>NC_064849.1:82865763-83237641 GCF_024139225.1 Suncus etruscus
GAAAGAAAAAGAAAGAAATAAGAAAGAGGAAAGAAAGAAGAAAGAAAGAAAGGAAAGAAAGAAAGAAAGAAAGAAAGAAAGAAAAAGAAAGAAAGAAAAAGAAAGAAATAAGAAAGAGGAAAGAAAGAAGAAAGAAAGAAAGGAAAGAAAAAGAAAGAAAGAAAGAAAGAAAGAAAGAAAGAAAAGAGAGAGAGAAAGAAAGAGAGAAGAAAGAAAGAGAGAAAGAGAAAAAGAGAAAGAGAAAAAGAGAGAGAGAGAGAAAGGTAATGGTGGAAGGAGAAAGGAAGAAGAAAATTATCATGGCTACTTACATATGTTTTATTAAATAATATATTTTTCATAACCAGGGTTCCATGTTCATTGAATACTGTTATCACAGAAGTAGATTTTTCTCAACTTCTGAGTTTTTTGAAAATCAGATGCTTAAGAAGTTCCAGTTTCTTGCACCATTTAAATAGATGGGCCCTGGTCCTTACTTATTGTCCCTATTGTTCTTCTTTTGGCCTGTGTACAGTGTCCCTAGTCATGTCTCTCTATGCCCAGTCCAGATTACAATGCCTTGGTCCATTCTCCTGCCTGCCTGCCTCCAGTGTGCTGTTCTTTGTGACCTGATCTTTTCCCTACACCATTCTCTATCCTGTATGCATTTTGCTCAACTGAAATCTGTCATTGGGACCCTCTACCTTGCATTTCATTGCAGAACTAATGCTCTGTAATCTGTCTGGAAGCCTTTCCTAGGATTCCTAGGAATCTAGGAATCTAGTGATTCCTTGCCCAGTGATTCCCAGTGCCCTGGGTTTTCCTCAATCTCTCACCATGTCTATATGGTCATGAGTGAATACTTCTGTGTTTCTGCCTTCTGTCTTGGCAAAGGTGAGTAGTCAACGAGAGGGATTCTCTATGTGGACTTTTCATGTTATCTCCCTCAAACTTCCTCCCAGCTATCACATTCCCTATTTTGCCTGGATACCTTTCTGTACGTGAGATTGAAAATAACCAGTGAATTTAGGGGCCGGAGCCGTGGAGCATGATGTAAAGCGTCTGCCCTTGCATGCACTAGCCTAGGACTGCCCGCAGTTCGATCCCACGGAAACCCAGGGCTAATTTCTGAGCATATAGCCAGGAGTAACCCCTGAGAGTCACAGGGTGTGGCCTAAAAAAAAAAAAAACAGTGAAATTAACTATTTTCCATTTCCATTTCCAAAGGTGACCCCACCTTTCCATTCTCCCTGTTTCAGTGTAGCATATAGTTAATTGATTTCTGAATTCCTGCTATTATAAACATAAGTAACATTTATAAGCCATTTTAATAAGGGTAAATCATAAGTACAATATAATTACAACTAGATACATTGGTTAAAAAAGTCTAGTAGGAAGCAAACCAAAATTACAAATATAAATAATGCATGAGATCAAGTTTCTGGCATCATTTACATTTTTTATAATAATCATTGGACTACTGTGCAAAAATTCATTGCAATTGTATCAGTGAAATTATAGCCCTTTGTAGCTTTCTCCTTGAACAAATACTCAGAGTTAAGGGGGATATTTTGGCCATCTAGGTTTAAAGGTATTATTTTCTAATTTTTGAACCCTTAATTACCAAAAAGGTGCAAATCATAGGGAGTTCACTGCTCTTTGGTGTTTCGTTAAACTATTTATAGTGTTTCTGCAGAACCAAAATGCAAATGAAGATGAGGGCTGTGCTACCCAAACTAGGTTTGTGAATCTATATTGCTTTTGAATCATTCAGCTAACCACCTTGGTGGCCAGTGTTGTGATGTCTATAACCATGTCATTGGGGTAATTACATGTTCTCCAATTTCATTTCTAAACAGCTTTGTTATAAAAGCTGAAATTCAGCATATTAAACCTGTTTCCTTTATCTATGTGCTTACACAATTGACTAAAATCCACTCTTATCCATGATTATTAATTTCCCAATAATTAAAATACATGAATTTTTACATTAGCACAACATGCTTCTTATTGCATTTAAAAAAAATTAATCTCACCCAATAATGAATACTTCTCCCAACCTCTCTGAACAGACTAAAAAGGAAAAAGCTAGAGAACTTTTCAGGAGACTTAAATTACTGTTCTAGAATTTATTAAGGTAGTTATTACAAGTTAATTGAAAATCAGTTAATAATACAAAAGAACATTCACATAGTCTTTTCAGAGTGCAAGGATTAAATTTAGCAAGGAAAAAGCTCTTCAGGTATCTTTCTATTTTACTTCCACCTCAATGTCTTAACTATTCTACATATAACCCTGTAACTCTAGTGAATTCAAATATAACTGCTCAGTGTTTATTATATAATGTGATAACTTGCCATCTTGGAGGGAAAATACCAGAGGAATCTTCCCAGATGAATCTGACTTTCCAGCTTTCTCTAATCATCTGTCTGTATTTAGGAACCAATTTTCACACTGATTTATAACGAAGCTTGTGGGCCTTTATGAACCCATGTCCTAGGGCAAAAAAAAAAAATCCAAAACTTGTTTATAGGACCAGAGAGTACAAGTATGATGCTTTTTCCTTGCCCACAGCTGACCTGTTTAATACCCATCAATGTTTTTCAAGTACTGCCAGTACTGCCCCCAAGTACTGTCAGTACTACCAGGAGTGATCTGTGAGAACAGAGCTGGCAATAAGCCCAGCACACCCCAGATATGGCCCAAACTCTCCTAACTTCCCTTTAAAAAAGTATTGGTAGACCTAGTATCTAAGAAACACCTATAATTTGTTTGTTCAGGGTTTATTCTTAAAGGACTAAAATCTAAAACAACTTTAGCTTTGAATAGCATCTCCCCCAAATATCAGATCTTTACTCCTGTTATTATGACAGATCAGTATTGTATTGAATCATTAAGAAAATCTTGTACTTTCTTCTTCTAATATTGTTGTATTTCCCTCTCTTCCAAGAAAATGGGTTTTGCCTAATCAACTCCTCACCAATATCAACACATTTGGGATCTGAGCTAGGTAAGATTAGAATATTGAAAAAGAAACAAAATTGAATTAAAATGACATATATAATTTATATCATATTATAGAAAAATGCCTGCCAAGATAGCTAACTTTGTATATATCAAATGCAATGAAAATGTTTTAACTGAGACACTGAGCATATTTGAATTTTCCAGCAACCAGGTCATTGTTACTCTACCTATGAAAATTATGGGACTGTAGAGCTCACTGTTACAGGTAAGGAAAACATCCTAGATTTACCTCAGTGCATCCCAGTAATAAAGAGACATGATTCTCATGATACTTGCACCCTCAATTTCACTACAGCAAGCAAGTGAAAAAGTCCAAGCAAGGCAGAATGAGTCAGTATTTATTTCCTAATACTGGATAGTGTACCCCATTGTTTTGTGCTATATTCTATTCATTAATATTAATTCACTAATTCCAGTGAACACTCTAAATGAGGAGATTTCACAGTGTATAAGAATCAGGAGATGAGTATCACTGGGGACCGATTCAGAATCTACTTACATATAACAAAGATACACCGAACTTGCCTGAGATGATTGATTTTGGACAAATAGGAATATCCTCCCAAGGCAGAAGAGGAAGTTAAAGGTACATGTTATCATTGGTGATGAAGACTTGCCAGAATTGGTGCCATGAAATATATTTTAAACACTGTGAGTGATGAGACAAGTTTGCTGAAAGAGAAGACACTGGGGTTAGGGGAAGAAGTAATGAAAGAATAACCCCAGGCAACTGGAGAGGTAGTAGAGGGATTAAGGTACTTGCTTTGTATGCAGCTAACTTTGGTTTTATTCCTGGCACTACTATGGCCTCCCAATTACTGCCAGGAATAATCCAAAACAAAAAAGAAATTAGTGGAATTAGAAAGCAAGTTCAATAAGAAATTTAACTTGAAAGCGAAAAACTGGTGAGTTCAGGATACTAACTCAGAGAAAGTGGCAAGATATATGTGCTAGGCCTGGGGAGGAAAAACTTCATCCGCATATAGGTATAGTCAATAGCTAATAGTGTGAGTTAAATTCATTTCTGTTTCTCTCTCTTTGGTTCTTCAAACCCACCCTGCCAGCAGGTCTTTTTCCACTGAGCAGGCCAACAAATCAAATACCCCGGAGTGGGAGCTTTTGATATAGCTCCTTTTTGCTTGTCAAGTATGCTAATTCCCTGGTTTATTCCTCTCTGCAGTCTTTCTAGCTGCTGAGTGGGTAGAACTTTCTAGGACTTCAAAGGAGTTCTGTAGCATGTAAAAAGACCCAGGGGCTCTGTCTGCACATCACAGATAAATATTGATGACAGTGACCTTCAAACACTGTTAGATCTTCTATTTGAAAACTTATTAAATCTAACTAACATTTCTGATAAGAGTCATATACCATCTAGTAATAACCTCCAGTGCACTTTTAAAATATACAGAATTTGCTTGGTGGGTAAGGTAGGTTGGTTGGTGGTTAATAAGGTTTAATGTCTAAATTGACTTTATTAAGAAAAGGACAATCTCACAAATAGAACAAAAACAGCCTCCTCTTCCCATAAATGCATGTTTGTATGAGTCCACGTAGGCCACTATAACAAAAAAGCATTAACAGAATGACCCAAGAGGCAACTACTCCTCATAGTTTTTAAGATTATAGTAGTCCATCAAGGAGCTAGGTTCTGGTGAGAGTTTTCTTCTTGTTGTTGAACAGAAGGGAGAGACAGAAATCAACAAAGAAACAGACACAGAGAAACAGAGAAGTTGGAGTTTTAGTTTTCTTATGAGAACATGATATTCTTGGGAGTTACATTCAAACTTCAAAACTGGATTGGTGGCAGAAGGTAGAAAAAAAAAACCAACAAATAATTCAGAACATTACTATGTTTCCATTGAGTATCCTAAATTATTTTGGAACTGAAAATTATTGGGAACCACTTAGTTCAGAAAAGCAGAAACCTTGATTGCTCTAATTTCTAGAGACCCAGACAGGTTGGGTGCACCAGACAATTCATAAGAGTAATCAAGAAATTTAATTGTAAATTGAACAATAACTTGTGGGATTGAAAACAAGATTAAAAAAATGGTAAGCAGTAATAATACTGCTTTTAGCATTAATGACACTTTTAGCATTAATAAAAATATTAAAGCAGATTATGATTAATTGTAAACATGTCCTTGGGGAGTTACTGACTTTTAAATTTAAGAAATGGGGGTTGTTTTATATAGAACAAAAGAAGTACTGATGAAACAAAGCAGAGGGGAAAAAAGAGATCACTGACAAGTTTCTGATCTTTTAAGTCAAGGATAAGGACCGCCTGAGACCCAGGGATAGCTCACCTGGACTAAATATATGCTTTGTATGCAGGAATACTAGGTTTGATCCCTAGGATCCTGAGATTATAGGCCACTGAGCCCCACCAAGAACAACTGCTGAGCATAGAATTGGGAGTAGGTACACTAACACTGGGAGTGGCCAAATACAAAGAGATCTGATCACAGGCTTCCTGGGAGATACACTATACCACTATGTCATTGTTGTTCTATACTAGTTGTTGGGAAACTTTCAGATCATCCCTTATCTTTACAGAAAATACAAAGGGTAGTTCCCCCTATATCTTTGAATTGGGGAGAAAATCCCTTGAAATGCTCCTAATCACTTATCCCATTACAACATTTGCAACACTGTGTGTTGCAAACTCACCAAGTAGCCTTTAGTATGCTTGGGAACATTATGAGCATGATAATGGTACATATTATCTCCTTGTCTTTACCCATTTTATGATTATTCTGATCTGCCAGAAAGCCTGATGCAATTCCAATTTCATATTAAGTCACAGATGCTACATCATGATCCCTGTGGATTTAAAGGAAAACAGAGGAGACTTGCATGTTATTATCTGAGTGTGATTTCATTCCAAATGCTCCTCATGTCGAAGTTGCCAAGATAAGTTCACATGTAATACAAAAAATTCATGTAACCAGCACATCATTTAATTTTGTGTTTTGAGCTTTTTATTTCTTGCTATTATACTAGCTATCTACTACTACATAACAAATGACCCCCAAATATAGGATTTTATGCAACCCACATTTATTATTTAATTGCTTCAGGCCTCAGGTTATTGTACCCCCCCCTTCAGATTTACTCCTAGTCTATGCCAAGGTTTAGTCTTGAATGTGGCCTTCTTATTAGCCAAATGGGGGCAGAAGAGGAAGAGCAGGAATCTACTGTCACGTGGTTGCTTTTAGGATTCATTTCCTTTCAGGCAGTTGAAGGAAGCCTCTTAGTTTCTTACTCTGTTGCTATGAATTTACCTTGTTTGTGCCTCTCTATCATGGGAGTTTGCTTCATCAATGTGCTCAAACGAAGAAAGTACGAAAGAAAATTCCCCAGTCATGTGACATCATCATCCTTGTCACCTAACCCTCAGTTCTGCTATGGCCTTTGAGTCAGTGTATCATTTCATGCTCAAGGAGGAGAAATCAACACAATCAAGCAACTAGTAGACAATGATCATGGGCTACATGGGAAAGTTTGCCAACAACAACTAACTCTTAGAGGTCTGCAGGCATGATTAAATCTTAACAAAGTTGAAGAAAACTAATAGCAACATATAACCAGCAGAAGCTCCAAAAGGCAAAGGAACAACAGGAGCACACACATACCTGAATTCTTTCTGAAGAATTCAGAAAAAGAAGGTGCTTCATTAATGGGGAGATCTCCAAAACCAAAACACTTGGTCCATCCTTTAAAACAACATTTTACTGTTTATTTAAATGGTGTTATCTCCCATTTTCTATAATCTGAATAAGCTGAATTTATTAAACAAAGGCTTAATATGTTGAGAAGCATGTCAGATGAGAAAAAGGAGCACCCATGGCCAGTAAAACCATTCTCAGAATACACACTGGAATACTATACAGCAACGAATGAGAAAATCATGCAGTTTGCTGCAACATGGTTGGAACTAGAAGATCTCATGTGGAGTGAAGTAATCCAGAGAAGAAATACAAATACAAGATAATCTCACTTATCTGTCGAATATAGATAGAATAATAGGCCAAGGAAATGTAATGTTGTGAATCTTTGACTCCAGATTATAAGGAGAAGGGCAGAGAAGAAATGAAATTGAGGGGGACACGAAAAAAGATAAGAAAGGGAAGAAATGGGAGAACAGAGATCAAGGACTTCAGGTATACCAGTGATATGGTAAAGTGGTAAAGCAATCTAGCCAAAGCACAGACACAGCACACTAAAAAAATTTTTTTAACTATAACCACAAAACTTTGAAATGTGCCTGATAAGAGAGGTAACATAGGTGGGTCTGGGGGCTAGAGATGGAAGGGGCAGAGGGGACAGAGGAAGCATGGGAACACTGGTGGAGGAAAGCTGACACTGAGATGGGATTATTGTTGGAATATTGTTTGACTCAACTACCAATTCATTTCTAAATCACAGTTCTTTAATTAAATTTTAAAAACAAAACTTATGAAAGCTTTCTCTAAGTCCCAGAAAACCAAAAAAAAAAAAGTCAGAATGGATGTTTAATGAAAATTCTTAACTTCTGAACCTGATTTTCTTTTAGAAAAAATAGGTGTTTTGCAAATAATCTCTAAAGCTTCTTCCAGTTCTAATATAAACCCAAGATTTTATAACCAGCATTAGTCAAAATGGTTTGTGGTGCTAAGGATGCTTCTCTAAAATCTAGAAGCCAACTACCGAAGAAGGGTTTAGAGTAACCTTAGAGGGTGGTCTGCAATTCATGGTTTTCAACAACTTCATGTGCAAAGCAGAGCTGGATTTTATTCCTCATTTTTGCCACCCAGGAAGCTAATGAAAATGATCAAAGCCTTTGAAAGGTTGAATGAGCATCTGGCAGCATATGCTGAGAATGGCTCAAGTACTGGAGAGAGCTGAAGAAAGAACTTATAGACATTTCCAATTGGAAACTGGCAGAAAGCCAATGGGGCATTCCCTGATCTCTCCCAAGAGAATTTGTAGACTGGCATTAGTTGGTAAGTGGATGTACAATGAATGCTCATTGCCTGAACAAATAACTGTTGTTTGCTGTATGCTGGACATGAGATCTCTTGCTGCATACTTAAAAGTAAGCAGGTATGTCAGTGGAATGGATAGCTACTGTCCTGTCTCAATGCACATTGATCTATTGAGCTAGAAATGCTTTGTAAGCTTACAAGAGTTAAAAAAAAAAGATTCTAAAATTAATTTATTGGTGACTATTACATTAAAGTACAGGGAGGGCTTCGTAGGACATTTGTCTTGCACATGCCTGCCTTGGGGTAAATCCCCAACATTCCATATGCTCCCCTGTTCCCTACTAGGAATGATTCCTGAACACAGAGCCAAGACTAAGCCCTGAATATATCATACTGCCCCTGCCACCTCCCCCCCCAAAAAAAAACAAGAGAAATACAAGGAGTGTGATTAATAGATACAAAATTAGTGAACTACAACCTCTAGTCCTTGTGGCTTCAACTGGGATTTTTAGTTTATCTCAAAACTCTTTTCCCAGGAGAATGTTTAGATGAGTATACTGGCAACCTGCGATTTCTCTTTTGTCCAAACTTCCCCAAACACTTCAACATTTTTTGTGACAAGATGGCAATAGCACAGTGAATGAACAAATGAAGGTTCAAGATAGCTTCAAAAGTCCTCCTAGCCATTTTGTCTTTTTTTATATGTTATTCTAGCCCTACATTAGGAAAGTTTAAGTCTCATTGGGAAGATTTATTTTCTTAAAGTCCAGTAACTAGTAATAATAGTTCCAAGTACTAACAGTAGTTTGTATACTACTATAACAGTTATATTCGTTGAATATGTGAATAAGTCTGCATTATTTTTATGAACCCCAAAATCATAAAGGACAAATCAAAGACAGACACCTCTGAGATAAGTTCTTTTAGTAGCAATTAGAATATCTCATTGAGAACTTGTTCCTATAGATATCAAATAAGAGTAGGAACAAAGAATGAAATCTTTGGGCATTAATATAGTCAAAGTGTTATATTTTGTGTAGAGTCATAACCAAAATATCCTTATTTAAACATTTTCCATAAAGTCTCAAGCTCAGTTTGAAATTATCTCAAGATCAATTCAACATTCTTCTTTTTTTTTCTTTGCAATGGTGCTAAATACAAATTTCTTCAAAATCCTATTTTGGAATTTTATCTTCTCTGGGCTAGTGATACAAATAGCCTGAAGATTTTTCCTAAGGCTCAAAAAGGTAACAAGTCACAGCTCCCATTCAACCTGGGCTCTCAAGTATAAACAATAGATACTCTATGAGAACTGTACTGACAAAACTTTATATATTTTGTCTTGTGTTTTCACTTCCAACCATCTGTCTCTGAGATACCCAACACTGATTATCTCTAAATTCTAAATCTTTGAGTCGGCTTTTGTGAGATAATTTTGTTACAAAACAGGAGTTTTGTATTATGGTACCCACTGAGTCATAAGAAAAGAAAGGAGCTTTATTATGTTCAAGAGATAGGGTGAAAAAACACAAATTTCTGCCATCTTTGATGAAAAGCATTTTCTTGAAGGTTAATGACTAAGGCAAACCAAAAATAGAACATTGAGTAAAGCTGATAAATGAGCATTAAAATCACTTATTTATTTACTATAAAAATCTATATTTAAGCACCATGATTACAAATATGATTATAGTTGGGTTTCAGTCATAAAAAGGACACCCCCCTTCACCAGTGCAACATTCCCACCATCAATGCCCCTCCCTCATTTCCCACCCCTGCTTGTACTCAAGGAAGACATTCTACTTCTCTCACTCATTAAGATTGTCATGATAGTTGTTAGTATAGTTATTTAACATAACTGCACTCACAACTCTTTGTGGTGAACTTCATTTTGTGAGCTGGTCCTTCTGGCCCTCATCTCTATGGTCTCAGAGCCTTATTACAATAATGTCTTTAATTTTTCTTAAACCCATAGATTAGTGAGACTATTCTGTGTCTAACTCTCTCCCTCTGACTTACTTTACTCAGCAAAATAAATTCCATGTACATCCATGTATAAGAAACTTTCATGATTTCATCTCTCCTGACTGCTGCATACTATTCCATTGCATATATGTGCCATAGTTTCTTTAGCCATTCATCTGTTGAAGGGAATCTTGGTTGTTTCCAGAGTCTGGCTACTGTAAATAGAGCTGCAATGAATATAGGTGTGAGAAAGGCATTTTTGAATTGTATTTTTGTGTTCCTACGGTATATCCCTAGGAGTGGTATAGCTGGAACATATGGGAACTCAATTTCTAGTTTTTGACGAATCTCCTTATTGTTTTCCATAAAGGATAGACTAGATTCCCAGCAGTTGTGGATAAGAGTTCCGTTCTCTCCACATCCCAGCCAGCACTGATTGTTCTTGTTCTTTGTGATGTGTGCCAGTCTCTGTGGCATAAGGAAACTATTTATTTAAAATGAAGTTACCAGCTCTTTCTTGTTGTGAGACCCTCTTCTTTGGAATAGAGATCAGTATGGCCATCAGAATCAGAGAGTTTGGGTTCCACCAGATGCAAGAGTTTGGAGCCACTCTGAAGTCAAGGTCTTGTTATGATTAGCTCAGGTATTCTTGGCTCAAGAAAGCAATTCATGGGAGAAAATATGTTAATTTCTGCAAGAACCAGTTTGGAGTAGTTCTGAACTATGGTTTCAATTTTGTCCAATTATAAATTCATGTAAATGTTCTCAGTGCCTTTAAGGAAGACTCAGGCTCTGCTGTTCAATTGGTTGGATATATTAAAGGCATTTTAACCTAACAATGTTTACAGTTTACTCTGTGTTTATCAAGATGTCATTCTCTCCACCCCAAAGTTTCCTGGAGAATGAAACATAACGGAAGAACTGGAGAAAAGTGAGGAAATCTATCTTTCTCTTATTTGATTATGCTTACTATTATTACTTTTCCTCCATGCACATAAGCAATAACGGTAATGTAAAGTGGGTTGTCTAATAAAATTTCTATGTTACATTTTTTTTGTCTACAAAATTCTATTGAAGTGTGTGTTGTCTTTTGTTGGGACCATTGACAAGCCCAGAGGCAATTACACAGAGTGTCTCAGAGTCGCCCCCACAAATCTCCTAATGGAGCTTGGCCCCTAGCCAAGCTTCAAAGCCAAACCTCAGGGAATTCAAATTTAAAAGTCAGCTACATTAGAGGTAGTGATTCTTTTTGCAGAAGAGATCGCCTTTCGTGATTTATTGCAACCAGTGATTTCAGGACTTCTAAAAGATGAGCTGGTTTCTCTGCATCTTGGAAGGAGGCAGACTGCATCAAATGAGAAACATCTGAACCAAGAGTGACCAGAAAAAAGAAAGATTTGATTAGAGTTTGAATTATATGGAAAACACATAATTTTTCTTAGAAATACACCTTCGAATCTCCACAGAATCTGCAGAATGAGATCCATTTCCAGCCCTCACCTTCTAGCTTAGGACTGATGAATTGGTCAATGTCTTGCACTTGTAAATAACTACAGTATAATCATGTAGTATTAAGGAGAAACATATGATTTCAAATAGCAATCTCACTGTGGCTTGGAATCTATAAAGATGCTGACCCTATACTCAGTGAGAACTCCAGATCTTTATTGACTTTAACACAGACAAGTTTTTTTGCTAAGACATAATCATGGGGATTCTCTCTGCTTTCCCCCTAATGTATGCTTTTGATATCATCTAGCTCAACTGAGGATACAAAAATGAACTGGTAAATTCTTTATAAATATTTATGTTCTTTAAACTAAATTCAGATTCCAGGGTGAAATAGAAACAGTGGTTCTACTTAGAACAAAGCTGTTTTAAAAAATATTATTTCTATGAAAATTACTTGCTTGAATATATATTTCTCTGAACTTGTCTCTTTTGTAAAGGGAAAAAAACCACTATGAACTCAGGGTTTATTTTTGACAAGTGTCTTCATTTCTCTATTTTATTGCATTCCACGGTGGTTTTGTAATCAGGAGTTTCTAAGAGGAATGTAAACAAGGAATTTTTTTGTGGTAAGGCTGAATCACATGGCTATGATTGGGAGCAAAAATTTTTACCTAATCACAACAAAAAGCATGTATAGCACCTTAAATGCTAGATTCTTCATAGAAATTCTTCATTGAAATTCTTTCAGAAAAGAAATCTACTACAAAGGAATTGTATAGAAAACATCAACTCCATTCTCTAGGTTAACTTTTAAGTGGTAGCTTATCATCTGGTGTATATGTATTATAGATAACACTTGAGATATTACCCAACTCGCTTCCCCTCAAGATAATGTAGCCCCATATCCTTCCTCCCACTTAAACTATGGTTTGTTACTTTCACACCCTGATGAAAGAAATAACTCAAAAGGACACCAGAGCCAATACTACTCATTCTTTTAGTCATTTTCTTAACATACTTGTTGACTACTTTCTGTGTGAAAGACACTGTCCTACTTACTGAAAATTAATCTTTTCTTCACACTGCACACTGACATATGTATTTAAAGGAGAAAAATCATTTTTTCTGAATAAACCATTGATTGAAATGCCCCTAGAAAAAAATAAAAACAATTCATGGAATAAAGGAAGGGGCAAGCAGATACACTCAGCTTTGAGTCTCTGGGTAGGAGTACTGAGTCCCACCCTATTATCCATCCTGTCCACAGAAAATTCACAAAGCCTTGAGAACTAGACTCCCTTCCTTACTGGAATGGCCCACAAAGTTTCCAGTAGAGCAAGAGAGTCCGATTTGTCTGTGATGGCAGTGAGAAAAGGAGCAGAACAATATGATGGTTACATAATTGGACTAGTCGGACCTCAATAGCAGCAGCAATTGAGGACTTCACTATAGATTGTTCTAGAAAAGGAGTCAGACTGAGAGTAGGAGGACCCTGAAGTCATGTGAAGGAACCTATGAACAACTAGGGGTCCGCCATGAGTGCCCTTAGCATGATGATTTGGATTATTAGTGAAGTCGGACAATTCCCCTCTGGCCAACACCAAGCAAAACAACATCGTATTAAAAACTGGACCTGTACAGAAAGTGGGAGCTGAAGAGGTCGCCAGGAGCTTAAAGGGTTTTCTCCCTGATAGAATGAACTCTTGTAAGAGGAATTAAATTTCATTACAGAAAATTTAATTAAGTTACATTTCCTGCACTCAGGAATCTGAGGCTCCTAATTTGCATGCATGTTGTTTTATGTGGGGAGTTTCGGGGGTGGGGGGAATCACATAGATCAGATCTATTTTTAAGTTCAGGTTGGACAAAAGAAATGAAATTGTAAGCGAGCATCTTTTAATTCCCTGTAGAAAAAAAAATGTTTCCAAGGTTGGCGCCTCCTGCAGCCAGCTCTCTTCCTCCAGGGAATCAGAAATTGGCAAGTAGCCCACATTTTGCAGCTGCAAGCTCATTGGGTAACCCATTTATAAATCAAATCAAATTCAACCTTCTGCTTCCCTGAAAAGTCTGTGGCTCAAGGTAACAAGATACAACCGACTTCTCTCCAAAAATAGATTTTAAGATCAGAAAGAATATGGCATACATTATAAAAAGCATTCGTCAAGTGTCCACAACCATGCCAAGAATTGGGTCTGGTCAAGTGGAAGAGAAAGAGAAAGGATAAAAATCATGATTATGCATTTTATGATACACTCCAACTACAATGCACAGTAGATGCTTGCATTCTTCCTTCAACTAACATCAGGTCCAACCTTATTTTTATTAAGAAGAAAATAAAAAATAAAGTTTTCATCTGAATCCTGGTGGTGGGTTTGTACATTTTTTGAGGCCCAAAGTAAAAAAATAAAAAGTAGCTATGCTGTTAACCACTGCATGTTTCACCTTAACATGCTATTATGGATCCTTGACTAAAAGAATGATTTCGAAGAAATGGGTAAATGAGGTAAAGATCAGAGGGCAAGACTGCTCTAAGAATCAGATTTCAGCAGCTAATGGGCAGTAGCAAAAAATCTGGCTCACAGTCCATTAGCTGACTCTGCTAACCAGCCCGTTGAGAGACAGGCAAAGGGACCTGGGGACCTGCCTTCAGTCCCATCCTGCTGGATCTACACACAAGTTCCCATTCATTAACCCACAAGGTCCCTCCTGTCCTCACATGTAAACAGATTGAGGCAGAGCCTAAGGCATTGGGATTCAGTATCCCAGACAAGGCTTTGGGTTGACTTTCAAGAATAATACAGCACAACACACACACACACACACACACACACACACACACACACACACACACACACGCGCGCGCGCGCGCGCGCGGCGCGTTTGGTGTTCTTGCTCTTCTCATAACAAAGCAGGCAATAACAGGGGGCTCTAAATCCTGAAAGAAATTCTGGGTCTATGTGAATGATTAGTGGTCAACAGTTTGAAGAGAAAGAGGCAAATATAGGACTTTTCTGAAAGCCAATTTTATTTATTTATTTTTCTTGTTTGCGGATATAGCCAGCTGTGTTCAGGACTTACTCCTGTCTCTACACATAAGGATCTCTCCTGGCAGACTCAGGGTTGTATGGGGTTGAACCTGGTCAGATGTGTGCAAAGCTTCACTCACTCTACATCTCTCTTACCTACCTGCAGGCAAAATTGAATTAAGAATAAATTGTAAAAGAATTGGTTTCAGCATGTGAATTACATAAAATAACCACTATCAGGGTACAGCTTGGGTTCTGCACTACTTTACCATCTTTCCATGGGAAGAGTTTCATCCAAATACCACTCATGGGCTCTTTTCCTGCCTTCCTCACCTTTCTGGAAATAATGCATTCCTTTCACAAGAAGAGGAAGTCAATAGGTTGATGAAGCAATGTTCTGCATCTTTATCACCACCAATATCACCATAAAATTTAACTATTGCCAAACTTATTCTAATTTCTTTCCCCCTACATACAGACTAACTAAAAAGGACCAATCCTGCTTACCTGATGTACCTGTATGAGCCATCTCTTTACAACTCTCTTCTCTATGGCTTTCTTTTGGTCCCTTCATGTATACTTGTATCACCCATCTCTTCAATCTCTCCATCATTAGTACCTCAGCAATTATTTCATCATTGAGATCACATTTCATATCCATTGAGAAGTCATTGGTTCAATGGAAAACAATGTAGAGAATTCTTAAACAAATAGAAAATTAAAATTTCATGAGATCTAACAATACCTTTCCAAAATATTTATTCAAAAGATAGCAAAAAATAAAAGATGTGGCTAGAGCAATAGCACAGAAGTAGGGCATTTGCCATGCATATGGCTGACTATGGATGAACCCAGGTTCAATCCCTGGCATCTCATACAGTCCCCTGAGTTGGCCAGGCATGATTTCTGAGCACAGAGCCAGGAGTAAACTCTGAACACAGCTGGGTGTGGCCCCCCCAAAAAGAAAGACATGTATATTCCTATGTTTGCAGTAAAATTATTCACAGCAGCACAATGAAGAATCAACCCAAATTCTGGCTGACAGAAGACTGGATAAAGAGGCTGTGGTGTATATTTTTGATGGCTTTCAAGACTGCCATTAAAAACATGAAACTGAATATTTTAATATAAAATGGGTGCAACTTGAAGTGATTATGCTCAATGAACTAAGTCAGGATGTGAAAGATAACTCCTATATGGTTTCACTCATATGGAATAAAAATAAGGAAAGGAATAAGATAAGTAAAGGCATTGGCCAGATTCCAAGATTTAGTGAAAACTATGGTCATTACCAGAAAGGAAGGAAGGTGGAATGAATAGCACAGATAGAGGGTCTTTCTGGTGGTGAAACAGCCTGAAACTTTGGTAGTAGGAATGCTAAGAATTACAAAGATATGAGGAATTCATGTCTCATAAAATTATAAATAAGTTGGAAGACAATGAAAATCTTTTTAAATGAATTCAAATTTACCATCTTGTAAAACTTAAAATTTCATGAGACTAATTCAAAAATGTAAAGTTAAATTCAGATGAATGATTAGAAAGAAAAGTACAACTTTGTGCAACTATTATATAAAATGGCTTCAAGGACAACTCTAAAAGTTGTTAGAGGTTGGCCTTCAAACATTTGATTATACACTGCATTTTAAGGTGACATCTAAAATTGCTTAATTGTAACTTTAAAAGGTTACAATTAATAGAATTCCTGGGCCTATGCTTTAATTTTGATATTTTAAAACAAAACATTTCATTTAAATATCAGAGAAATTTGAGTCTTACCATCATCCCATATGAATAAGTTCTTTTGCAATAGTCATCAATTATACTTCACTCTACCCATAAAATCAGTTTTTACTTCATTTCCCTACAGAAACGTATATAACAAACACATTTTTATACTATATATCTTGGCTTATCTGTTTGCATAACTTTACTGAGAATCCCATATTAAAAGATCAAACATAAATAGATCATTTTAATTTTCTAGAATGCTTGTTATTATGTTCATATAGTGTTAAGTGAACCTTTGAGTGTGGTGCTTATAGAAATCAATAATATTTCTATCCACCCTTAAAGCAATATAAAATACGTTGGTAATTAATAAGCAATAAAAGGTATATTTGAGCCTGAAATAAATCTTTTAATAAAATAAATAGGTAATAATTTTACAGCTTGGATTAAAGGAAAATTTAGTTTTTTTTGAGTTTTCCATTTTGTTTGCTTCCTGGAAATTTTTTTTATCATGCTCAACACTGCCTAAAAAAATATCACCATACAAGAGAGCCAGACTGTTCTTCATAAAGCAATCAAAATGAGATTGCAAAGTGAGAATCAGAAAGACGATAACTACACTTCTCAAGGACAATTTCTAAGACAAATAATTTTCCAAGAGAAAGACTTGGACATTGAAAAGCTAGAACTTCAATCCATTAGAAACTCACCAAAGGACCCGGAAAGCATTTCAAAGGGCTCAAGTATATTTTTCTTTCACGAACTGCCAACTGTTCACTGTTTAAAGGCAAATCTGGCTAATTGCACATTGATATTTAGAAATATATAGGTTTCATATTAATATATCATCAACGAATGCCAACAATTAGCCCCACTTACTTCTCTTAAATTAATCCATCAAGTTCAATCCCTAGCAATGGATACCCCCACAACACTGTAGGGTATAGTCTTGATAAGCCCAATGCCACCAAGCCTGAGCAACATAGCATTGCCAGACTCAACATTAATATGTCAAATTCACCACTGGCTGGGTAAAAGCTGAGAGAGGCCTTCAGACCCCTGAACACTGTCAGGGTGCTCTCCCCTCAAAAAATAATTTCACTGGAATACCTACTTGCTCCTTATCCAGTCAGAACTTCCTGTGTGCAGTGTTTCTCTCCTCTCATCTAGAGGAGGTTTGCTGATCTCTATCTCTGGTTTTACTATCTGTCTATTCCAGGAAAAAACAGACCCTTCTCCAACTTTCGTAATATTTCCTTCCCAAGGCTCCTTGGAAAGGGGAAGTTAAACACAATGTTTACACAAATGTTCTTCATCCAGCACCCTAAAGAACATACACTGCTCCTCTTAATTCACTTTGGATATGTCTTATTTCCAATATTCATCCCATGTATCAATGAATTAATAAGTGAATAAATTAATGGGATAGTCTTGTTTTGTTTTTGTTTTTTTTTTTTTTTTTTGGGTCACACCCGGCAGTGCTCAGGGGTTACAACTCCTGGCTCCATGCTCAGAAATTGCTCCTGGCAGGCACAGGGGACCATATGGGACGCTGGGATTCGAACCGATGACCTCTTGCATGAAAGGCAAACGCTTTACCTCCATGCTATCTCTCCAGCCCCTAGTCTTGTTTTTTATTAATAATTTTTATTTTGACCAAAGTAGATTACAAATCATTCACAGCAGTGTTTTAGGTACATAGTGACATTGAATCAGGGGCATTCCCACCACCAATGTTGTCCTCCCTCCACCCCTGTTCCCAGCATGCATCCCATAGTGCCCCTCCTTTGACCCCAGGCTGCTAGCATAAGTGGTCCCTTCTCTATCTAGTAGATTTGGTATAGATTCTGTTGTTTGGTGTTTTAGTCTGATCATTTTTTATTTCTACTCAATGTTCATATGACTGTTTGGTCTTGGTGCCCTCCATTATTTCCCCCTCAATTTTTGAGGCAGAACAAGATAGTTCAAGTTATGTGGTTCTGTTTGAAAATAAAAAAAATAAAAATAAGTAAGTGGGAGGGCAAAAAATTCATACAAGTAAAAAATGGGAGGAGTCCTTCTAGAGACTAAAAATCAGTTTAAAAAAGGAAAGGGAAAAAGGAAGGAAAACATAAAAATAATACAAAAACATCAAACTCAAAAAGAAAACAAAAACAAACAAAAAACCCTGAAGAGTACCACAGCAATAAAGACAACAACCAAACACTAACCATGATACTGAAATAAAGATGAATCAGGGGCCGGGCGGTGGCGCTAAAGGTAAGGTGCCTGCCTTGCCTGCACTAGCCTTGGACGGACCGCGGTTCGATCCCCCGGTGTCCCATATGGTCCCCCAAGCCAGGAGCAACTTCTGAGCACATAGCCAGGAGTAACCCCTGAGCATTACCGGGTGTGGCCCAAAAACCAAAAAAAAAAAAAAAAAAGATGAATCAAAGCACAGGGGAAAAAAGCAGGGCAAAGAAAAGAAAAAAAAAAACAAGCAACAACAATTACAAAAAAATTAAAAATAATTTAATTTGTGCTATTTTTTTGCATAGGCACAGTAAAAATTTGGGATATTAGAAAGTGAATTTCCCTGGCCTAAGAGATACAGGGTTTCTTTGCCCTTGAAGTATACTGTCATGAGTATAACTCAGGCTCTGTACATGCTCTTTTACTCTCCCCTAGGTCCTTTTGTGATGTCTGGAAGTTTTCTACTCCATTGTGTATGATAAAATCAGGTCTCTGTAATTAGTAATCTTGGTATTTGCACAGGTCATAGGACAAAGTCTAGGATAGAGTCTTTCTTTACGGTTCTAGAAGTTCTGTTCCATCACTTGTTTTAATCAGTCTTCTTAGTTGGTGGTCTTAGTTTTTGCACTGATCCTAGGACAAAGCCTAGGATAGAGTCTTTCATTATGTTTCCAGAAGTTCTGCTCAGTTGCAGACCTCTTATCTCAGTCAGACCTCTGGAATTAAAGATCTTAGTTGTTGTACAGATAATAGGCCAAAGCCTAGACTAGGGTCTTTTTATTGGTCCCAGGATACGTCCTGCCCAATCATGGTGGTCACAGTCAGTCTTCTTTAGTTAGCGATCTTAGCTTTCGCACAGATCAAAGGATAATGTGTCTTCTAATTTCTTCTTATCATTAGGTGTTGAGATAAGACAACCTACTCTTAGACCAAGTTGTTGCCATTTCCTATTGTCAGGATATCATACCAAAACTGGCACATATTGGTGTCAGAGCAGTGTATTAAAAATGTCCCAGATGGAGTTTGGTTCCTGAAGCTGTTGCAGAGAATTGTGTCAGTTCTATATCTGAGATCTAGGGTTTGGGGTTGGACAGTCACTGTCTAATCACATGGAGTCTAAGTTGGGACCACATGACATATGTTCAAGGTAGGAGGTGCCCCTGTATTGTAAAATGTGTGAGTTCTTATCCCTAGTAGATAAGAGCTTGTTTCTTTATGTAAAATTTCCCCTTTTTAGTATGCCTTTGCAAAAAGAAATGGTGCTATCTTATATTGCTGGTGCATTTGTGGGTGAGAGTGTCAGGCTCCATCATCTCTGTGTGTCCTGGTTTTGACATAAGCTTTAATCCCAGACAAGACTTTTTCTTGTAGGATTTTGTACCCAGCAGAACCAAAGCAGGTTAACCAAACTTAACCAAAACAGGTTAGGTTAAGAAAGAGAAGGAAACAAAAACAGGACCAAATATACACTCACATATATATAATGGAAAATTAAATAAAAATGAATTTTAAAAAAGTAATTAAGGGAACCAAGTGTTGAAGGAGACTACCTTGCATTTGGAAATAAACGGATTAAGAGGTGTATTATAAAGGTCTTAAACTTATAAAAGAATTAGGCTTCCCCATTGTCTTTTGGGATATTCTTGTAGGAGGGTGGAATCCAGGGCAGATTTTCATCACAAACCCTGGTCTTGCTGAGTTTGGGAAGTGATGTACTGAAGAAAGGGCTCAAATAGAGCTCTTGCACTGGAGGTCCTTGTGGAGCTGGTTCCAGTATCAAGCAACAGTCCATATTTGGGTGGGGGGGTGAGAAGGAGGGCCACAGAGCATTAGACAGCATAAGTGTTGGTTGTAGTTTCTTGCTGGGGGGTAAGATGTGGGGTTGAGTGGGTGTCCCTCCACTTGGGAGCTGGGTGATGGCTTGTTGGGGCAGGAGGTCAGTCTTGATACCTAATGGATTAAGAACTGAGGGTAACAGTGTTAATAAGGCAGTATATCAGATTGGGATTGGAGGGTGAAGGGATAGTAGGATTTCTTAGGGGGAGGAGGAGGGATTGTATATAGGAGGGGCTATATACATTATAGACATAGATAATTTCAATTTAGGTTTGGGTCTCTTAGAGGAGACATATCTCTATGTACTCATGCCCACATATAGACATACATTAGTAATCTATTGTGAAGGTGTTGTTAGAGGTCTGACCCTAATAGGATGGGTCTGAGCTCTTAAGGACTGGTTGAGTTAAGATAAATAATTAGCTTAGGTATAGCTTAGGAAAGAGTGGAGAAGCCACTCTTAAAGGGAGAGCCAAAGATAACAGAGGAGAACAGAAAAATAAATAAATATAATAGAAATAAATTAAACATAAATTTAATAAATCAAATAAAAGAGATTGTGCCAGTGTGTTGGAGTTGGGAGGTTTTCCAAGTTTCCAGACATTTCATCAGTGATAGAGTTGGGCCTTGCTAAATGAAGATTTCAGGGTTAGATAATGGTTGGAGCAGTTTAGGATACCCATAGGTTTCAAGTCTCGAGTACTAAACAATGTGTTAATGAGGCTACCTATGTAGGTGGCTACCCTATGTAGTATTGTCCACTGCATCTTGTGTATCAAAGTTTTTTCCTAAAGAAAAACTATCAGTGTGGGTTTTATTTGACATAGATTGCATTGATGATGAGGAAGAAAAGGAAGAAGAAAATGGGGGCTAAGAAAAGAAGTTGGGAGAAGAGAGAGAGAGGAGAGAGAGAAAGAGAGAGAAAAAGAGAGAGAAAGAAAATGTTAATTTGCCCGAACGTGTTAGATGAATAAGTCCTGTAATATAAGTCTGTGGTTCGCAGTTGACTGTTTCAGTGGTCTGATGATCATATGCTTCAGGTCCTAATAGAGGGCATATATCAGAGAAAGAGGGTATATTGGAGTGTTTTATCCAGACATTTTCATAATGCAAACTGAATATGGTATCTAGTATGACTGAGCACCAAGGTGTCAAATTAGGGTATCTGCCCTTCGTATCCAAGAATCCCTGGCTGGATGTCCCAGCAGCCATCCACACCATTTGAGGGTTCCGCGGAAAGGGCTAGTCTTGTTTTTTAAATGTATTTGTTGGATTGGAGACTCCATGAAGCAGTATTTAGGGCTTATTCTTGCAGACACTCAGGGATCACACTCTAAAGAAAAATTTATTTAAAATATAAAAAAGTATAATTTAACACATTAAAAAAGAGAGAGGGAGGCCCAAGATTGAGTGTGAGGAGTCACTCTAAGCTCTAAGGAAAGTGATCAATAGAAGGAGGGACTTGGGACTTTTTCAACAGAGCTTATATCTCAACTGCTTCTCAGGAACTTTTCTGTGACTGTAAATTATTTCTATCCCTTTCACAGCTTCCTTAGACATTTGACTGATCTTACAACTCATTTTGAGAAAAACATCACTTATGAAAAAGCCACCAAACACTTACACATCCACTTTTCTACATAAATCTATGAGAAAAAAGATGTCTGTGGAATATATAAAAGAAAATACTGGAGGAAAAATTTTTTAATCTTTCCCTTACCCCTCTCACCTGGGTTTTCCAATTAAGTAGAGATTTTTCACCATTTCTATTCTATATCTCTGCCTTCCACAAAAGCATGGGACATATTTTGCGAAAATATGTCTGTTTGGCTCCCAAGGAAAAAAAGACTCCCATAAAAAATAAAGCATTGTCTGTCTCATCCACTCCTTCATCTCCAAAACAGGTTTGAACACAACTGGGCCAAAAGATAAATATTGAAGGACCAAGTGTTTGAAGAGCACCTTCCCACAGGAGATGAAAAGCTGGGGTGTTAACTCAGCTTTAATTGATTTCCCAGAATACAGATGAGACATCAATGATCCTCATTCATTCTGGGCAGTAGTATCTGACGCCTAATAGGAACCCGGGTGGGGAATGAAATGACTTCAAGGATTTTCCGCATGAAAAGGACTGTTTATTAGGACACCAGCAAATAGAAACAATTTCTATGAAATCAAACAGGAGGGCCAGCACCAAACAAGGTTGCTGGCAAAATGCCTTTCAGAACCCAGGGCTCTTACAGCTGTTCCCAGGGAAAGTTTTCCCCTCTGCAAGGCAGCAGGCCTCCTGTCTTGCTCGGACACTGATTGCTTTGCTTGGTTAAGCAATTTAGGGAAATGCACCGCTCACAAGGCGGTCTGGGAAGAGTGAGGGGGAGGCCCAGGCTATTTAAAAAGACAATGTGTTCCCATAAAAAGAAAACAAATTATTCCAAGAGAGGCAATGGTTTCAAAATGAAAATGAACACCCCATTGGAGACCTGGTGAGTGTTGAAGTCCTCTGTCTGCTATGTTCTCTATCAAGTCCAGACTCCCTGCAACTCCAGGGGGAAATAGAAAATTCTGGTATTTCTTGGTGTAGGCATTAGAAATGGAAGAACATTTTTCCTCAACGGATTCCAACTGTCATCTGCTGGGTCAGCTTGCTGTTCAAAAGCAAAGGTACATCTTGTTGCATTTTAATACTCAAAAGTGAAGTTTTTCTAGAAATGTGTCCAGCAACTAATGCCAATGATTAGTCCTGCCTATTTCTTACTTCTCTCAAGTGTCCACTCAAATTTCTAGGCAGAAATCCATGTACAAGAAAGATGTAGTTAAAACTCTGAATATGCCCATAGCCCTTTATCCAGTAATTCTACCACCAGGAGTTCATCCTGAAAGAAAACCAACAAGAAGTCAAACCAGTATATATTCTCAGGAATATTCAAAATCATAAAACATGATAAATGTTCTAAATTGTCATCAGTAGCAAACGATTGTGCCTATAAAGTAATGTTATACAATCATTAAAGCATTAACATTTATGTCAAACCTTTAAAATAATGTACCAGCTTTCAAGAATTCTACCAGATTTCCAAAAGTAACACACCAACACTTTGTTAATCCCAAGGAATTCCTGGATATCTGCAGATCCTTTTAGTCTCCCTCTGTTTTCTCTTTTGAAATGAGAGACATTGACATGCCATGGTGTTAAAAGAAGAGGGGGAGGAAAAATTGGTTTGGAAATAGTATAATCTTCATGTAAATCTATATCCACACAAGGCAAGAAACAACTCCCTTGAAGAAAAAAAAAAGGCAGTAGGAGGATTCCATTTTGATGGTTTCTTCCTGCCATTTGTTAATTCTTTACTTTCAAACTTGCTTAAGCACCTGCTAGGCAGCTGTCTCCATCCCCTGAGATAGGTATAAACACAAAGAATATTTCAAAAGAATGAAACTTTCACACAGTCCAGCTCTAAGGGGAGATTTTCTACTAACATATTAGAGACAATCATATTCTTTAGCCCAGATATATCCACCTGGTTGGGCCCATGCTGGGTGAAACTCCTTGGTAACTTGTCCTCCAACTCCATATGAGAAAGAGGAAGTGAAGGTAGGGGATCATTTAGAAATCAGTATAAAAGCAAATATGAAAGTTAAGGGTCAGTCAAGATATATTATGAATTCAGAGAAGCTTGGAAGATGAAAGACTTTTCATAAAACTATTTCATAAATCTCTTATAAGAGACACTAAACTATTGTTAAAACAAAGCTAATGTTATTAGACTCCCTGAAATAAAGAATAGAGTTAACTTGGTTAAGCAGTATCTCAAAATAGAATAATTGGGGAAGCAAAAATAGGGAGTTTTGGGGCAAGGAGGAGGATGTGGTGATTTTAAAGATAGTCTTTCAGGTTGAGTATCTAGGTAGGACTGGCTAAAATTTATAGCCAAGTAGCTGTGGTTGGATGGAGGACTGCTGAGTGAGAGTTTAGACATTGGTCCTGGAGATCATGCAACTCACAAACTATGATCTTGTCTGCCAAGAACAAGTATTTCCAGAGTAAATACATAAGAGTTCTTATAAAGTTTTGCTTTACGTTTGTTTCTTTTGTTACCATTGGTCTTTGTGTCTTTTACACATGAGAAGGTATACCAGGCCCCAAGTTGACACAAGAAGAGAAATGTGCTTGGTTTCAGTATTATTTGACACAGAAATGAAGAATAGTTCTAGTTTCATTCCTTACATGAACTTAATGCAATTACCAACTCCACAAGTATCACCATCTTTGATTCTCACCCTTGAAATCGTTTTACTTTTTGGTTTTGGTTTTTTAGCCACACTCAGTAATGCTCAGGAGTTATTCCTGTCTCTGTACTGAGATACTATTCCTAGTGGTGTTCAGAAAACCATATGCATGCAAGAAAAGCACTTTACCCACTATACTATCACTCTGGTCATCATCCTGAAAATCTTTAGTAGACTCTATATTGTTCATTACTGCTCATCTTGGTGGCTAAAAGTTTTCATAAATAGCCTCTTAATCCATGCTTTTGCGGGAAGTTAGAAATGGGTCTTCCATTCTTTCAGTGAAATTTAGCACACAGGAAATTCTCACAAGACTGGAGAGTGTTGGTTCACAATTCAAAACTTGATTCCACTCAAAACAAAAATCAGCCCTGATTTCTTTGTATCTGTTTACAGCTTGGTTTCACAAAGATTTTTCTATTTATCATCTAGTTTTACATCTATCAAGCATACCAGGGTGGAACAGGCTCAGGATAGGTCTCTGTCCTTACTCTCCCGCCTGGGGATAGTCATTGTACTCAATAAAATCTGCAATTCTGACAGGCAACTCTCTCTCTCTCTCAATCATTTACTCAGTGAGGCAGAAAGCTACCTGGCCAAGCATTTCAGCCTTGTTTGGATTATTTCCGGTGTCAACCCCTGCTCTGGACTCACTTCCCCGAAGTGAGATACTACATGTGGGGCCTTTACAGGAGAGGAAACAATGATGTACTAAGTATATTGTAAGTAAAACCCCTGTAAGAATGCAAATGAGGTAATGCTGCCTGGGTTTTAAAGTAATAAGAGGAGATTGCATAAAATTATAATCATATTTGAAAATAGGTGGAGATAAAGATGAGGAAAGAGACAGTAAGAAAAGATAAAAAGGTTTGCCTTGTAACCATAGAAACCTTCCACCAAGAAAAAAGAAGTTATATGCCAAAGAAAGAGGAATGCTGGGAGATTGAAGCATGCCCAGAAGTCTGTGAAACCCAGACAGGTGATATAAACTGAGGGTATAGGGAGAACCATGGCATGATAAGAGAAATTACTTTCAACAAGATCTAGATAAATTCCCCAACTGGAAATAGAAAAATGATGCCGTTCACAAAATGTATGGAAAATGGATGAACCACAAAGATAAAAAAGCATAGTACTTAAAGCAGGACACACAGGAGCTGGGAAACATGAACGTGATTTAAAAAAAATCCAATCATTTGAGTCACTTGATTGGAATAATGATGAGGTCTTGGGGAATTAAGACACCATAGGGAGAGAGCAGTGGGCCAATAGAGTTAGGGGCAGGCTAGGAGCCTTCAAAACATGAAATTAGCAAGTGATACCTCAAGAGGCAGCTAGATATAAGGAGGTCTGGTTTGGAGAAATTACAGAAGAGGGAAGAGAACAGCATAGTCCATAAAGCATATGTGAAAGTACCTTTACCAGACAGTGGGATCCCCTCATCCCAAGGCACCTTTACCAGATGGTGGGGTCCCCTGGTCCTGGAACAGTGTCGCTGGAGCCCATCTTTTCCTCCTACCCTTTCTAACCTTCTCATCTCCTTACCAATACCCACTGTGTCACAACAGAGGATCCCAGATCTGGTCTCTATGACCTATGCCTTGACTCCATCTTGGGACACAGCTCATAGAGTTAGTTCCCTCTATATCTAAGGTTCATAGATTTTCTCTAAATGTTCAGAATATGAGGAAAAATGGCTTCACTGCATGCTTCTATGTTTTCTTGTGATTTGAAAAATCCCATCTTCACAAAAGGTAGGAAAGTCAGGGGAGAGTCTAAAACCTTGGGGCATTTGTTTTCCTGATAATGTACCTGTAAGTGACTTAATTTTAAAGTGATAAAACCTCTCTTAAGGATATTCTGGGTTTCATTCTGCAAAAAATCATTTGAATGAATTAAAGTGGAATTATAAAGGGAAATTAGAAATGGATGGAAAGTTGGTCAGAGAAGGGAAATGTCTGAACACAAGCTATTGGAAAAGTATCTTCAACAGAGTCCTTGAAAATTAAAGTAGATGAAAACTTAATCAACTTGAAAGTGAGACAAGATAATGATTTTCAACAGGGCACTGTCAGTGGAAGTGAGTTGACAGATGTTTCTTACTTTGACTATCAAAATTTAGCATCCTCTCTTTAAGCTAGTACATTTTTATCATTATTGTCCAAGTTCCTAAAAATAATAATCAGTCAGGCCTTTCACATTTCATTAACTCAGGAAAACCATACAACAATTTTTATGTGAAAAAACTGTTAGCCTGTATATTTTAACAAAAGCCTCAAAAATTGTGGGATTCTAGTTGCCAGTTTCTGCTCTCTGGATCCAACTTGAGTTCTCTAAGAATATATGCTTGTTTACATTTTGAAAACAGTGCAAGGAATGAACTCTACAGTCACACCTTCTCAAATATCTCCCTTTGAGGCAGTTATTTAATCATTCTCTTTTCTGGGCATCTATCCCCTCTTGGGGATAGATATTCCCTCCATCCCTTTCTACCAAAAAAAATTTTTTAATCAATTTTAGCTTCTGGCATTTCTTTTCTTTCAGTGAGGCAAGTCACATTTATCTAGAAAATTTTAAATAGAGAAGAGGGAACCTAGATTTGGTATATCAGTAACCCCAGAACTGGACCCCAACCCTGACATTATTGTTTTGTTTCTGAAATATCAACAGGGATACAAGTTTCACCAAGTGATCCAACAAATGACAGAGCACTATCTCTGCCTCTTTTTTATTGGCAAAAGGGGTCAGATAATTCATCTTTTCTTCATTCTTTGAGTCATTGTCATTATAATAGTCAATATTGTATTACCAGAAGTTCAATTCTATAGAATTTTGGGTAATTAGTATTTATAAGGTTGAATCCTATAGCCTAATTTTATCAAATGATGCTTTGTAGTTTAATTAGCCCTACATGGAATCCAAATCATTAGTATTTCCCTGTAAAGCAGATGTTTATGCAAATAGATCCACAATTTTATGACCTAAATAACTCCTTGTGTTCATTAGACAAAGTAATGCCACATAAGAACTGAGTTTTAACAGCTACCTTCCAAGTCCAATAATAAAGATAGATGAATCAAGAATAAATAATAAATATCAAAGTAGATATTAGTTAGCTTTTTCCAGGAAAGAAAAGTGGTAGTATATACAAGTGTATATGTGTAGTCATATATTCATATGTAAGTATATTTATTGATGTACATATTTTATTGATATTTATCTCAAGCAATTGGCTTGAATGATTATGGAGGTTGTCAAGTCTGAAGTCCATAAAGTAAGTCTCAAGCAATTGTTCTACACAAGTCTTGAGACATAATTTCTTCTTAATCTAGAAAATTCCAATTTTTTCCTTAAAATCGTTCAACTGAGATCTAGAGAGATAGCTTAACTGCTGGAGAACATACCTTGCTTTGTATTAAATGTTCCTTTGAATACAGAACATTGTCGATATCACCCAACTCTATCACTTATTAGCTATGACAGATTGAAAAAATTGCTTGATTTCTCCAACCTCAGGGTCCTCATCTACAGACAAAGGATCGAACTCATGAGGTTTCCATACATTATTACATAAATTTTTATCCCCAGTACTCTACAATCTTGAGCATGACAGGAAACATACAAGTCTATCCAGAACTAAAAGTCCTCAATGAATTGAATGAAGACCAATCAATATTATCAAGAAATAATTTAATCTCTAACATATTGTACAAATAACTACATCTAAAGTACTTTCATGGAAGACCCAAAATTGGAATCTGATTATGTATTACAACTTAGCAAATTTGACTGATAAAATCATCTAGACAGTGTGGAATCCTTATGTCATTATCCACAGTGCCATTATAGTTCCAATATCAGACCAGAAAAAAATAAAGGTCAATACAGTCAAGACAGGGAAGGTTTGGCTCCTATCTTTCAACAGAGTATCAGTTACTAGTAAACTGACAGCCATGGAAAATTGGCATAATATAAACATTCAACAAGTAGAGAGACATCCTAGAGGACACCAACATAGAGGATATGGTTAGCATATTGGTTTCAGCCTTTCTACACACCTTTATTGTCAAAACAAATCATTATTTCTAGGTGAACCATAAAACACTAATGAAAGGCCTTGACAATGTTCACTAAAAAACATCTCAAATAACACAAATTTAATTTTGCTCAGGAGAGTAACCACTTTCTGCTGTCAAATCATAAGATTATTTTTTAACTTCACAGTACAAAATAAAACAGTTACAAGGCAAATTCTGATTCATCAACTAATTGGCTATGTTTCCTTCATTCTTTTTCATGTCAAAGACCTTGAATTAAGGAAATAAAAAAAAATGAGAAGGAAGCTGCTAGCATGATTAAAATCACTTATATTCTAAACTGTCATATTTCTTTTATATGCTAGTTTCACTTCCTTTTTATCCCCTTACAATTTGAAAATATTATTCATAATAAGAAAACTAGAACTATCAAAGTAAAATCTCCTAATTTTGAGTTTTGTGATGGTTAACCTTATGTCTATTGGCTATTGGCCAGGGACCAGTCTATATATTGTTGTAAAGGTGTTAGGCATTTAAATCAGTAGACTTTGAGTAAAGCATATAATTCTCCATATATATTGGTAGGCTTCTTCCAATCAATTGGAAACCTTAGAGTAAAGATTGGGATTCCAGAATAAATTTAAATTTACCTCAATACTCTAAAAAAAAAAAACTATCACTTTTACTCTCATTCTCTGAAAAATTCAGATTATAAAACCAACTCTTCCTTTAATTTCCAAGCTACTAGTCTCCACTACCAACACTGAACTTGTCAGTTCCCAGATTCTGTGTTCTAATCCTAATTAAGCAAACAACCTATTAATGAATAAGTTAATAGATCCTAAAATATAAGTAGTTCTTAATTCTGCTATGCTAAAACTGGAAAGCTACAAAGAGAATTAAAAATTCAAGAAGCAGTCTTATAATTTCAAAATATATGTATCAAATGAAACCTACTAGATATATAATCAAAGAGCACAAAAACAACTACTTGAAAAAATATAGACACACCTATATTTATTAGAGTGATATTACAACTTTCTCTTTTTCTTTTTTTGGTTTTTGGGTCACACCCAGTAGTGCTCAGGGTTACTCCTGGCTCTATGCTCAGAAATTGCTCCTGGCAGGCTCTGGGACCATATGGGATGCCAGGATTCTAACTGCCATTCATCTGCATGCAAGACAAACACCTTACCACCATGCTATCTCTCCGGCCTCACAACTCAAATTTCTAATGACAAATTAGTGAAAAACTAAGAGATGGTACTTAGACACAATATAAAAATACACAGTTGCAAGAAAAGATAAAACCTTTCCTTCTAAGAAAAACATGGATAGAGGAGAATAGGGGTATGCCAAGTGAAATAAGTCAGAAGAAAAAAAGAGTTCCTGTATAATCTCATTCAAATGTGTTATAGAGATTAGCCAAACAATAGCATGCTAACTGCAAACCTGAGGCTACTAAAGGGATGGAAAGATGATAGAAAAATGGAGGCCTAGATTTTAGTAAAAGGATACTAGTCCGTTGCTGGTGTAATATGGTAACATTTTTAAAGAGATATGACATTAGGGGCTGGAGAGATAGCACAGCAGCCTTTGCCTTGCAAGCAGCCGATCCAGGACCTAAGGTGGTTGGTTCGAATCCCAGCATCTCATATGGCCCCCCTGCCTGCCAGGAGCTATTTCTGAACAGATAGCCAGGAGTTACCCCCTGAGCACCTCCTGGTGTGGCCCAAAAACCAAAAAAAAAAAAAAAGAGAGAGAGATATGACATTAAATCTTAAAACATATAGTCTCTGACAAACCAAGTTACCTCTATAAATTTAAATACAAAGAAAAACAAATGTGTCTATATATGTACACATAAATTATTTAGTTATATAGAGAGATATACATGCATATGCATTGTGTACATATAATGTCCAGATATGAAAATATTTTCCTTACATCTTTCATAAAATGTTTTGGTGAGAAATACAGTTGACATACTGTAGAGATAGTACAGCAGGTAGGATACTTGCCTTCCACCTGGTTTAAGAATTTGCAGTGATAAATCAAGGAAAACCAAAGCAAGATGGTAACTTGTTGTTTCTACTGTGACTACTAAGAATCATTCTATTATTAGAATTTCTTGTCCTAGTGGAACCATTCAGTCAATCAGCATTTGCCTAATTATCACTCTGAGAATTTCCCTACTTCAGAAATAGAAGGAAAGCAGAGCAGACATTTAACGACGTGCATTAGTCTTATGAGACTGCGATATTAATAAGGTTTTGCTGAATTGGGTAAGATATGTCTGTTGCTAAGGCAACCTGCCTAAGGAATGACCTATCTATATGACTATCCAGCAGTGGTCCGTGCAATTTAGTAAAACACTTTTAAATGAAGCTATAGGCTCATCTCAGTGATATAAAATAAAAAGGAAATACAAAAGGAAAAGATAATGCTTGCACTGGTGCTTATTTAGTTCAAATATTCAAGTTAAATGTTGATGAAAAGCAACTATGAGGAGGAAACAACAGATATACCTTCTAGAAGCTTTTTTTTATTGTTTTTTTTGGGGGGAGCACACCCATTTGATGCTCAGGGGTTACTCCTGGCTGAGCACCCGGAAATTGCCCCTGGCTTGGGGGGACCATATGGGACACCGGGGGATGGAACCGCAGTCCTTTCTTGGCTAGCGCTTGCAAGGCAGACACCTTACATCTAGTGCCACCTCACCGGCCCCTGGGAGTTTTTTCTTATTCCTCTTCTCTATGATCTTGTTTCTTACCACTGTCCTACTCTCTTATTTCTACTTTCATCAAAATCTTTGTCATTCCCCAAACAGTCAGTTCCTACCTCAATCCTGAGTCTGCTCTTTCATCACCTGAAATCCTCTTTCCTTCTAAATGCACATGGTTCCCTGTCTCTCCTCCCCAATACCAATATTCTCTCTCTCTCTCTCTTTCTCTCTCTCTCTCTTCTCTCTCATATCCTCTGAGCAGAATATAATCCCCTGATCATTATGCCCAAAAAAAGCCACCAACATTCCTATTATGGTCCTCCCTTCTTCACTCTTCCTTTAACTAATTTTATTTTTCTTCAAAGATGTTGTCACCCATAATATTACTCATTTATTTCTTTATTCTTGGTCTTCCATACTAAAATATAAGTTTATCAACATTTCAAAGTGCTACAGAAAAATTGTTATAAATGAAACTCTGTCCCCAAGGAATAAAATAGTAGAAGAAAGTATATATAGTAGTATGTAGAAGTATATAAAACTAAAACATATGAAACAAGTAATGTTAATATAAAATAAAGTAACCAGATAAAACCAAGCACAAAAGCAGTAACAGGGAACCCAGGATGAATTAGGAAAGGAAATGGGGGATGCTTTAAAGCACTTTTAGAAAATTGAGGTTCTTTTTATTCTTTTTAATATTATCTTTATTTAAACACCTTGATTACAAACATGATTGTAGTGGGTTTCAGTCATAAAAAGAGCATCCCCTTCACCAGTGCAACATTCCCATCACCAATGACCCCAATCCCCCCCACCCCACCTGTATTCGAGACAAGCATTCTACTTTTCTCACTCATTGACATTGTCACCATAGTATCAGTGTAGTTATTTCTCTAACTGCACTCACCACTCTTTGTGGTAAGCTTCATATTGTGAGCCATCCTTCCAGTCCTCATCTCTATTGCCTCTAGGCATTATTACAATAGTGTTTTTTATTTTCCTTAAAACCCATAGATGAATGATACTATTCTGTATCTATTTCTCTCCCTCTGACTTATTTCACTCAGCATAATAGATTCCATGTACATCCATGTATAGGGAAATTTCATGACTTCATCTCTCCTGGCTGCATACTATTCCACAGTTTCTTTAGTCATTCATCTGCTGAAGGACATCTTGATTGTTTCCAGAATCTGGCTATTGTAAATAGCACTGCAATGAATATAGGTGAATTGTATTTTTGTGTTCCTAAGGTATATCCCTAGGGGTGGTATAGCTGGATCATAGGGGAGCTCAATGACTAGGAAGTTTTTCCAAGTCAGACTGCCTTCATGCCATCCTTGAGCCAGACACTGTCTGCTGTGGTTCTTAGCAGGAAGTAGAAGACTGAGAGCTACAATTTCACTCTCCTTTGTTATCAGATTTCCTGGGAAAGTATCAGAATAAATTTCCACATGAGGTTAGAGGGCAGAAGTGAGTAGTAATCTTTCCTTCCTCTTCCAGTGATACTAGGGTCTAAAGGGCACTATGGTGCTCATGAAACACCTGAGCTAGAGAGGAACAACAGACCACCACAGGGATTATGCAACCTCATGAGCAGAGAGGTTCTGAGTTGTTGAACCATAGAATTAGCCTGTACCTTTTGGTCTAGGAAACACCACTCCCTTTTCTGTTCCTAAAAATGCACCAGTAATTTTACAATCTAATTTCCTATGCTGAACCCCTCTATCTTGGAAATATATCAAGTAGCATTTTACTTACAACCACTGCTGACTATGCAGTATTTATCATATGAGCTCTTCATCTTGTTCAGTTGATGTACTCACTTAAATTGAATTTAATTCATTTTCATTTTCTGAATTCTGAAGTCTCTCTTCTAGGGAAAAGGTGACACCATTCCCAGTCTTGAAAACATTTTATCAATGACTCCAAACTGCTGGACTTCATCTTGACCATTTTTCCTTGATTCCACACATATTTCTATCTTCTTTCATCCTGTTTTCCTAAATAAAAATTTTCACTCTCAGGTCATGTATGTAGCACAACAATTACCTTGCATGTGTGAGGCCCTGAGTTTGATCCCTGGCACCACCAATAAAAAGGTTTACTCTCCAGTGAAATTACATTTTCTTTGGACAAACCTCAAACCTCATAGTTTTCACTTTTTTATTGTTTTCTTTTGGGGGAGGGCACAAATGGCAGTGCTCAGAGATTACTCCTGGCAGTGCTCGGGGAACCATTTGGGATTGCAGGGATCCAATTAAGGTTAGCTGTGTGCTAGGTAGATGCCTTAACCACTGTACTATCTCTTCAGTCTCTCAGAGTTTTCACTTTAGCTCGGATTATACTTAAGAAAATATTGAAAATTTTATAGGAAAACAATGGATAAACATACAGTAGTTTCCATGTGAAAGAGAACAAAGAAATGGTTTGTTGTTTTTATATTACTTAGATGTAGAATGGTAGTAATTTGGTTATATCATAATTTACAGTGGCTAGTAAACTTGAGATTATCCATCTATTATTAAAAATAAACCCATAGGTGGGAGACATAGTACATCTGGTAACGCACTATCCTTGCGTGCAACTGACCTGGGTTTTGACTTCAGCATCCTATATGGTCCCTTGAGCATCGCCGGAAGCTATCCCTGACCATGCAACCAATAGTAAGCTGTGAGCATCTCCAGATGTGTCCCTGCCAGATTAAGAAAAAGAATCTAATTTCAAGATCTTTAATATAGAAACAGTGATACCAACAACAGAGACTGTGTGAAAAATAAAAGTGTATTGGGACTACAATGACTTGGATTGGACAAACTAGTTTGCCTGGAGTCTACAGTTGGTCTTATGCCAGGAAACTTCAGGGGTGGGGTCTCCTTGTATTTAGGCCAAGGCTTTTCCTTTCCATGTCCCTCATATTTTGGTGGGCCTATGCAAACAATAATTGCCACTCTACACCATTTTTACTGTGCTCCATTGACTCTAATCCTAAAAAAAAAACAAAAACACTTAAACTTCTGAGGTTAACTTAAACTAATATGCATGTGCATGGAAATGTAAAAATATACTATGCCTTCAATGTTTAAGGAGTTATATAAGTTTTATGGCTTTAGATTGCTTTGTGTACTGCTAAGAAATATTATAATGTACTACAATATGAGGACATGAGGGACAAAGTCATTGTACATGGGTTCTGTTTTATTTTTCTTAGTATTCTTTGACTGAAAGTTCAAAATTAAGGTATCAGCAAGGGGACTTCTGAGAATTTTGTTTATGGGTGATTGTCCTTCCACTGTAACTTTATCTTGTCCTCTTTCTTTGCATCTTTGTTCTCATAATTAAAAATAAAATATTAAAAAAAAGAATCTGAAAGAAGAAAATGTCACTTCACAAACCATGTGTCCCCTCAGAATTCTACAGTAAATCTTACAAGGTCATACTTGACCCTTCAAAGAAAATTCAGCTGTCTTATTCATTAAACAATAACTTTTTCTTTTCATTCTATTTATGCATCAGAATAGTGAAAGAAGAAAAAAGACAACAAAAATTGGGGAAGCACATGGAGAAGGCTCAGAAACAAGGAATTTCATGACCTTATCTATGATTCCAACAGGAACTAATCTATTAATCAGAGGCAAAGAAAAAAGTCAATATTCTTTTATTACTAATAAAGAAAGCCCTGAATACACTACTCATTTACAACTGGGCAAGTATCCAGGTGAATTGAGAAGTAATTTTGTTTTTTAGATTCTAAGGAATATTTGGATCAGGTCCAACTATGAATTGTGCTGCATTAAGAAAGACAATGCGGTGCCACTCTAAACAATAGTCTATGCTTGTAGTTTCAGTCTGTGACTACCACCCAAATAAAATGACATTTATTGTGATAAGTCACATTATTCAGGGTTGTTACTAACACAGAAAATTGGCTATTGAAGCAGAAAAATGATTCAGTACAAGCAATAGGTATTCTTAGAATCAACCCTCCCATGAGTCAAGAATAGTTTTATAGATGACTTTGTGAACCCAAACCAAGATCACTTATACCTTGTGTTAAGGGGAGAGTTTGTATTTAACATTTCCCTAGCTCACTTCTAGATCTTGACAATCGCACATTTTGCAATCCCCACTATCAACATACCAGCAATGCACATTTCTTTCAAGACCTTGCTCCTGAAATCCAGAGCTAGTAACAGCAAGGGTATATGGTAAGCAATGACTATGGGGTTGAACAACCTAGTATGCCTAGAGCCTGGAGTTGGTATTATACCAGAGTGCTGCATTGGTAAGGTTTCCCTGCTCATAGGCCAAAGGTTTCTCTTTCCATTTCTGCCATATTTTGCTGTGCCTATGCAAACAGCAACAACTTAAACACACACATACACACACACACACACACCCCACATCTTTTTTTACTGTATTATTTATCTCCTAGCTTAAGAAAGGGGGCGAGAGCTTACTAAACCCTCTTCTAGTATAATAATGGCTTTATTGGAGATAAAATAATTTTCACAAATATACTTGTTAATGCACTTTTCTTTTCTTATTCCATATTATTTTATTATATGTTTTAGTTTACCTATCTTCTCTATTTTTAATAACTACTTTCTGTCATCCTGAAACAAATGTATTATGATCAATTATGACAAATTTGTGATAATTTTTCTTTAAATAAATTAATTTAAAAAATTACCCTGAGATAAAGAATTTAAAAAGTTTTTGATAGTTGAGTTTTAGTCATACTATGTTCTGATATCCATTCTTTTATTAGTGTTCATTTCCGATGACCACAATTACCATCAATGTCCACAGATAACCATCAGCCACCCCCTACCCTGCCTCTCTGATGACACTTTTCTTCTCTCTCGTTTTCTCTCTCTCTCTCTCACTCTCTCTCTTTTCTTATTCCTTTTAGAAAGGAATACTTCCAATGTGGTTTGCCATGCTGTTACTAAAGGTGTGATATCATTCATATAATTTCACTTTATCCCCTTTCAGCACTCAGTTCTTTTCCAGAGTGATCATTTCTAACTATAAGTATCATAGCAGACCCTTTTCTAACTACACTACATACACACACACACACACACACACACACATCATTTCCATTGTCTTGGGAATTATTCTCATGTTCTTGTCTTTTTGTTTATACCTCAGATGAGTACAATCATTCTTGTCTGTTCCTTTCCCTCTGACTCAATACACTTAGCAGGGTACTCTCCATGTTTAAACATATAGAGAAAAAAATTGGTTTGGTTTGGGGGTTATATTTTTCATCTATACACTCTACAGCTGCAGGGAGTGGACACCTTCAAAAAATTAGAACTTTCTGGTGGAAAGTTCCACATTAACTTTGTGTAGCCTTCTTGGCAATGAGCGACATACCCAGCTTTGTCAGTAGCTCTATATCCCACTTGCTAATGACTTTATTCTTCAGCCTTAGTACTGCAGCTCAGCTCTGGAACCTTCCATAGTTTCTATCCCTGCTCTTTCAGGTATCACGTTCACTGTGAAGCCAACAGGAAAATTCCATACATGATTTCTTCTTGGGGGTGCCTTCCAATATCTCAGTTCTATTCAAACACACCTCATTTATATTATCCAGGCCACATGTTTTATCTTAGTTAAAGCAAAAAGATGGAGTTGGAAGTTGAGCTTCTGGAGGTGAAAGTAATATACAGAATGACATCAAAAATGTCTGTCTTGTACTGCAAAGAATCCATGAATGTTACCTGAGATGTCAAAAGGTAATTTTATGGATGTGATTACGAAGGTTGTTTTTCCCAAGGGGGGGGTGATCTTAACTAATCACATGAGTCCTTCATATGAAGAAAGGAAGGAAAGAGAAAAAGCAAGCAGAAAGAGAGGAAGAAAGAAAGAGAAAGAAAGAAGGAAGGAGGAAGGAAGGAAGGAAGGAAGGAAGGAAGGAAGGAAGGAAGGAAGGAAGGAAGGAAGGAAGGAAGGAAGGAAGGAAGGAAGGAAGGAAGGAAGGAAGGAAGGAAGGAAGGAAGGAAGGAAGGAAGGAAGGAAGGAAGGAAGAAGAAAGAAGAAAAAGAAAGAAAGAAAGAAAGAAAGAAAGAAAGAAAGAAAGAAAGAAAGAAAGAAAGAAAGAAAGAAAGAAAGAAAGAAAGAAAAGAAAGAAAGAAGAAAGAAAGAAAGAAAAGAAAGAAAGAAAGAAAAAGAAAGAAAGAAAGAAAGAAAAGAAAGAAAGAAAGAAAGAAAGAAAGAAAGAAAGAAAAGAAACGAAGAATGGAGAAAGAAGAAAGAGAAAGAAAAGAAAGAAAGAAAGAAAGAAAGAAAGAAAGAAAAGAAAGAAAGAAAGAAAGAAAGAAAGAAAGAAAGAAAGAAAGAAAGAAAGAAAGAAAGAAAGAAAAGAAAGAAAGAAAGAAAGAAAGAAAGAAAGAAAGAAAGAAAGAAAGAAGAAACTAAGAAAGAGGGGTCGGGAAGGTGGCGCTGGAGATAAGGTGTCTGCCTTGTAAGCGCTACCAAGGAATGGACCGCGGTTCGATCCCCCGGCGTCCCATATGGTCCCCCCAAGCCAGGGGCGATTTCTGAGCACATAGCCAGGAGTAACCCCTGAGCGTCAAACGGGTGTGGCCCAAAAACCAAAAAAAAAAAAAAAAAGAAGAAAGAAAGAAAGAAAGAAAGAAAGAAAGAAGAAAGAAAGAAAGAAGAAAGAAAGAAAGAAGAAAGAAAGAAAGAAAGAAAGAAAGAAAGAAAGAAAGAAGAAAGAAAAAGAAAGAAAAAAGAAAGAAAGAGAAAAAAGAAAAAAAAAAAGAAAAAGAAAGAAGAAAGAAAGAAAGAAGGAAGGAAGGAAGAAGAAAAGAAAGAAGAAGAAAAAGAAGAAAGAGAAAAAAGAAAAAAAGGAAGAAAAAGAAGAAAGAAAGCAAACAGAAAAAGACAGAAGAAAGAAAAAGAAAAAAGAGACGAAAGTAAGAAAGAAAGAAAGAAAGAAAGAAGGAAGGAAGGAAGGAAGGAAGGAAGGAAGGAAGGAAGGAAGGAAGGAAGGAAGGAAGGAAGGAAGGAAGGAAGGAAGGAAGGAAGGAAGGAAGGAAGGAAGGAAGGAAGGAAGGAAGGAAGAAAGAAGGAAAGAAAGAAAGAAAGAAGAAAGAAAGAGAAAGAAAGAAAGAAAAAAAGAAAGAAAGAAAGAAAGAAAGAAAGAAAGAAAGAAAGAAAGAAAAAGAAAGAGGCAAAAGCTGGCTCCCTGTGTGTGACACCAGGCAGGGAAAATCCGCAAAAGTACACCGGCCCAGTGGGGCTCAGCTGTGAAAGACTGTGAGTGTGACCTGTCTATGTCTGTCTACTGTCCTCTTGCGTGAAACTCTTGCGAGTGGGGCAAAAAGAGCCTCCAGAAACCTCGCTTGCCCAGACGCCATTTTCAGGGAGGGACTTCAGAGCATAAAAACCGGCTAACCTTTGCAAAAGCTGGCTCCCTGTGTGTGACACCAGGCGGGGAAAATCCGCAAAAGTACACCGGCCCAGTGGGGCTCAGCTGTGAAAGACTGTGAGTGTGACCTGTCTATGTCTGTCTACTGTCCTCTTGCGTGAAACTCTTGCGAGTGGGGCAAAAAGAGCCTCCAGAAACCTCGCTTGCCCAGACGCCATTTTCAGGGAGGGACTTCAGAGCATAAAAACCGGCTAACCTTTGCAAAAGCTGGCTCCCTGTGTGTGACACCAGGCGGGGAAAATCCGCAAAAGTACACCGGCCCAGTGGGGCTCAGCTGTGAAAGACTGTGAGTGTGACCTGTCTATGTCTGTCTACTGTCCTCTTGCGTGAAACTCTTGCGAGTGGGGCAAAAAGAGCCTCCAGAAACCTCGCTTGCCCAGACGCCATTTTCAGGGAGGGACTTCAGAGCATAAAAACCGGCTAACCTTTGCAAAAGCTGGCTCCCTGTGTGTGACACCAGGGGGGAAAATCCGCAAAAGTACACCGGCCCAGTGGGGCTCAGCTGTGAAAGACTGTGAGTGTGACCTGTCTATGTCTGTCTACTGTCCTCTTGCGTGAAACTCTTGCGAGTGGGGCAAAAAGAGCCTCCAGAAACCTCGCTTGCCCAGACGCCATTTTCAGGGAGGGACTTCAGAGCATAAAACCGGCTAACCTTTGCAAAAGCTGGCTCCTGTGTGTGACACCAGGCGGGGAAAATCCGCAAAAGAGTACACCGCCCAGTGGGGCTCAGCTGTGAAAGACTGTGAGAGAGTGACCTGTCCTATTCCTGTCTACTGTCCTCTTCTACTTGCGGAAACTCTTGCGAGTGGGGCAAAAAGAGCCTCCAGAAACCCTCGCTTGCCAGACGCCATTTTCAGGGAGGGACTTCAGAGCATAAAAACCGGCTAACCTTTGCAAAAGCTGGCTCCCTGTGTGTGACACCAGGCGGGGAAAATCCGCTAAAGTACACACGGCCCAGTGGGGCTCAGCTGTGAAAGACTGTGAGTGTGACCTGTCTATGTCTGTCTACTGTCCTCATTGCGTGAAACTCTTGCGAGTGGGGCAAAAAGAGCCTCCAGAAACCTCGCTTTGCCCAGGACGCCATTTTCAGGGAGGGACTTCAGAGCATAAAAAAACCGGCTAACCTTTGCAAAAGGCTGCTCCCTGTGTGTGACACCAAGGCGGGGAAAATAATCCGCAAAAGTACACCGCCCCAGTGGGGCTCAGCTGTGAAAGACTGTGAGTGTGACCTGTCTATGTCTGTCTACTGTCCTCTTGCGTGAAACTCTTGCGAGTGGGCTAAAAGAGCCTCCAAAAACCTCGCTTGCCCTGACGCCATTTTCAGGGAGGGACTTCAGAGCATAAAAAACCGGCTAACCTTTGCAAAAGCTGGCTCACTGTGTGTGACACCAGGACGGGGAAAAATCCGCAAAAGTACACCGGTGCCCAGTGGGGGCTCAGCTGTGAAAGACTGTGAGTGTGGACCTGTCTATGTCTGTCTACTGTCCTCTTGCGTGAAACTCTTGCGAGTGGGGTCAAAAAGAGGCTCATGAGGAGCACGGCCGCTCCGCTTCGCTCCGCGGCCGGTGCACTCTATCTAAGGAAAGAACTCCATTGCAACAAGAAGGAAAAATCACACTAAAGACGGCACTATATCACAGAAGCAAATATTTCTCTCTGGACTGTCTTCTCTGTTGCATGCTCGGTAAGCCTAAGATTTGTCCCAGTGTGAGGCTTCATCCACGGAGGACTCCCCTCCCATAGAGCAAGTCAGCCCATCCAGAGAAGGGAGGAGCCAGAGGATTGTGCTGCCTACATCATATAGACAATGAATACCAACTAAAACACGTAGAAAAGACCCACAATACAAGTGTGACAATGGGGAAACAACGCAGGCCAGCATCAGACATAGAGAATAAGATGACAATTTCTGATGACCAGATAATGACTGAACAACTAATCAACCTCTCAGAAAAGGACTTTAGACTACAATATGGGAAGGTGCTCAACAGACTCCAAGAAACCATGGATCGAGTTTGAACAGAACACTAATAAGAACCAAGAAAATATGAAGGCAGAAATGACAAAACTCCAAACTGAAATAACATGTCAACTAACAGGACTGAAAAGTCAGTAAACGAAGTGAATGACAAAATGGATAAGCTCTGGGACAGGGTATCAGAAGCTGAGAATAGACTTGGTGCTGTGGAAGATGAGATACATAACAATTCCATAACAGCAGGAGAGATTGGACAAAAAACTTAAAGCAAATGAGCAGACAATGGGAAACATTAGTCAAAGAATGGGAACAGACGAAAATAGAAGTCTATGATAAGATCAACAGAAACAACTTAAGATCATTGGAGTCCCAGAGACCCAGGAAGAAAAGATTTCCAGGAAGAATCAATGGGTCAAGAACATCATAAAGAGAGAACTTCCAGAGCTAAAGAATATATGTGATCAAATCCTGCATGTCCCGAAGAGTACCAACCAAAAGAGACCCCAGAAAAACCACCCCAAGACACATCCTAGTCACAATGACAAATCCCACAGATAGAGACAGTAATACTGAAAACAGCAAGATCAAAAGGTGGAATCATGTTCAAGCAAGCTTCCCTGAGATTTACAGCAGACCTGTCCACCAGAAACCTCCTATGCAGAAAGGCAGTGGGTGGGATATTGTGGACAAGACTGAATGAAATGAATGCTTCACCCAGAATACTATACCCAGCAAAGACTCACTTTCCGTTTGTGGAAGAATACATGGTTTCACAGACAGAAAAACAGCTCAGAAACTTCACAGACACAAAGACCAGTCTTAAGAGAAAAACTGAAAGGACCTAATCGAAGACAAGACTGACCCAAAAGACACACCAAATTTTGAAATAAAGATGGCGTTAAATCCCAGTGACAATTCTTTCTCTCAACGTCAATGGACTAAAATGCACCAGTTAAGAGACACAGAGGTGGCTAAATGATCAAAAAACTCATTCCAACCTTCTGCTGCCTACAAGGAAACGCACCTGAATAGTCAGCACAGAACATAGACTCAAAATAAAAGGCTGGAGAAAAGTTATCCAAGCAAAAACACAACCCATAAAAAAGCTGGAGTGGCCATACTAATATCAGATTAATGCAAACTTTATACTCCAGGAAGGTTGTAAGGGACAAAGACGGACATTTATATTAATCAAGGGGTACTTAGAGCAGGAAGAATTCACTCTCCTAAACATATATGCACCGAATGAGGGGCCAGCAAAATATTTAATACAACTGTTGACAAATCTGAAAAATAATATCAACACAACACAATAATTGTGGGGGGACCTTAACACGGCTTTGTCAACACTGGACAGGTCAACCAGACTGAAACCCAACAAGAATATACTAGACCTGAGGAGAGAAATGGAAGGAAAGAGGCCCTAGTGGATATATATAGGACTCTCCATCCCAGAAACCTGGATAGCACATTCTTCTCCAATGTACAGTTGGACATTCTCCAGGATAGACTACATGCTGGCACATAAAACATACCTCCATAAGATCAAGAGGATAGAAATTTTGCAGACTACCTTCGCTGACCACAAGGCTCTGAAATTATTTGTGAACTCCAAAGGGACTCAGAAGAAACACTTTAACACCTGGAAGTTAAACAGCCTCATGCTCAATAACCAGTGGGGTCCGAGATGAAATCAAGAAGGAAATCAAAAGGTTCCTGGAAACAAATGACAATAAAGACACAAAACTCTCAGAACTTATGGGACACAGCAAAAGCAGTACTGAGAGGAGAAATTTATAAGCTTTGCAAGCACACATCAGGAATGAAAAAGGAGAGCTTACCTGAGTAGCTTAATGACACAGCTAATAGAACTAGAAAATGCTCAACAAAAGGACCCAAGAATAGGAAGACAGAAGGAAATAACAAAGCTGAGAGCAGAAATCAACGAAGTGTGGAAACTCAAAAAACAATCCGAAAGATCAACGAAAGCAGAAGTTGGTTCTTTGAAAAAATAAACAAGATTGATAGACCACTGGCAAACCTAACAAAGAAAGAGAGAGAGATAAATTTGATAACTCGTATCAGGAATGAAAAAGGAGAGATCACTACTGATATGACAGAGATTCAAAGGGTAATCAGAAACTACTTTGAAAAACTCTACGCCATTAAAAATGAGAACCTGGAAGAAATGGATAAATTCTTGGACTCTTATAATCTTCCAACGGTTGAAGGAGAGAGGGATGTAGCATATCTAAACACCCCCATCACCATTGATGAAATTAAAATAGTAATCAAATGTCTGCCGAAAAACAAAAGCCCAGGTCCAGATGGATTCACTAATGAATTCTATCAAACTTTCCAAGAGGAACTACTGCCAATCTTGGCAAGACTCTTTCATGAAATTGAAACAAACAGAAACACTTCCAAATAGCTTTTATGAAGCCAACATCACCTTGATACCTAAACCAGACAGAGACGCTACCAAAAAAAGAAAATTACAGACCAATATCACTGATGAATGCAGATGCAAAGTTCCTCAACAAAATCCTGGCAAATAGGATTCAATGCCTCGTTAAGAAGATCATCCACTACGATCAAGTAGGTTTCATCCCAGGAATGCAAGGCTGGTTTAACATCCGTAAATCTATCAACATAATACACAACATCAATAACAAGAAAAATAAAAACCACATGATCATATCAATAGATGCAGAGAAAGCATTTGATAAGGTCCAACACCCATTCTTGATCAAAACTCTCAGCAAGATGGGAATGGAGGGAACCTTTCTCAATATAGTGAAGGCCATCTACCACAAGCCAGTGGCAAATATTATCCTCAATGGGAGAAAAACTGAAAGCCTTCCCTCTAAATTCTGGGCACAAGACAAGGCTGTCCTCTCATCACCACTCCTATTCAACATAGCACTGGAAGTACTTGCTATAGCGATTAGGCAAGAAAAGGATATCAAGGGAATCCAGATAGGAAAGGAAGAAGTCAAGCTCTCACTGTTTTGCAGATGACATGATACTCTACTTAGAAAACCCTAAAGACTCTATCAAAAAGCTTCTAGAAACAATAGACTCATATAGCAAGGTGGCAGGCTACAAAATTAACACACAAAAAATCAATGGCCTTTCTATATACCAATAGTAGATAAGGAAGAAATGGACATTAAGAAAACAACCCCCATTCACAATAGTACCACACAAACTCAAATATCTTGGAATCAACTTGACTAATATGTGAAGGACCTATACAAAGAAAACTATAAAACTCTGCTCCAAGAAATAAGAGAGGACACACGGAAATGGAAACGCATACCCTGCTCATGGATTGGCAGGATTAACATCATCAAAATGGCAATAACTCCCCAAGGCATTATACAGATTTAATGCCATCCCTCTAAAGATACCCATGACATTCTTCAAAGAAGTGGATCAGACACTTTTGAAATTCATTTGGGAACAATAAACACCCTCGAATAGCTAAAGCAATCATTGGGGAAAAAGAATATGGGAGGAAATTACTTTTCCCAACTTTAAACTGTACTACAAACCAACAGTTATCAAAACAGCATGGTATTGGAATAAGGATAGGTCCTCAGATCAGTGGAATAGGCTTGAATACTCAGAAAGATGTTCCCCAGAGATACAACCATCTAATTTTTGATAAAGGAGCAGGAAATCCTAAATGGAGCAGGGAAAAGCCTCTTCAACAAGTGGTGTTGGCACAATTGGATAGCCACTTGCAAAAAATTAAACTTAGACCCCCAGCTAACATCATGTACAAAGGTAAAATCCAAATGGATTAAAGACCTCGATATCAGCCCCAAAAACCATAAGATATATAGAACAGCACATAGGCAAAACACTACAGGACATTACAGGCATCTTCAAGGAGGAAACTGCACTCTCCAAGCAAGTGAAAGCAGAGATTAACAGATGGGAATATATTAAGCTGAGAAGCTTCTGCACCTCAAAGGAAATAGTGCCCAGATACAAGAGCCACCCACTGAGTGGGGAGAAACTATTCACCCAATACCCATCAGATAAGGGGCTAATCTCCAAAATATACAAGGCACTGACAGAACTTACAAGAAAAAAAACATCTAACCCCATCAAAAAGATGGGGAGAAAGAAATGAACAGACACTTTGACAAAGAAGAAATACGCATGGCCAAAAGACACATGAAAAAATGTTCCACATCACTAATCATCAGGGAGATGCAAATCAAAACAACGATGAGATACCACCTCACACCCCAGAGAATGGCACACATCACATAGAATGAGAATAAACAGTGTTGGCGGGGATGTGGAGAGAAAGGAACTCTTATCCACTGCTGGTGGGAATGCTGTCTAGTTCAACCTTTATGGAAAGCGATATGGAGATTCCTCCAAAAACTGGAAATCGAGCTCCCATACGATCCAGCTATACCACTCCTAGGAATATACCCTAGGAACACAAAAATACAATACAAAAACCCTTCCTTACACCTATATTCATTGCAGCTCTATTTACCATAGCAAGACTCTGGAAACAACCAAGATGCCCTTCAACAGACGAATGGCTAAAGAAACTGTGGTACATATACACGATGGAATATTATGCAACTGTCAGGAGAGATGAAGTCATGAAATTTTCCTATACATGGATGTACATGGAATCTATTATGCTGAGTGAAATAAGTCAGAGAGAGAGAGAAAAACGCAGAATGGTCTCACTCATCTATGGGTTTTAAGAAAAATGAAAGACACCCTTGTAATAATAATTTTCAGACACAAAAGAGAAAAGAGCTGGAAGTTCCAGCTCACCTCAGGAAGCTCACCACAAAGAGTGATGAGTTTAGTTAGAGAAATAACTACATTTTGAACTGGTCCTAATAAAGAGGAATGTAATGAGGGAAATGTAGAGCCTGTTTAGGGTACAGGCGGGGGGGTTGGGGGAGAGGAGGGGAGATTTGGGGACTTGGGTGATGGGAATGTTGCACTGGTGATGGGTGTGTTCCTTTATGACTGAAACCCAAACACAATCAGTATGTAATCAAGGTGTTTAAATAAAAAAAAATTAAAAAAAAAAGAAAGAAAGAAAGAAAGAAAGAAAGAAAGAAAGAAAGAAAGAAAGAAAGAAAGAAAAGAAAGAAAGAAAGAAAGAAAGAAAGAGAGAGAGAGAGAGAGAGAGAAAGAAAGAAAGAAAGAAAGAAAGAAAGAAAGAAAGAAAGAAAGAAAGAAAGAAAGAAAGAAAGAAAGAAAGAAAGAAAGAAAGAAAGAAAGAAAGAAAGAAAGAAAGAAAGAAAGAAAGAAAGAAAGAGAGAGAAAGAAAGAGAGAAAGAAAGAGAGAAAGAAAGAGAAAGAAAGAGAGAAAGAAAAAGAAAGAAAGAAAGAAAGAAAGAAAGAAAGAAAGAAAGAAAGGAAGGAAGGAAGGAAGGAAGGAAGGAAGGAAGGAAGGAAGGAAGGAAGGAAGGAAGGAAGGAAGGAAGGAAGGAAGGAGGGAAGGAAGGAAGGAAGGAAGGAGGGAGGTAGGAGGGAGGGAAGGAAAAATTCATAAACTTGTGGGTAGTTCTTCAGAGAGATCAAAATGAATAGTCATCAGGAAACATGACATCTGAAATTTTTATTTTGCATCAATATTTTCATTTTTTATTCAGATTGCATACTGATATACTGCAAAAATTCTCATCACTGGACCAAGGACACTTGAGGGACTGAATGATGGATTGACTCCTAACCTTTATTCCTCAAATGTTGAGTCTCTTGGTGCCTTTGTGAACATTTTTCTTGGCTAATACTCCTTGTTAGACCATTGTTAGAGCCCAGGACCTTGACTCTACACTTTCCAAACATTCCAGATAGAAACAAAGAATCCAACTAGTTTACTCCCAGAAACAACTGTGGTAGAAAATGGCATTCTTTTTTCTCAGGGGTTTTTCAGAGAAACGAATAACATTCTACCAATATTTTACATTATTTTAACATGTCATAGTGTCTATTTTGTAAATGATTTTTAAAAATCTACCTTTGGGGGCCGGAGAGATAGCATGAGGTAAGGCGTTTGCCTTTCATGCAGAAGGTTGGTGGTTCGAATCCCGGTATCCCATATGGTCCCCTGAGCCTGCCAGGAGTGATTTCTGAGCATAGAGCCAGGAATAACCCCTGAGTGCTGCCAGGTGTGACCCCAAAACCAAAAAAAAATCTGCCTTTGTAGCTTTGTACTTTGTTTTCATGAAACACTAAAACATTCTAACATTGCAAAAGATGATATTTTTCTGTTTCTGGGAAAGAATTTTGTGTTCTTCACCCAGGATAGAAGACAACGACCATTTCAGCAGCAAAAGGATACATTTGCTCACTTGATAGATAAAGGTGGCCAATAAAAGACACAAGGTCTGTGTCCAATAGTACAATATATTCCTTTGTTGTTCCAACATTTCTAATTCCCCTTATCCAAGCAACAAATAGGTTGGTTCACTTAGAGTCAATGCAGTGATCTCAATATAACAGGAGAAAAGTATTTTCTTTGTAGATGTGTTGCCTAAATTTCATCAGTGAGGGATTCTGCTAGCCCAGAGCTTTGGGTTGAAGAGTGTTTGAAGAGAACATAGTATGATATGTCTGAAGAAAGAAGACAGTTTTGTTTGATAAAGTTAGCTAAGCAAGGTAAAATGTTCCCAGAATGCTGATATGAGTGAACTCAGAAGAGCAGAAATAACTTCTGGGAACAAGACGCACAGTAAGTTCATGTTGTGCTCTAGTGATTTGGATGTGAGAGGATTACTTCATCCTGTATCTCACCATATCAGGACTGATAAAAAAAAAAATCACACAAACAGATCCCTAAGTCCTAGGGTTCCACTCAAATATAACCAAGGCCAGCAAGGACCAATGAGAGACGAAGGTCCCTGAGCCAAGTCCCACCTAATAGCTGTTTCTCATCAGCTCTTAGATAACGACTGAGTTGGCTGATGTTCATTTATTCTTTCCTTTTAACATTTTTCCTTTAATTTTTATCTTTCCAGTAAATAATGATTCTAAGAGTAGGGCAAACTAGACCAACAAAATTGTACTAATAGTATTTGAAGATAATTTATGTGTGCTTTTACAAACATAAACTCATACACTCACACACACACACACACACACACACACACACACTCATACACAACAACTTTTTGTTTTGTTTTATTTTGGGGATCACACCCACTGGCACTCAGGGGCTTCCCTGGCTCCTTCCTCAGAATTACCCCTGGCAGGCTCAGGAGATCATATGGGATGCTAGGGATTGAACTCATGTTGGCCACATGCAAGGCCATCATCTTACCCACTGTGTTATCAGTGTGGGTCCCCCAAATAACATATTTTTTTTTTACATAGACACAGCTCCATAGAATATAAATAGAGGGAATAGAATACTAAAGGAGCCCTTCAGAGCTATAGAAACAGATGCCCTGAAATGAGGAAAGAGTTCACTTCCCCAGAGAAACTGTTACCATAGTTAGAATGTGGGTCAACATTGCTAGTAAACAGAAACTTGACATTGAACTTGAGCCTTCTATCCCAGGACTGCAGAACTCCCCAGGTGCTGGGCTCCACACTGCCTCCGCCAGACCCCAGCTCTTCAACTCATACTGTTTACTGTGCCCAGACATGCCACCTGCTTTTGTCCCCACAATGACAATAACCTCAATAACCTCTGGGCCAACAACTTCTAAAACTATTGGGTCACACTGGGCTTCAATAACAAAAGCAGCAGTGAAGTTGTGAGAACAGGCTCACCTTTTCTGTATGTTGATTCCTTTATACATCATTTATGGAAACCATGGTTTCCACTCTTACCTATTTTATAAAAGAGCAGATGGAAGATTTTTAGAGGGAGGAATATGGCTCAAGGAGACCAGAGCTCAAGCCCTGCTACTTTGCTGCCTTCAAAGCACTGCAGAGTGTTCCCTGTTGGCTAGAAATAGCCATGGACCACCATGCACAGTCAGGAGTAGCTCTTATATAAGAAAATAGAAAACACAAAACAATTCTGGAGGTCAGTGCTTAGAATTTATCTGGAAGGAGTCAGAGAGAACACAGCAGGCAGAGCACTTGCTTTGCATGAAGCTGACCTGGGTTCAATGTCTGACATCCCATGTAGTCCTTCAATCCCACCCAGAATGATCACTGTGTGCAGTATCAGGAGTAAGCAGAGCTTACTGAGCAGAACTTGATATGACCCAAATAAAATAATAATAATGAAATCCACCCAGAGGCTTTGCAGTGCCTAGGCTCAAACTCGGAGTCCCAGCAAGCAAGATACCTGTTCAAGGCCTTTGAGTTATCTTTCCAGTCTAAGAAAAATAACACTTTTTAGGAAAAAAAAAGTTTGTTTCTACAAGTATATGCCTATAAATTTACATGTTTGTATAATCATATAAACTTTTGGGAATTCAGCTCAATAGCATAGCAAGTAGGACTTTTGCCTTGCATGCTGCCAACGCAGCTTTGATTCTTGGCATTTCATTTGGTCCCCCAAGTCTGCCAGGAGTGATCCCTGGGTACAGGGCCAGGAGTAACTCCTGACTTGTAACCAGGTATCACAAACCAGGTGTGACCCCCCCTCAAATAAAATAAAATAAAATAAAAGTTCTCTGGCCCTGAGATTATCACACACACACTAGTGGGGGTGTGTCCTCTGCATAAACCTACTTTTGTCTCCTCTCATTCGGTCTCCTCTTGAGAGCCTTTTTCCTGAAATCTATTTTATACACCAAAAAGAAAAACAAAACAAAACATTGCATTGGAACAGGCCTCATTCCTCCCATCCTCTCCAGGAAATATTGCTGTGGCTTTACTTTGCACTTGAAATGACATCTGCATTCCTTCCCTGACAATGCATGACATGTCCACTGCCACCATTAGGCTTCCCTGCCTGCTGCACCATACAGAACTCCCTGCCCATTCTCACCTTGGAGCCTTTGATTCAGTGTTCTCTCTACCCTGAAAACATTTCCCCAGGTCCTCACAGTCCTCCATCCTCAGACCATACAGACTTCCAATAGTAGATCCCTCTTAAAAAGTTAATTATAAAGGACTATCTTAACCTCTATAAAAGACTTAATGATCTATGTCACCCATCACTACAGGAGAATTTTCAGCCCCTTCTTTGCTTGTGTGTGATGGAATGTTCTTTTGTCTATGTATATTCATAAGGATTGTCTACATGAATATTACTAAATGACCATAGGAAAGGTACTGTCACATTGATAGTGGTACTTGAGTCTGTGGCTGAGTAATTGAATAAAGCAATGAATAGAAGTTTTATAAACCCTTGATCAAAAAAAAATAAGGTTAGTCAAACTGAGCAGAGTGGTTTTATTAGGCCTATTGGTGCTTAAATCCCTACTTCTTGCAAGTAAGCTCTGAGGGGGGAAAATGTGGGTGGTTTTAAAGAATTCTCCCAAATTGCTTTGAAACACCTCTGGACAAAAGGGTGTGCAGCTAACATGAAAAGCAAAGATTTCTAAAAATAAACATCCCTCTAAAAATAAGCAGCCTACTTTAATATGGGAGCTCTAAGTCCCATTACTAAAAGCCTTTCGAGGAAACCTCCAAATGCTCATATTATTCAACAGTGTCTAATTAATTGTTTTCTTAAAAAGCCTTAACTACATAACCAGTTTTATCTGATCTGAACTATATCCAAACACTGTCATTTGAAGGAGATAATATTCTAGTGAAAGATACTGCTTTGGAAAAGGAATGTTGAACTTTCCTCTCTTTGAGAGGGGAAAAAAAAGTTCATTCAGATATGCCTGTTGAAAAGAATCAAATTATGAGAGCAAAAGAGATAGTACAGCAGGCAGGCTGTTTGCCTTTCACACAGCTGGCCTGGACTTGCTCTCACGCACCACATATGGTCCCTGGAGCCCCACCAGGAATGATTCATGAGCATGGAGCCTGAGCACAGCTGAGTATGGCCCAGAACCAACAAATATATAATTATAATTAAGTTATAGGGGTCAGCCAGAGAGATAGTACTGGGGTTAAGATGCATACCTCATAGTGATGCTGACCCCAATTTGATCCCAAGAGCTACATATCCTCCAAGGTTCCTGGGTGTAGCTCTAAACGCCCCTCATCACCACCCCCACCAAGCTGACAGGGGTAAATCCTGGCACCTCTTGGAAGGTGCCTATTTGTAATATACATGTAGACACCCCCAAAAACCTTTGTAAAAAAAAAAAGGAATGACATTTTGAGAAAACTAAACTCAGTGAATGTTAATCACCAAATTGTTACATAATAAATAGTCATAAACATTCTGAGAGAGTATAATATCTGGCTGAATGTTATGATTTTGCAGACAGAAACACAAACTGCATGTGAAGTGGAGTGAGAGTTTATTAGGACTTAATCAGCACTAGACAAAATTCCATACTCAGCAAAACTTGAGGTTCACATCTCTCATCAAATCTGCATACTCACATTCACACATACATGTATGCATGTACACGTGGAAATAATTGAAAAAAATCCAAGAAAACATTTTTCTATGACTCACTTGCCTTTTAACATAAATTGAGATCAGTGTCTTAATTCTTTCAGAAATTTTTATGTCTTTAAAACAGAGAACAGATTATTTTATCTCTCTAATGAAGACATTTTGACTTGAAGTGGAAGATGCCATTTTTGGAGTTTGTCCCTTCCTCCTGATACCCTTGTTCTACTTGTGACAATTTTTAAATTATTTAATTTATTAAATATCAGAGATTCATGCTGCCTGTTATCAATTCCAGTCTTTACAATCTGGAGCACTCTGAAAAACTAGAACATTTCTGGAAACTTCCCACAAGCCTGATGGCCACATCAAACCTCAAAACCACATAGATGCATCAGTATCTATGTATACATTTCACATAGGTGTGGTACCACAACTCCAATTTATAGACAGAACATATTTTAATTCTCAAGTCAACTGAACATAGTAACTAGCTGGTGCGCAACTAGCCTCTCTGTGACATTTAACAAAGTCAACTCCATTCACTTCAAAGAGTCTTGCAGTGATCATCCAATTAAAGGGGCCCACTAACCAAAGACTCAAGAACTCCTGTTCATCATCTAGAAACCGAAATAAATCTACACCTTCATCTACTTCCTTTCCACTCAGCTCCGAAAATGCTGCTGAACAGTCTCAATTCCTTAATCATTCGCTTTGACTGTGCTTTGTTTCAAAGACATTTTTACCCCCACTTCCTTTATCATATTTTCTTTTGAAAGAAGATTTGATCAGAAACTATGATGACTTGTTAGAAATGAAGTGTGTTTTCAACATGCTAGGTGCTACTCAGAACCACCTGGAAAGTTTCATGAGCAAGGAACTGATTGCTAAGGAAGCAGGGACAGAACCCAGTAGATGTAACTCTATATAAATAAAAAAAATTACAAAATTCTGAAATAAGATCAAAATGGCACAGCTTCACACAAGCTGTAGGATCATCCCACATTTTTGACTCCCCTGTTATGCTAATAGCTTGCAACCAAGGTCCTCAAATTGAGGTGATTGTGCTAGATAGGGAATACAAGAATTAAGATACTTTCCTTGTGTTTAGTCTATCCTGGTCAATACCCACCTCAGCAAATCATCCCCTGACCAATGCCATGGTACCCACTATGGCAGATGCTTTCCAGATTGCATGCTCAGTTATTCTTCTGTGTTAAGTTGAAACTACACAGATAGAGAAAATATTTAGATAGTTGAAGAGTGTATTAAATAATCAAAATGGGGTAAATTTAGTCCCCACAGGGACTGACCTTCATGCCTTTAACAGCTTTTATAGTTCCCTTTTCTATTGTAATGAGGTTAGGCCATCTGAAGTACTATGTAGAGATAAAGAAATGTCATTTTAGCATAAAACATTTGCTCATAAAGGCCTTATAAACATTTTATCTTTCATGCTCATCAACTTGGAGGTTCACTTGTGACATAACCATTTCTGTAGAAATCCAAAGAGAAGTTGGGCTAATGACAACATCATTCCTGCCACATCCTGAGAATCCTGAACCAGAATATCCATTTAGCTAGTCCCAGATTTCTGCTCCTCAAAAATTAAAATCTTTGATGTCTTTGTTTAAAACATCTATTTCAAAGGTCAATTAATAACTAATACAGGTTCCATAATTCCAAAAACAAGTTCAGGGTCCATAGATTTACCAGAAGATGATCAGTGCTCAGGCTAAAAAAGTTATTTTAAAAAAACATGCAAGCAACAATAGAATAGAAATCTATAAGAGCCAGATGTCTTTGAGATGAATACAACTAGAAAGGCTCTGAATGTCATGTTCACAATGAACCAAACAAGGTTTTGGAATCTGGGAAATCAATACTAAATGAAAAATAATTTTAATAGGCTATAAAGAATGTACTTTCATGCATCTGACCCAGGTTTGATCTTCAGAACCCCATACTGTCTCCCAAACACTTCCAGGAATAATCGTTAAAGACAGAACCAAGAGTAAGCCCTGAGCACTATAAGGAGTGGCCCCAAAACAAACCAAATAGTCTTTGAGGTCTCAGATACTCAAACTAGTAAGGAGTTATAAGTCAGGAGGACCTGAGAAAACAAAATAAAGAAAATAATTCTAAGAAAACAAAACTTTCGGGGCCAGAGTGGTGGTAACCCCTGAGCATCAATGGGCGTGGCCCAAAAACAAAAACAAAACAAAACTTTCAACTCTGATGATAGAACTGAAGCTACCAGAGCAAGCAGAAGAGGACAGGGGAGTGAACATAAAGGGGTCAAAGGACTGTGGCAGAGAGATATTGGCACATTGGTGGTGAGCATGGCATGGTAATATTGCACCCCTAAACATGTGCATTTATGTAGGCCAATGTTACTTCAATTAAAATTTTAATTTAGACATTGATGTCCAAACAAATGATGGGACAAGTGAGCTATGACATTCCTCAGGCATATCCTTGACATAAAGATGTGATAGAACCACAGAGCCAACAGTACTAAACACATGACATCCAAACTACAGCTACCAAACTTCAAAATATGCCTACCAAGGAGGCAGGGTGGGAATTATAGGGAACCTGGGAAACTGGTAGGGTGATGCTGGCACTGCTCATGGGTTTGGGGTTTTGACATTATATGCCTAAAACTCAACTGTGAATTGCTGTGTCAATCACATTGCTTAATAAAAATAATTTACAATTTAGTTTGGAACTAAAGAATGCCTCTTAGAATTGAACTTACTTAATATTTTCTGATATTTTAATTTTGCAGAACACCAGCTTTGACACTTAGGTTATTTATGCTACTTTAAATGCTTTATTTCAATGGTCCTCAAACTACGGCCTGCGGGCCACATATTGTATTTATTCCCATTTTGTTTCTTCACTTCTAAATAAGATATATGCAGTGTGCATAGAAATTTGTTACTATATTCTGGCCCTTCAACAGTCTGAAGGACAGTGAACTGGCCCCCTGTTTAAAAAGTTTGAGGACCCCTGCTTTATTTGAACAATCAGTCTACTGAAAATGATTCCTTGCTAAAAGTGAAAAATATTTTCATTACTTTAAGGAGTTCAATGAAATATATGACAAGATAAAGAATAGAGAAATGAGACCAACTGTTCAATGTTATTTTAACATTAGTATTTCCTGAAAATTATACACTGTGACAGCAGTAGTTTTTAACAGATAATTATATAAATATGAAATAATGTTTATCTATTGATTCAAGAATGAAGAGTTTTATTACCAGGGGACTAAAGTGATAATGCCAAGAATGAGCAACCCATTAAAACAAATGTTATAAAATAATTAGATAAATCCTGCACAATATCTGATCTGCTTGGGTTGCTATTCAAAAATTTGAGGTGATGTATAAAGGAATCCTGCGGAAAATTATGTGGCTTTAAGTGGATCATGCTGATTTCCATATTAGGACATATGTACATAATGAAGAAGCACTATGAGCTCCTACTTTTTTAATCTCACTTTCAAGATGATATACAAAAATATACAGGGATTATGGGAGAGATAATTTAGCTGGTAGGTCATTTTCCTCACACGTTGCCTAACCAGAGTTCAGTCCCTGGACCCATATATGATCCTTCAAATCCTACCATGAATGATCCCTGAGGACAGAGCCAGAGATAAGCCCTGAGAACTCCCAGGTTGATGCCCCCAATTCTAGAAAAAATATATAAGGTATAAGATAGAGAGATAGTACAGAGGTTAAGACACTTGCTTTATATTTGGCTGACACTAGCTTGATCCTCAACAGTATAGATGGTTCCCTGAGCACTGCCAAGACATCACTGAGTGCAAAGCCAAGTAAAAGCTCTAAGCCGGGGTTCCTAAAACTTTTTAACCTGGGGGGTTAATTCACTGTCCCTTAAATGGTTCTTGGAGGGCTTGACTATAGTTTAAAAAAGCTATAAACAAATTTCTATGCACAGTTCACATATCTAATTTTGAAGTTAAAAAAATGGGAACATAAAATATTTAAAGTGAAGAACAAGAAAAGTTAAATCAACAAACTTACCAATATTTCAATGGTAACTATGGGCCTGCTTTTGATAGGCTGTAGTTTACAGATCCCTGCCCAAGACTGAGAGAAGTTGAGAGACAAAGAGAAGGAAGGGAGTTAGAAAGTGTGGCACATATCCCACACACGCACACTGTGGCCCAGGATGAGTCGATTGCTAAGCAGGACAGGCAGCAGTGGCAAAAACACATAGCAGGCCAAATAAATGTCCTCAGTGGGCCATAATTTGAGGACACCTTCTCTAAGCACTACTTAGTATAAATCAAGTATGTTTGTGTATGTCTATCCTCACATACAGAAGCCACTCTAAAGCAACATACTTGTTCATCACTATTCACAATAGTGTGTTTTCCTGCCAATATTCACTTGTCATCAAACACATCTTGTACTTTCTTATCCCCCTGCTTTTTATCCAATCTATCTTCCCAAAACTAGAACTCCTTTATCCTCCTCCACAACTTACTCACCCCTCCAATGTTTGGTATATCCACGCGAGTGCTCCTTAATGAGCCCTATGAAGACAGTTGGAGTATAGAAACATTTTCTTTCTGAATTTCTCTGATGCATTTGCTCTGCAAATAAAAATGGAAACTGACGAAACGTTCCTCCTAACATTTTCTACATTTTCACTTCCTTCTTCTTTGTCTCGCCATTGTGGTTTTGAAACCTCTTAAAGAAGACTTTGCTGAGGACTCTTTGCAAGGTTGACAATGCTTTATAATTGGCAGTGTGATGTGTCATCTTATTGATTGGTTTTTTTTTTTCATGGAAGAAGGAATTGGGGGGGGCGGGTATTTCAGAATAAAGCCAAATATTTACTAACTCTTTACTATTTACCAGGTACTTTGCTTTCTACTGTTTGCTTCTTGTTTCATTTTATCATCTCAACCTGAGAGATAAATTCTCCTATAATATTCATTCTACACAAGAAAGAATGTTCTCAAGGCAAATTTGCTTCTTATCAACAGGATTAAGTTCAGCTCAACCAGCATGTTGGATGAAATCAGGCATTTATGCCATACCTGAAAATCTGGCTCACATACAAATGATTTTATCTACATTGTTCTAAGCCTTTGGAGAAAACACAAATATGTTGGCCTTCCCTGTTCCTATTTCAATATTGTGTTCAGAGAGAAAAAAATATCAGAGTTGGGCAGTAGGGACAGGCAGCAAATAAGACTCTTGAGTTGCCTATGATCAACCAAGGTCTATCCCCTGCTACACCAGGAGTGAATTCTGCACACAGAGTCAGAAGTAAACTCTGAGCACTGGTGGGAATGTGCCCCAATCCCCCAAAAGTCAGAATTGGAATAGGTAGAGGTGCACTCAACTTCTGTATGTATGACTCAAATTCAACATATCATACGGGCAAGGCAAGAGTTCTATGACTGACCTCCACCCCTAGACCCCAAATTCAACTTCTAAGATTAAAAAAAAAATATGTGAAAGGAAATAATACTTTGCATATGAAAAATAGTTCATCAATCTAAATCCAATTTGTAAGATAGCCTCAACTTGTTTTTAAAAAAAAGCAAACATTTATTTGATTGACAAATATCTGTATATATTTCACAATGACTAACTTTACTATCAGAAACACCAAAGCGGTCACAATTTTTGTTTATTTTGTTTCAAATGGCAGTCTAAAATGCACCCTAGGAAAAGAAAATCTTCAGAAAGGTATAGTAGTGGCCATTAGCCCTTCCCATCTTAAAAGCCAAGCTTGTTTAGGCTCTAGGAAACCACACAAGAAAGTCGAACTCAGTATAGCTATAAATACCAATAGGCAGTAGCCTCTAGGAACTAAAATGCATGAAATGAATTGATCTTGCCAGCCTTAAAGGAGAGAGGCCTCTCTAGGACATTCATAACTTACATGAAAATTAATTATGAAGTTTCACATCCAGGAGCTGCCCCTATATGCACATGGAAAATTAACATTAATAAGCCTCATGCTCTCTTTTTTCACCACCTGCCTGCCTGTTCCAGTTAATTAAAGCTCACACAGCGGCGTTAGCCTTGAGCAATCTTTTAACTCATGTAGCCTACCCATGTCCTATGTACCCAGAAATGTTGTGCTGACAGTTTTATTTCCCTGGTGAGCTGAAGTGATTGAACCAAGAATGCAAAACAAGCAGCCCTCACTCTGTCATTCTCCTTTATCATTTGACCTTTGCTGAAGATGTAACTACTCTCTATGGATGACTAGAAAGAAATTAAGAACTTCTGAGACAATGAGCTTTGATCTTAATATTGGTTCAATTGAGGACTTGTAGAGGGGTTTTGAGAAATAATTTCAAAGTCAAATTGTGACTTGATGCTGAAATTATATGTAATATTGATCAAGTTTTGAAGATGGGAAATGTATTAGAATGGGAAGGAAGGAAGGAAGGAAGGAAGGAAGGAAGGAAGGAAGGAAGGAAGGAAGGAAGGAAGGAAGGAAGGAAGGAAGGAAGGAAGGAAGGAAGGAAGGAAGGGAGGGAGGGAGGGAGGGAGGGAGGGAGGGGAGGGGAGGGAGGGAAGGAGGAAAGGAATGGAAGGATAAAAGGAGGGAAGGGAGATAAGGAAGGGAAAGATGAAAGGAGGGAAGGAAAAGAGGGAAGGAAGGAAGGAAGAAAGGAAGGAAGGAAGGAAGAAAGGAAGGAAGGAAGGAAGGAAGGAAGGAAGGAAGGAAGGAAGGAAGGAAGGAAGGAAGGAAGGAAGGAAGGAAGGAAGGAAGGAAGGAAGGAAGGAAAGGAGGGTAGGAAAGGAGGGTAGGAAGAAAGGAGAGAAGGAAGGGAAGGAGGGTAGGAAGGAAAGGATGGATGGAAGAAAGGAAGAAGGGAAGGAGGAAGGGAATGAAGGAAATTGAGGGAGCAAAAGGAGGTAAGTAAAGGAGAAAAGGAAGGAGGGAAGGAGAAAGAAAGGAAATATTACTGGTGCTTTGAATTTACAGACTTGATTCTTTTCACAGTTCTAGCCAACCCATCAACATAGGCCTCCAAAGCCACATCTATTTCCAAATATTGTGTTTCCAGGTGTCTTGGTGTGATAATTCATGTGGCCAGCATTAGAGGATGCCTTCTGAGGAGTCTTAATATCACCAGCAGGATACTCCCTGGGTCTCTCAAATATATACTAAAAGTCTAAAGGTTCCATCAGCCCAGGTTTCAAAATTATATTACCTCGACTGCTAAAACAGAGCAAAGGCTTCTACTGAACCTCCCTATATCCAAGTGGGCAGGTAGTGTAAGCAAAAAAATAAATCTCTATTGCTCTAAGCCACAGCAAATTCTAGATCAATGGATCTCAACCAGCAACTAAAGCACCTTGGGCCTATTGAGTAAAGTGAATTCTCAATGCTTGTCCAAGTCTTCTGACTCAGAAAATTAGGGGTTGATTCCCAGACACCCGTGTTTGAATTAGCTCTCCAGGTAATACTAATGCCTGAAAAATATGAAGAACCAAGAATTTAGGAGTACATCTTCCCAAACATGGCACTGCATGCCCTTTCTTCCAAAGGTCAAGATCAAATAGTAGAGATCAAAGAAAGAAAGTCTTAGACCAATTTCTGAGAAATGAAATAATATTTATTGGCAAGCAGATGTGAGACAGTTCAAGAAACTTATTGCCATAGTCCATAAAAGTCCCCTCCCTTTCCTTGGGGACTCTGACAAGTTCTTAAATCAAAATTTCACTTTCACACAGATAAAAGGATAATGGATTGAATCACCCTGATGTTTTATTTACCTTGAAAAATATTCACTGTAAGAGTAAAAAAAAAAAAGAAACTACATCAGATTAAATAGTATCTGCATGACAAAAGAAATAGACTAAAGCTAAAAGAAAGCTAATGAATGGGAAAAATATTTGCTTTCAACACATCAGATAAAGGCTTGATGACCAGTATATAAAGAGCACAAAGATCATAATAAAAATCACCTCACACCAGTAAGAATGGCACATATTAAAAATAGTGGGAACAATCTGTGCTCTCAGGGATCTGGTGAAAAAGGAATTTTCATCCACTGCTGGTGGGAATGTTTTCTGATTCAACCCTTGTCAAAAATAATATGAAGAGATCTCAGTAAACTTAGACTTCTATGTGATTCAGAAATTTCATTTCTGTGAATGGACCCTCGGCATAGAAAATTTACTTCTGAATATCTACCCCCAGGTTAAAAACATTCATTCAAAAAGAGATATGTTAACTATCATTCATTGCTACACTTAGTACAGTAGCTAAGATATGGAATCAACTTAGATGTCTAATGACAAATAAATGAATTTTGAAAAGGTACACAATGGAATATTATGCAGTTGCAAGGAACAATAAACCCATGCAATTTTCTGCTATCTGGTTGAAACTGGAAGATACTATCTTGAGTAAAGTAAGCCAAAAGAAAACAAACACAGAATGATCTCACTTATCTGTGGCATGTAGAATAACAGGATGGGGAAACATAAAATAATAAAGGGGGAAATGCTTTTAGTAAATCATTCTCACCCTGCAGCTTAGGGAAGAAAAGGAGAGAGAAGGAAAAGTCAACAGAGAAAGGCAGAAGATGGGAAAAGGAAGTAATGAGGGAACAGGGCTTTACGTACACTGGTGATATGGTAAAGTGATACAACTATAGGGCCACAGCACAGATTCAACAGTGAAAACATGATAACAAGTAAGAAATCAAAATCATCTAAATATTATTAAATGTAATATATGAAATATAAAAATGTAAAGCATATTAAATCATATTATTAATTTCATCAAATCTAGTGAGAAAAGACCTAAGGGGTCTAAGTTTGTCTAAGTATTAAACAAAAAATATTTGGAAAGACAAATGAACAATTAGTGTTGATGAGTTGAAATATTTTTTAGAATACAAAGGACAATATGTCAAGATGTTGCATTTATTAGAAATAGCCAGTGGTAGATTTATATGCTCTCCATGAAAGATCATTTTCTTTGGTTTTCACAAATAAACAATTCCTTAATTCCTTGGCAAAAGAATGTATATTGAGTTAAAATTACCTATTTTTATTAAAAATAAAAAACTAAGCAATTATTACGTATACTATCAGCTATTTTTTAAATTAGCATCTTCTTTTTAAGTCACCATATTGTAAGTTTAGTTGTTCTGGTAGGTTCAGTAAAGTGACCCCTGCCTCTCACCAAATCTGCTCATGTCCTCATGCCAGGGCCCCTGAATGTTTTTCTTGACATGACAGGGGGACTCTAAAGATATTATTAAAGTAATAAAATAAAAAGATTAACTGCATGAACTTTACAAAGTACACTGGTCCTCACAAGGGAGAATCAGGTAGGAGGATTTTCTGTGAGATGTTCCATTGGTTTCCAGTAAGTCTTTGTTCCTCTCAGTCACTGTCATTGAATTTGAGCTCGGGAATCACTTAGCATGTTTTTTAGCACTAAGTTTACTGGATATGTTCAGTAAGACAAAGTGAGAGCCTGCAGATGAGAAACCAGATGACTCAGCTCCAGGCTGTCATGTAATCCACTTGTGCTCTACCACTTTCACTATGTTTTACTGCTATTCCCTTTGGTTACCACTTTCCTTCCTTCCTCCACCAGGTTCCCAGAGGAAGAAGATATGTTTACCTAACACAATTATTTTTATGCAGTGCAAAGCGTTGGTTACTTAGCAAATCTGTTCATGAATTTATTCTTCACTGGAAGAAATTTGGTGTTAATATTGGCAAAGTAGAACAAAAATAGACATTGAAACAGCTTTAATAACATAAGTCTTTATTTGAAAATCCAAAGAAATACCTATTTACATCTTCAAGAATGGCCATCCTCCAAATGGCCATGACAAGTGTTAGTGAGGAGTATACCAAAACTGAAACCCTAGGGGCTGGAGTGTTAGCATAGCAGTAGGGCATTTGCCTTGCATGCTGCCAACCCAGAACAGACTCACATTTGATCCCCAGCATTCCATATGGTGCCTCAGCTTGCCAGGAAAATTTCTGAGCACAGAGCCAGGAGTAACCCCTGGGCACCACAGGGCCTAGCTCAAAAACAAAAACAAAAACTGAAATCCTTATTCACCTCTAGTGGGCTGTGATATGGTTCCAGGCACTTTGGACAAGAGTTTGGCTAGTTATTTAAAGTTAAACATATATTGACTATGTTAGGAAAGTATGCAAGAGGAAAAAAACGTAAACCCATATAAATATATACTAGCATTATTACCCTTAATAATCAAAACAGTGGAATCAAATAAACTGGGGAAAGATAAATAAATTGTTATTTATAGAGAGGAATCCTGCCTGCAGTGTAGGTGAGTGCAATATTAAACCAGACCATAACATGAAGGAAACTCATAGCATAGACAAAGCCAAAGAAACCCAACACAAAAATCCACAGATTTATGATTCTGCTTAGGTGCGAAGTCTCCAAAAGGTTAGACTTAAAAAATGAAAAGCATTTCACAAGGTGCCTAAGGCTAAAGATAGAAGCTCCCTGTTTCAATCCCAGAATAAACACCCATAGGCTTTTAAGAGGATAATAAAAATAACCTGGGCTCATATTGTACTTATATTCACATAATGTACAAGCTTATAAAAAATAATCTCATTGTATTGTTGAAGTGACAGAATTTTATGAGATGTAAATAAAACTATCTAAAATTTAGATAATCATCTAGTAATGTGACAGGACAATGGTTTAATCAATAATTTAAACATTTCTCTCAAAATTCTTTTTTTGGGGGGCCACACCCTGTGATGCTCAGGGATTATTTCTGGCTATGTGCTCAGAAATCTCTCCTGGCTTGGGGGACCATATAGGGGATCAAATCACAGTTCATCCTAAGCTAGCGCAGGCAAGGCAGACACCTCACTGCTCAGCGCCACCACTCCGGCCCCTCTCTCAAAATTCTTACTAGCATATTATTATCTACCCTCTCCTAATGAAAACACTCACCTTCCATCCATTTTTGTTTGTCTTCACAAATAGCTCAACTGGGTCCTAATATGGGTACCAGAAAATAGATCCCAAAGTAAAAAAATATTAAGAATATTAAAAATACATAAACTGATATAATATTAAAATGCACATAATAAAATACACATAATAATATTAAAATACACAATTATTGATTGGATGTGAAGAGTCTAAAGAATATAGGAATAGAAAAGTTTTCTGCTGTTGAACAGAAAGACAAAGCACAATGGCACAGCAAGAGATGTCAGAGAACCTCTACCTATTCTCTACCTTGGCCTACAAATTCCTTACACCTAACCATCAACTTGAATCCCTCAGTGTCTTTAATCCCAACTTATTCATTCAGTGGGGTTTGTTTTGAAAGAGAAGATGGAACTTAAGGGCTAGAATTTGGGAGCAAAGTGAATTCCAGGACTATGTAAAGCTGCCAACATTGACTAGGATTCTATTATGGACAAGACCACCCAAGCATAATAAGAGCCCTGGAATATTCTTCAACTTGAAAATTATGTTCAACCTGATGCTGCATTTCTGTGGTGAACAATCGAACTGAAATCTAAATAAACCCAGCTATCCCAAGGTTGGCAAAAATTTAGGAACATGAGGTGGCGGGCATGATAAACAATACATGTCCAAAGGGGAGTTCAAATGAAGATAACAGAGCAAGATGAATTCAAGGAGACCTAGAAACTTGGCTGTCCAAGGTGGTATTTGACTCCCTGAGAAAATGAATCCTTGTGACCAGCAAGTTAGTTAGAAAATTAGAGGCTCTAAAACTCTGGTTCTCAGAACAATTGTTAGAGGTGGGAAGCAGAGGAAAGATTCCTCTGCTTTTATAGCTTCTAAACTTATACACAAAAGAGAGAACACACAGCATTTGTCCCTGAAATGGGTTTTGATTTTGAAAGGAACAGCAATGACATCAAAGCACAATTGTGACAGGCAGATAGATACAGCAAATTAGGTACACAAACTCAATCGGCAAAATCAGCTTCTCTGTCAAACATGTATCTTATTTATCATGCTGATCTCTAGCCTGAAACATAACTTTCAGTATCAAAATGAGTGGGAGATGTCAGTAATAGGTTGGCACTATGTTTGTCTTGGCACAAGCTTGTTCATTCTGGCACAAGATGGTTCACTCCAATTCCTGTGCTGAGTTAAACATCTTCCCGCTGCTCAGGAATAAGTACTCAAGTATTTCCTTGGGAGGTGAAAAGCAAAAAAATTTTATTTGTTTCTCTGTTTGTTTGATATGGGGCTACACCAAGCAATTCTCAAGGTTACTTCTGGCCCTATACTCAGAAATTGCTCCCTGACATGCATGAGGGACCATGTAGGATGCCAGGCATCAAACCTGGGTTAGTTGCATGCAAAGCAAGTGTCCTGTCTGCTGTACTATTTCCCCAGCCACTTAAAACAAGGAACGTTATAATTGCAGGAGAGGGTAAAAACAATCTAATTTGATCTCTGTGTGACAGATTTGCCAAGTTTATGGAGGTTTATAGCAATAAAATCTTAAAATAAGTTTACTGCATTCCTTAGCATTTCTCATTTTTCCCGAGTTTACTCTACAAAATTAATGTATCTGTTATCTTTGTTGGCAATGAAATATTTTCAGGGAGCAAGAAACAATAGAAGAATATCACTAAAACAAAGAACATTTATTAATAAATGATAAGATGGATAAAGGTAGGTAAAGAATTTGACCTAGTTCCTGATGAAACTATATTATGATAAAATTTATCATACAAAACTTTATCATAAAAAGCACTCTGCACTATGCTTGAGAGATTCACAGATGCAGAGATGAAAGCCAGTATTTTAAATTTGTTTGAAATTCAGCAGAATGCAAAGCCAATACAGGCTGAAATTGAGCTACTAGACCAAGATAAAGGAATAGTTATGGGAACAATGGAAATCCCTTCTAAATTAACACATAACTCGAAGCATTTTGACAGCTAATGGAAATGAAGATATTCATAAACCTTGGTGCCTAAAGCTCTTCAACACTTTCCAGAAAGCAAGTCAACCTAAGTGCAGGAAGATAATCTACAGTCTAATGCTAAGCTCTACTGGGCTTCTTGGGGATATAAGTCTGGGGTGTTTTAGAGCAGAACCAAAACTAAGAGATCCTCTCTCTTTTTAAGTCCAAGAAGTATCTGCCTAACTAGATCTGTTTTATTGCTTCTTAAAACACTTTTTTAAAGGGTTAGAATGACAAGTTAGCAACATTTTTCATGGTAAACAAAATCAGCTTACTTTGAAAACGGAGACTTTCTCCCCATCAGTATTTAAGGAATTTTACAAAAAGGACATTATAGAGATCTATAAAATCTTATTCAATGGACTAGAGGTAATAATATAGCACCTCGGAAGCTTGCCTTTCACATGACAGACCCTGGTTCAATCTTTGCCATCTCATTTAGTTCTCCCAAGATCTGCCAGAAGTGATCCTCTAGTAGAGAACCCAGGTTAAGCACTGAGCACAGCTGGGTGTGGTCCAAAAGAAAACAAAAGAGAAACAAACAAATAAACAAATGAAAATGCTCACCCAATAGTTATACTTTAGATGTGTTTTTATTACTGTTGTTCTTAATCAATCTGGAAGAAACAAGACTAAGATATTTTTAGGAGTCACCATCTGCATGTTCTATGTATATATGGATTTAATATCCAGGGGTCTAAAATAGATGCAATAATCTTATCTTAAAAATTACAAGTGAGGAGTAAGAAATGGCTGACTGTGGGGAATGCCAGGTGAAGTGCTGATTGCTTCACCTGCGGAGTCTCCGCCCTACTGTGCTTGTTCTGAGGAAGCTGAGGACCTAAAGAGAACCCTGTCCTGTGCTCCTCTGTCTTTCCTGAATCCTTCAAGCTCTCCTCAGAGCCCTGGGAAGTGAACAAAAAAAAAAAAAAAAAACAAAAACAAAAACAAAAAAAAACTGCATTCTGAAGCTACCCAGCGAGCAAGTGAGTGAGTAAGAAATGGCTGACTTTACAAGCCCAGAAAGGGGAAGCCGCTGAAATCTGCTGGAACTCAGATGCCAGCACTCCTATCTGCCTGTCTTCTGTGCTGTGCTCCATTTTCAGCCTGATTTCATCCTGTGTGTGGCTCATCTGCAGATGGCTCGCCTTCCCTGGAGCCTTCCCTGGAGGTAAGTTTACAATCCCAGAAAGGAGAAGCCTCTGAACTATGCTGGAACTCAGATGCCAGCACCCATATTTGCCTGTCTTCTGTGCTGTGCTCCATCTTTGGCCTGATTTCATCCTGTGTGTGGCCAATATGAAGACTGCTCACCTTCCCTGGAGCCTTCCCTGGAGGTGAGTTTAAAGCCCAGAAAGGGTGGAGCCAGAGGAGCACGGCCACACCACTTCACTTCCCTACCAACGGCTTCACTTCCCGGCCGTGCACATCATTTACCACTGAATACAACCACAACAGGTAGAAAGACCCACAATACAAGTGAGATAATAGGGCAAGAACGCAGGCCAGCACCAGACATAGAGAATGACAATGGCAACTCTGATGACTTGAACATGACCAACCAACTAGTCAGTCTCTCAGAGAAGGAGTTTAGAATTGCAATATGGAAGATGTTCAAAGAACTCAAAGAAAGTATAGAAGAGAACACTAATAAGAATCAAGAGAATATGAAGATAAAAATCAGAAAACTCCAAACTGAAATTTCAGGTCAAATAACAGGTCTGAAAAACTCAGTAGATGAATTGAAGAAAAACATGGTTGAGCTTTCACATGGGTTAACAGCAGCTGATAATAGAATTAGTACACTGGAAGATGAGATGAATAACAATTCCATACAGAAGAAATTGGAAAAAAGCCTTAAAGCAAACAATCAAACAATGAAAAAATTACTCAAAGAATGGGAACAGATGAAAATAGAAGTCTATGATAAGCTCAACAGAAACAAATTAAGAATCATTGGAGTCCCAGAGACCCAGGAAGAAAATCTCCAGGAAGAATCAAGGGTCAAGAACATCATTAAAGAGAAACTAGCAAAGCTAATAAATACATGTGATCAAATCCTGCATGCCCAAAGAGTACCAACTAAAAGAGACCCCAGAAAAAACACCCCAAGACACATCCTAGTCACAATGATGAATCCCACAGATAGAGACAGAATTCTGAAAGCAGCAAGATTGAAAAGAGAAATTACATTCAAGGGAACATCCTTGAGATTTACTGCAGACCTGTCACCAGAAATACTCAAGGCCAGAAGGCAGTGGTGGGACATAGTGACAAAACTCAATGAAATAAATGCTTCGCCTAGAATACTGCACCAAGCAAAACTCACTTTCAGGTTTGAAGGAAAAATACATGGTTTCACAGACAAACAACAAACTCAAAACCATTCTTAAAAGAAAAATTGAATGGCCTACTTTAAGACAAGACTGGCCAACAGACACACCAAACTCCAATATAAAGATGGCAATAACTCCCAGGACAATTCTTTCTCTCAATGTCAATGAACTAAATGCACCAGTTAAGAGACACAGAGTGGCTAAATGGATCAAAAACTCAATCCAACCTTCTGCTGCCTACAAGAAACGCACCTGAATAGTCAGAACAAACATAGACTCAAAATAAAAGGCTGGAGGAAAATCATCCAAGCAAACAACACCCATAAAAAAGCTGGAGTGGCCATACTAATATCAGATGATGCAAACTTTATACTTAGGAAAGTCGTAAGGGATAAAGATGGATATTTTGTATTAATCAAGGGATACGTACAGCAGGAAGAAATCACTCTCCTAAACATATATGCACAGAATGAGGGGCCAGCAAAATATTTAATACAATTGCTGATGAATCTGAAAAATAATATCAATAACAACAATAATTGTGGGAGAACTCAACACGGCATTGTCAACACTTGACAGGTCAACCAGACTGAAACCCAACAATAATATACTAGACCTGAAAAGAGAAATGGAAGAAAGAGGCCTAGTAGATATATACAAGACACTCCACCCCCAGAAGCCCAGATAAACATTCTTCTCTAATGTACATGGGACATTCTCCAGGATACACTACATGCTAGCACATAAAACATACCTCCATAATATTAAGGGAATAGAAGTTTTGCAGGCTACCTTCGCTGATCACAAGGCTCTGAAATTATATGTGAACCACAAAGGGACACAGAAGAAAAACTTTAATACCTGAAAGTTAAACAGCCTAATACTGAATAACCAGTGGGTCCGAGATGAAATCAAGGAGGAAATCAAAACCTTCCTAGAAACAAATGACAATGGAGACACACACTATCAGAACCTATGGGACACAGAAAAAGTGGTACTGAGAGGAAAATTTATAGCTTTGCAAGCACACATAAGAAAAGAAGAAGGGGCATACCTGAATAGCTTAATGACGCAGCTCATAGAATTAGAAAGTACTCAACAAAAGGACCCAAAAATAGGGAGACAGAAGGAAATAACAAAGATGAGAGCAGAAATCTATGAAGTGGAATCCCGAAAAACAAACGAAAAGATCAACGAAAGCAGAAGTTGGTTCTTTAAAAAAATAAACAAGACTGATAGACCACTGGCAAAATTAACAAAGAAAGAGAGAGAGAGAAACTTGATAGCTTGTATTAGGAATGAAAAAGGAGAGATCACTACTGATATGGTAGAGACCCAAAGGATAATCAGAAACTATTTTGAGAAACTCTATGCCACTAAAAATGAAAACCTGAAAGAAATAGATAAAATTTTGGACTCTTATAATCTTCCATGGTTGAATGAAGAGGATGTAGCATATCTAAGCACACCCATCACTATTGAGGAAATTAAGACAGTAATCAAATATCTGCCCAAAAACAAAAGGCCAGACCCAGATGGATTTACTAATGAATTCTTTCAAACCTTTCTCAGATGGATTTACTAATGAATTCTTTCAAACCTTTCAAGAGGAACTTCTACCAATCCTGGCAAGACTCTTTCATGAAATCGAAAAAACAAGAACACTTCCAAATAGCTTTTATGAAGCCAGCATCACCTAGATACCTAAACCAGACAGAGATGCTACCAAAAAAGAAAATTAAAGACCAATATTGCTAATGAATACAGATGCAAAGATCCTCAACAAAATCCTGGAAATAGGATTCAATGGTCATTAAGAAAATCATCCACTACGATCAAGTTGGTTTCATCCCAGGAATGAAAGGCTGGTTTAACATCCGTAAATCTATCAACATGATACACAACACCAACAACAAGAAAAATAGAAATCACAGGATCATATCAATAGATGCAGAGAAAGCATTTGATAAAGTCCAACACCCATTCTTGATCAAAACTCTCAGCAAGATGGGAATGGAAGGAACCTTTCTCAATATAGTTAAGGCCATCTACCACAAGCCAGGGGCAAATATTGTCCTCAATGGAGAAAAACTGAAAGCCTTCCCTCTAAATTCTGGCACAAGACAAGGCTGTCCTCTTTCACCAATCCTATTCAACATAGCACTGGAAGTACTCGCTATAGCGATTAGGCAAGAAAAAGATATCAAGGGAATCCAGATAGCAAAGAAAGAAGTCAAGCTCTTGCTGTTTGCTGATGACATGATACTCTACCTAGAAAACCCTAAAGTCTCTACAAAAAAGCTTCTAGAATCAATAGACTAATATAGCAAGGTGGCAGGCTACAAAATTAACACACAAAAATCAAAGGCCCTTCTATACACCAATAGTAATAAGGAAGAAATGGATATTAAGAAAACAACCCCATTCACAATAGTGCCACATAAACTCAAATATATTGGAATCAACTTGACTAAAAATGTGAAGGACCTATACAAAGAAAACTATAAAACTCTGCTCCAAAAATAAAAGAGGACACGCAGATGGAGGAACATACCCTGCTCATGGATTGGCAGGATTAACATCATTAAAATGGCAATACTCTCCAAAGCACTGTATACATTTAATGCGATCCCTCTAAATATACCCATGACATTCTTCAAAGAAGTGGATCAGGCACTTTTGAAATTCATATGGAACAATAAACACCCTAGAATAGCTAAAGCAATCATTGGGAAAAAGAATATGGGAGGAATTACTTTCCCCAACTTTACACTGTACTACAAAGCAATAGTTATCCAAAAAGCATGCTATTGGAATAAAGACAGGCCCTCAGATCAGTGGAATAGGCTTGAATACTCAGAGAATGTTCCCCAGACATACAATCACCTAATTTTTGATAAAGGAGCAAGAAATCCTAAATGTAGCAAAGAAAGCCTCTTCAACCAATGGTGTTGGCACAACTGGCTAGCCACTTGCAAAGAATTGAACTTAGACCCCCAGCTAACATCATGTACGATGGTTAAATCCAAATGGATGAAAGACCTCGATATTAGAACTGAAACCATAAGATACATAGAACAACATTAGCTAAAACACTCCAGGACATTGAGACTAAAGGCATCTTCAAGGAGGAAACTGCACTCTCCAAGCAAGTGAAAGCAGAGATTAACAGATGGGCATATATTAAACTGAGAAGCTTCTGCACCTCAAAAGAAATAGCGCCCAGGATACAAGAGCCCCCCACTGAGTGGGAGAAACTATTCACCCAATACCCATCAGATAAGGGGCTAATCTCCAAAATATACAAGGCAATGACAAAAAATTTACAAGAAAAAAACATCTAATCCCATCAAAAAATGGGAAGAAGAAATGAACAGAAACTTTGACAAAGAAGAAATACAAATGGCCGAAAGACACATGAAAAAATGCTCCACATCACTAATCATCAGGGAGATGCAAATCAAAACAACTATGAGGTACTACCTCACATCCCAGAGATTGGCACACATCACAAAGAATGAGAACAAGCAGTGTTGGCGGGGATGTGGAGAGAAAGGAACTCTTATCCACTGCTGTTGGGAAAGCCGTCTAGTTCAATCTTTATAGAAAGCAATATGGAAATTTCTCCAAAAACTGGAAATCGAGCTCCCATACAACCCAGCTATACCACTCCTTGGAATATACCCTAGGAACACAAAAATACAATACAGAAATCCCTTCTTTACACCTATATTCATTGCAGCACTATTTACCATAGCAAGACTCTGGAAACAGCCAAGATACCTTTCAACAGATGAATGAGTAAAGAAACTGTGGTACATATACACAGTGGAATATTATGCAGCTGTCAGGAGAGATGAAGTCATAAAATTTTCCTATACATGGATGTACATGGAATCTATTATGCTGAGTGAAATAAGTCAGAGTGTGAGAGAAAGATGCAGAATGGTCTCACTCATCTATGGGTTTTAAGAAAAAATGAAAGACATTCTTGCAATAATAACTTTCAGACACAAAAGAGAAAAGAGCTGGAAGTTACAGCTCACCTCATGAAGCTCACCACAAACAGGGATGAGTTTAGTTAGAGAAATAACTAAGTTTTGAACTATCCTAATAATGAGAATGTACGAGGGAAATAGAAAGCCTGTCTAGAGTACAGGCGGGGGTTGGGTGGGGAGGAGGGAGATTTGGGACATTGGTGATGGGAATGTTGCACTGGTGATGGGTTGTGTTCTTTAGATGACTGAAACCCAAACACAATCATGCATGTAATAAATTTGTTTAAATAAAAAAAAAGAAATTACAAGTGAATTGCCCTTCCATACATTGTTTTTGTCACCATGGAATCTTAATAGAGGAAATGTGCTTCAAAGTCTGTCCTAATATCCTCTTTTCTTATTTGAACACATAAAATCACAGGTTTGGGATTTGTTATTGAACCAAAAATTGGTCATGTGGAGGCTGAAGCGGTGGCACAGAGCTAGGGCAATTGCCTTGCATGCACTTACCTAGGACGGACTGTGGTTCAATCCCTCGGCATCCCATATGGTTCCCCAAGCAGGAGCAATTTCTGAGTACATAGCCAGGAGTAACCCCTGGGCATCACCAGGTGTGACCCAAAAAGCAAAAAAAAAAATTTTAAATATGCACGAAAATAATATTTTCTATATTTTTCCTATAAATTTAATATCTAGAGAGAATTATGGACCAGAATCATTATTGTCCACCCTACAGATTATTGTCAGAAAAGGCATCTTCAACATTTGAGTTCCTATATTGCTGTTTCTTTAGAAGTTCTGAAAGAATATTTACTGATCTAAGCATTAAGATTGGAAACCAGTTAGTTTTTCTGAACTAATAATATCTTTCTGGCCTTGAAATTGGTGGGATATTCCATTTTGGATGACATATAGTTTCCATTGTTATAAAAGATTTTAGTATTTAGTACATGGTTAAATGAAAGTAGAAATTGCTTATTTTTAATTAAAGTCTTGAAACACAAGGTCTTGCCATTATTTTATATCTTTATTGTCACCATTATTATTCTAATTTATTTCAAGATAGGAAATTAGCTCAAACCTTGAAACTGTCTTTTTTTTTTTGCATGAAGAATTGAAAGAATCCTGCTTCGAGGTAAAATGTTAATTTCCCAAAAGGAAAACCACAAATCTTTGAAATGTGAGACAACCCTAAATGGACTGCACTCTATCACTGAAATTGAGGAATGCAATAAAGTGCAGGGCTAGATTCATCTGAGGGTATAATAGAAGATCCTAACCCTGAGATCCTAAAACAACCAAAAATATATTCCACACAAAAGAAAATCAAAACAAATAAAATCGACATATTTGTCTCCATGTTGGTGCTGGAGAGATGAAGAAGCAACTCTTCAAGATTTTATGACATTGTTGTTAGGTAGTAGGTATGGTATTCGTGTTAGGTATAAACTGGCTGTAATTTTAAATATGCCAACAAAGTTAAATTAAAAGAAACTTTGCTTTGTGGTTGCAGATGTGAAGTCAGTGCCCCTTTGAAGGATGTCAAGTTCAAAACATATTGTAACAATTTCCTATTAATACCTGCCTTAAAAAATGGGTTACTTTTCCCGGAGAGATAGCACAGCGGTGTTTGCCTTGCAAGCAGCCGATCCAGGACCAAAGGTGGTTGGTTCAAATCCTGGTGTCCCATATGGTCCCCCGTGCCTGCCAGGAGCTATTTCTGAGCAGACAGCCAGGAGTAACCCCTGAGCAACACAGGGTGTGGCCCAAAAACAAAAACAAAAACAAAAATGGGTTACTTTTATTCCAAATTTAGGAAACATGCAAGAAACATTTCCCTTGTTAAAATCATCAAAAATAATGACTAAAATATAAACACGCTACATATGCTACTGGGAATATTATACACAGGTGATCATAATGATAATAATAGCTTTTAAAGGATGCACCATAAATTTAAAATATTTTGAAATATGGACTAACAAGAAGCAATTTTTAAAGTAAATAAGATTTGTCAAAGAGAACAATTGACTTAACTCAGTGCTTCTCAAATAGTGTGGTTCACCCTCTGGGGGGGGGGCACAAGGCTCTGTAAAGAGGGGAGCGTTTGACCTCGGCAAATACTGTCATATCAAGCTAAGCCCCGTGTTTATGTCTCTGTCTGTCTCTGGAGCTGAGAGTTGCTGTGTCCTGCTTCAGACCCCGCTTCAAAAAGCTATGCATTGCAAAACATGCTCATTGTAGTCATTCATCCATTAAATCATTTCTGATAAAAAAAAATCAGCTCAAATTATTTTATATATTTAAAAGAAAAGAGCTACAGGTGCACCTCCTCAATAAACACAAAAAATAATATTGTCAAAAAATTATTTTATATATTTTTGTTTTGCAGGTTAAAGTATTTTTTAATAAAGATACTATTTACAGTCGCACGGGGGGGCACAAAAATGTTTTCTTCTTTCTAGGGAGGCATGACAGAAAATAATTCAGAAGCACTGACTTAACTCAACAAATATGAATATTTGATAGTATAATGGAATTTTTCATAATTATCATTAAAGTAATAATGGCATATAGATAAATTTACTTATTTTGAAGAGATGAAGCCTACAGTATTTGTCAAATACATGATGACTGAAACTTATTTTCAAAAAATTATGAAAAGATAGATGAAAAGAGATTAATGGATAGAAGGGTAGATACCAGATGGATAAAACTGAGTGAAATAGATGAAAAAATGAAGAACTAGGTAAGTGGTCAAGTATAGATGAATATATAGATAAAAACAAATATAGGCGACCCAGAGCGGTGGCACAGCAGTAGGGCGTTTGCCTTGCACGTGGCTGACATAAGAACGACCTTAGTTCCATCCCTCAGCGTCCCATATGATTCCCCAAGCCAGGAACAATTTCTGAGCCCATAGCCAGGAGTAAACCCTGGGTTTACTGGGTGTGACCCAAAAATAAAAAACAAAAAAACAAAAAAACAAATAAACAAATATTGGGAGATGTTAACAGTTTGTGTAAATATAGATAGGTGTTTGTTAAACTATTCTTTCAACTCTTGTGTCATGAATTTTTCCTATTAAATTTTACAACAATGAATCTGTACTAATAAGACAAAGATCTTGTTATCAGTCCTAAAGTCTTACTTCCTCTCAAAACTCCCCAGGATTTTCCTTCTTTGCACCTGATATTGCTCTGTGCTTCTTGTGCCAAACAGCAACAAAAGTACTTCTTTTCAACGTGCTCAGTAGACATTTTTGAAAAGGTGTTTTTTTTTCTGGTAATTTCCATGATACTCCTCCAATATGTGTTAGCATAAGTCTAGAGCTGAGTGTTTCCTCTTTGTAAAATGGCACATGTGAGTCTCTCTCTCTCTCTCTCTCTCTCTCTCTCTCTCTCTCTCTCTCTCTCTCTCTCTCTCTCTCTCTCATTCACTCTTTGATTTCCTCACTATAAAGAAGCAGTTGGAATTGGAGAGAGGTAATGGAACAGAGCACAAAAGTCCAGGAAATGTGTGAGTGCTGCAAATTCATTCGCATTCTCCAAGTAAATCAACATTATTAGGCATTCCTGTAATTAAATTCATGTAAAATTCAAGCTGACTTGAAGAAAACCTTCCTCATGTTGAAAGTAGCTCTCTTAACCAGTCCATGTGCAATTGGCTGCTGTGAGAGCAAATTATTGAGTGATTTAAAAGATGAATGTTAACACAAATCCCACTTTAGATGGTTATCAGGCCATCATTAAGTTCATTTTGAGGCATATGTTCATTTTCTCAAAGAGAAGTCAACATTGGCTGGGCTGAGGAAAAGACTAGAACCACCTTCTTTGCCCCAGGGTGTACAAGACACTTACAGTCTGCTTCAGTCTGCAAAATGCATGTGTCTTTAACTGAAAAAACATTCGGAGAAGACCCTATTCAGGAAGTGAAAGTCTGAAGCCGACAGACATGAAATCTCATCGACAGTGACAACCGTGGTGCTCCTAAACCACAAGGATCATTTCAACAATTTGCAGGCATCTACCACAAACATGCCAAAACATTCTAGACAGAAGAAAGATGAGCTAGGCTGTCTTCTGCCAACAGCTTTCCCCGCGACAACCAGACTCATAAGCAAATGCTAAGAAAATCTAAGGCCTAAAACTCTGAAACCAACATGCAGATGCAAACCACATGGGGATTAGGCTCTTCCTGGAGCTGAAACAGGGAAACCTGCCTTGCATATGGAAATCAGTGCTTGAAATATACACACACACATACACACACACACACACACACACACACACACACACACACCTCACATATACATACACATTATGCTTCAACAAGGGTTAACAAATTTCCTGAGTTCCTCCAGCAAAGATTAAGACCAAATGGGTGACAATGCCAAAGGACCTTCCTCATCTGGGAATGAGAGAGGGTGGATGAGATAGTCAAGGAGGAAAAAGAGAGGAACCTGGATAGATTGATAGTGGGGAGGGCGCTGGTCTTGCATGGTGGGTACCTGGGTTTAAACTCCAGTATTTCATACAGTTCCCTGAGCATATCTAAGGGTGATTCCTGAGTGCAGTCAGGAGTAATCACTGAGCATTGACATGTGTGGCTCACACACACATGTATACACACTTAAAAAAAAGAAATTAGGGCACCCTAGTAAGCTTCCCATAAAGGGTCAAATAGTCATTGTTAACCTGAAAGAACCATTTGGTCCCTTGCAAATGCCTTCAGCTCTTGTGTTGTCTAAAGGCAGTGAGACGCATCTATAAACAGTCAAGATAAAACTTTTCTATGACCATGTATATACAGATAAAACTGTACTTGGGAACAGATTTTGAAATTTACATTTTAAATATTTGTTACATTCTTGAAAAATATCTTAACTAGGGGCTGGAGAGATAGCATGGAGGTAAGGCGTTTGCCTTTCGTGCAGGAGGTCATCGGTTCAAATTCCAGCGTCCCATATGGTCCCCCGTGCCTGCCAGGAGCAATTTTTGAGCCTGGAGCCAGAAATAACCCCTGAGCACTGCTGGGTGTGACCCAAAAACCACAAAAAAAATCTTAACTATCAGGTCCAGAGTGATAGCACAGAGGTAGGTTGTTTACCTTGCATGCGGATGACCCAGGATGGACCTAGGCTTGATCCCCAGCGTCCCATATGATCCCCGAGCCAGGAGAGACTTCTGAGCGAATACCCAGGAATAACCTTTGGGCATCACTGGGTGTGATCCAAAAGACAAAAAAAAAAAATTAACTATCAAAACCAGCTTTTTCTACCAGTTATGGACTATCAAGCAACTGACTGAAAATATCCCATGAAGGACTCATTTGCACATCCCTTATTGGGAGCATTGATTTCAGATTGTTGCAATCATCAGATCTCCTGAAAGATGAATGAAAACACAGATCCTGAGCCCAAACCCAGAGTTCCTGATTTTCCCAGAATGAGAAGAAGCCTGAATATATTTTTATTTCACCAGATTCAGGCAATGTGCAAGTCACCAAGCTCACACATGGAGACCATGGTTTAAAAACAAGATGAATGAAGAAGCTGGAACAATAGCATAGTGGGTAGAGCATTTGTCTTACACATGCTGACCTGAGAAGTGGGAGAAGGAAAAATAGAAGGCCCATGTTAGCCAAGATAGATGAGCAACAGCACTTGGGTGACAATTGGAGGAAACGTATATAATTTTTTTACCAAAATAAGAGCCAGGAAATGATCAAATTTGAGTTTTAATAATATATGTAATAGATATCATCTCTTTCTGTTTGAGATTTTTAATCTAATATATATATGCAAGAGTAACTCTTTCACTTTCTTCAAATCATTTCTCAAATGGCACCTACCATTTGATCCTATTGTCCAATGACCAAATGTTGGCCCAATGACCTGTTCTCACTCCCCATCCTCCTCCCATCCATCCTTTCTTCTTCTTCAGCATTTGTCTCTTGTAATATACTATATAATTGAACTGGGTTTTATGTTCCTTATTTATGTCTGTAATAAATGTCCCTAGAGCCTAGACTATCAGCACTATTCCTAAATCCCTAAATGCATGCTCCTTGAGGTCTAAGAGAATAGGTGCTATGTGTTGTGAACTGAAGATTTTCTACCCCCAAAACTCATGTATCAAGATCCTAATATATTATGAGGAATTAATACCTCATAAATGAAATAAGGACCTTTATAAATGGAAATAGTACCCTTATGAAGAAACCCCCATTGGTACCAGAGAGTACAATGTTTTCCTTGTGGACAGATAATCTGGTTCAATCCTCAGCATTGCATATGGTATCCTGAGCACTGGTAGAAATGATCCCTGAGCGAGGACTTCTGGCTGCACTCACCAAAACAATAGAGAGAGAGAGAGAGAGAGAGAGAGAGAGAGAGAGAGAGAGAGAGAGAGAGAGAGATCCCAGAGAGTTCTCCAGGTCTCTTTCCAGGGGATGGTACTATCAGCATTGCCAGTTATCAGAATCAAACCCTATTGACTCCCTCATCTTGATTTTTATTTTCCAGAATTTAGGAAGTAAATCTCTGTTCTTCATTAGATGTCTGGATCTCTCTATTAAAGAACTGAGCCTGGAACTTTTTAAATCACTTAAATATTCTTGAATAAACATATAGTTATGTGATATCAATCTATTCCAGTTTAAATTTTAAAAGTAGTTGAAAGACAGTGTGACACTCCAGGACATCCTGGAGATAGCAGAAAAAAAGGAGGAGGATTATTTATAGACAATGTAATTCTGCTCTATTATTTAAAAAACAGAAAATGAAATCTTGCCTTTTATGACAACTTGGATAAACTTTCAGGAGATAATGGTAAGACAAATAAGTCAGAATGACATAAATAGGTTCTGATTCACTTATATGAAGACTACAAAGAAACAAAGCAAGTGAACAAACAAAAGGAAAATACATGGATTCAGACAACAGAATGGTGTTTTACAGAGGGGAAGCAGTTGTGGGTAGAGAATCTAAGGCATAAATCTAAGGTTCAAAATGGTTCATTGGCGATAATGGGTGAAAATCAAATTTTGGGCAGTGGGTATATTATGATATACAGTGGTCAGTGTATGAAACTGTTTATCTAAAACTTAAACAGTGTCTTAAACTAATATTGACCCAGCCAAGATTCAATTTAAATAATTGAATATCAATAAATAATTGAATAACAATATCACAGTGAGTATAACCCTTGCCAGGTTTGATCTCTGACATCTCTCCTTTCCCATAAACCCCACCAGGAGTGATCCCTGATTACAGAGCATGGAATTAGCCCTGAGTACTGCCAGGTGTAGCCCCAAAACAAAATTTCTATGTGGTTCTGAACTTCTATTTAGAATAACTGGATAAGAGAATACATGGTTTAAAGAGGGAATGATGCCTACATCATTCTTTGTCCTAGAATATATAGAGAATATGGAAAGAAATAAGCATGGACTGGTCCTTACAGCCCTCATACCTATTGTCTCTGTGTATTATTGCAAAATGTCTTTTATTTTTCTTAAATCCCATAGATAAGTGAGACTATTCTGTGTCTATCTCTCTCCCTCTGACATATTTCACTCAGTATAGTAGTTTCCATGTCCATCCACATATAGGAAAATTTCATGAACAGCCTCATGATATGAAGCTCACCACAAAGAGTGGTGAGAGCAGTTAGAGAAAAAAACTACACTAACAACTACCATGACAATGCTAATGAATGAGAGAAGTAGAATGCCTGTCTTGAATATAGGCGGGGTGGGGGAGGAGGGAGATTAAAGGCATTGGAGGTGGAAATATTGCACTAGTGAAGGGGGGGGTGTTCTTTTTTATGACTAAACCCCAACTATAAACATGTTTGTAAACATGGTGCTTAAATAAAGGTATTATTTTGAAAAATAAATAATTTTAAAAAATTAACAAAACAGAAACAACTGAAAAAAGAAATAAGCATGGTAAGGAGAGGACAGAGAGACAGATGAGAATCAATTGGGAGACAGAGGTCAAGAGGTACAGGTATATCAGCAGTATCAAGAAATGGTAGAGCTAATATCCAAGCCACCAAGTCAACAGCATTGAAATCTTAACCCAGTTTTTAACAATTGAACTTAAAAAGACATCTGTTCAAATGGCAGGTTGGATGGAGGAGAATGGTGGCTTGGGGAGGGAACCTGGTGACCTGGGATCATTAGTAGAAGGAAGTTGACACTGATGATTGAGTTAGTGCTGAAACATTCTCTGTCTAAAACTCCACTATGAGCAACTTTGTAAATCACTGTGCTTTGATAAAATGCATTTTTTAAATTACTCTTCCCCAAAACCATTTAAGAAAAAAATTATAGAATACGTTAATCTGTAATATTTACCATCCAATAGCTGCAAGTTTAGTCCCAAGCATCTTAATTTATTATCCCCCACACCCCAAAAAAAGTTAAACCATCTCATCCAACCATTCCCTGCCACAGAAGTTAAGTACCTTGTCATTGTTCTTATGACACATTTTTATTCCAAGCAAGCATTTTTATTTCAATATAAGTCATAACTGCCCAGACTACCCTAGTAGTCTGCCCAGACTACCCTAGTAAAATAACACAGATAAAGAAAGTTTAACTACAGATAATACTCTTACTATCCTGAATACTGAGGAGTTGAGGTGTCTATCCTGTTGAGTAGAATCCTCTATCTGGCTCTGGAAGGTAGGGTGTATATGTAAGAGACAGACAGAGAGAAAGTTGATGATGTACCTTCATATAAGGATACAATTAAGGGTCTACACATTCAAAACTTCATCTAAGCTTCACAATCTTCTAAAGGTCCCAGGTCATTATTTTAACATGGACATTTAGAAGCAAACTTTCAGTACATAACCATGCCATTTTGTCTTTCCACCTTTCTATTGCAATATTTACAGTACCCTGGTAAGATTCCATTTTGACATCTTCTTTCTTCCCAGTTGCTTCGTGTCCCTATTTGTATAGGTTTACATATTCTTTCACAAAAAAAAAAAACTTTAAATTTATTCCTTTGAATACATTTTAATACATTCTCAAAACACCAAACTCTCTTCGTTATCCTGCAACACAGAATTTTTTTCAGATTTTTAACTCCTTAAAGATAAGAAAATGGAGAAACAAAAGCGACATAAAGGAGCCCAGTTAAGTTTTAAGCCCAATCTCTAAAATAAGTCTCTACCACTTCTTGTTTTATTGAGGCTTATTTCCCTAATTTTTAACCATTATTAGTTTGCTGGTGATTACTATGGGAAGTATATTAATCAATATTACTTCATATAAGGTATCTATATATAGCCAGTGAGCTGTGTTACTGTCCACAGTGATGACAGCTTAAAAATGAGAATCGGTGTATAGAAACATGATTAGGCAAAGAACTATAAATGCCTGTTGTCTCTAAGAATAAAACTGGTGCTAACATTTAATATTGTTTACAAACCCCTTTTCAAGCAATTGATTTCATTGTCTTTTTCAAAAAAGCAGGCCAGAATGATTCTGAAAATTGAAAAGCAAAGGCCAACAGCATAACATTCTTTATTACACATTTAATTTGTGAAGCAGACACATTTAGACAACAGAAAGTGTAAATTTGGGGGCTGGAGCAATAGTACAGCCAGTAGGGTGCTTGCCTTGCTAAATGAAAATTATCTGTCTTAAAGAGTTGACTTGAGTATAGACTACACACAAGCAATTGAATTTTCTAATCAAAATGGTTTTAAGATCTGGAAATCAGCTCCATTCGAATTTCACCAGAATCCTTTGTTAAGGAATGACTTTGATTCTGCTGGTTTCCCATTCTGCTCATGTCAGTCCTTTGGCTTTGATAACACCTCAAGGCAGTGCCAATGGCTGTTTAAAAGAAATTCTCTTATTTCCCAGAGGCCTGAGTAAGAATACACCTGTCTTTTGAGAAGGTGATTGTTTTAGGGACTTTCAGAGGAGTTTAAGAGTGGGGCATTTTGACAGTTGCTACTTTCTAAATGTTTTCATTTCCAATCAGTGTCAGGCAAATGATTTTATCTCTTCTAGAATATTCTTCTATCCAAATTCATATAGCTGCTGAAACACTACACACCAGCCCTGTTCATACCGCATTGTTTGGTTTCCAATTCAATTTCAAAGAGCAGGTGTCTCCTCTGCCAATCTCCTAATACGTGTGACAGAGTCCTTGGGTTAATCCAATCTATCAGTTAATTGTTGGGAGCATCCAACCTAGTAAGCAGACATCATTGTTTCCTTTATCACTTGATAATATGCAAAGAACTTCTTGTTCAATGTGGCATCTTAGACTATCTCAGGCTTGTCATTAAACTAAGTCCTCCATTACAATCCTTCAGTTAAGCCTTGCATGTCTGTGCAACTAAATAAATAGTCAATATATGCTAATACAGTGTCTGTTTAATAGTCTGGTACCAAGAAGCCAGCTGTGCCATGAAGCCTTTGTTAACTGGTGACCTCCGTACATTCAAATACAAGGCAAACAGGAGTTTGAGCTATGAATCCCAAAGGATGTTTTCCCATGTTTCACTGCAAATAAATGGTACAGGAAATTGAGGCCCAGTGAATTTAACTGATTTATACAGTGGAACAATAGTTGCAGTTTGTTTTCCAGTTCTTACTCTTGTTTTGTTTATTTGTTCAAAGCAAAGAACCAGTAGTTGGAATCCATGAAGGTGGGGATGGAGGAAAAATAAAGATAAATTCTAGACCAAGGGACAGGGATAAATGTATAATATATATATATATATATATATATATATATATATATATATATATATATAAACTACAAATAATATGAAACAATCTAAGGAAATGGTAATTATGTTAGAAATATATACAGGTATCTCAAGAGATTATAAAACAAGGAAAAATAAACCAAGAAATTTATTCTCTTTAGGTCATATTTATACAATATCTTCTAAACCAAAAATAAAAAACAATCAGCCTCATTTTTGTTTTTACTGCAAATCAATATGTATGCCAGAGTATGTATTCAATAAACGTTTGCTGAATTGAATTTAAATAACTTTGGTTTGCCAAGATTGTTTTTCATTTCATGATGCTCTGAGGGGAAAATAAAAAATTCAATTAAATGGATTTTATCCTGTCTTTCATAAATGTCTCTGAACTGCTGGTAAATTTTCACTCTGAAAAATTATTATGCTTTGTTTCTTACCTTGTAGAAACTTACAGTAAAACTATGCTTGTACTAAAACTGCAATAAAGAGAAATCTGCCTAGTGTCTATTGTCAAATTTCAGAACATTAACAATAACCTTCAGTGTCTCAAAGGCAATCACTCCTGGTTACATCAAGGAACAAGAAGGGTCCTGGTATTTGTTTGAATGATTCTGTAATTGTTTCATTCACCCACCTCATGTGGCAGAGAACAGAAGGTTTGCTTGGACTGCAATTCCATGTTTGTATTTATTTGGAGTTTGCAAATGCCTTGCAGATTATAAACAAGAGGGATTTAGGATGACTTTAAAACTCCAAGAAATTATTGCAATAAGATCTTTCTCTTAGAAATCAGTCATAACTTTGCAACCAGATGAGTAGGCTTAACGAGGCACCTGAGATATTATCAATCATTAGACTTTTTTATGTTGTCAAATTTTCTTGAAAAGCTTGCGTCAGTAAGTCAAACCATGCCACTTTGATCAAAGTCTTGATATATATCCAGAACTCATTTCTTTAATATATACAAAATTGTACTAAGCAACAAGATTTCACCCTTAGAAAAGACATATATATATATATATATAGTTTTAGAATATATATATATATATATATATATATATATATATATATATAGTTTTAGGACACAGCTTCCAAAAACTTAGCAACAGCAAATATTCACATCAAAAAATGGGAGAAGAGATGATAAAAAACTTCCTCAAAGCAGACAAGCAGACAGGCAGATAACTAACAAACATATAGATAAACAGTTTTGAAAAATGCAAACCCAAGCAACAATGTTACATCACATAATCTTAGTGAGACTGGGACATATCAAAGAAGAACAAAATAACCAGTGTTGGGGTGAATGTAGAAAAAAAAAAGTCACCTCCATCCAATGCTCATGGGCATATAGACTGGCATAACTTTTGTTTGTTTGTTTTTTGGGCCACACCCGGTGACGCTCAGGGTTGCTATCTTCTGGCTATGCGCTCAGAAATCTCTCCTGGCTTGGGGGACCATATGGGACGCTGGGGGATGGAACCATGGTCTGTCCTGCGTCACTCGTACAAGGCAAACATTACCGCTGTGCCACCACTTCGGTCTCATAGACTGGCATAGCTTTTTGGGAAAACTTCATGAATACATCTCATAAAACTAAGAATTGAAATTCCTTGTGACCCAGAAATTTTACTTCTTTCCCAAGACATAAAAATCTACTTTTAAAAGACATTTGTGCTCCTATGTTTCTTGCAGCATATTTCACAAACTGCCCAAATCTAGAAACAAATCCAAATGTTCAAGAATATATGTCCAAATAAAAACAATAATAATCACTATTGTACATATGCACAGTGGATTACTATTCGACTTTAAGGAGAAGACAGAAATAATACAATTTGCTGCTACATGGGTGGATCTGGAGAGTAGCAAGCAGAAGGAGAGGCACAGATCCAGAATGTTCCTCTCGTATGTGGAATATAAAGAAAGTTAGTAAAGGAATAATAAATGGAAAAATGCAACAGAACAAGAGACATAGTCTGCAGAATTGAGCTCCACAAGGAGAAAGATAGGGGTTCTAAGGGTTGGGGAGAGGGGGACACAGACAATGTCAAGGTGTTGTTTGTACTATTACATGCATGAGGCCCTGTCATTAACCATATTATATACCATGATGCTACAAATAAATGACTTTTTTCTTAAGTAGAATTATCTTTAGATGAGGGTACGAGTGGCCACAGAGAATCTAGAAAACTTCCCATCTAGGGTGATTTCAATGTATTTGATGCTTATATTTCACTTTCTTTATTTAGCCTCAAAAACATGCATGATAATGTGCAGATAAATCAGAGAGGTCATTTGGTTTCTCCTATAAACTTTCTGATAAGAAAATTTAGACTAGGAAGATTATAGTTCAGGAATGAGGAAATGAGTCAGAATTAGAAGTAAGATCAGGGAGTTCTTAGGAGGAGTCTTTCTTGGTGACATGGGGCATTTTTTCTCCTATCTTTTCATCTTCATTTAGTTTTTGTTGCCTTATGTATTATAGCATCAATTCTGCTGCACTGAGTTTAGTTCCAAATCTCCATTATTCTAAGTATTCTCCAATATATTGGAAGTTAGGAAGTTAATAAGACAAAGTGTTATACTTGTATGGACACCATAGATGTTGTGTGTAGAAGAAAACCAGGACTCAGTGCTCATCTCATGTATGTGCTGATTCTGCAAATGTATATGGAACCTTGTGACAAACGGTTCAGCCATGAATAAAACTTAAAACCTGGAAGCAAACAAACAAACCTGCTTTCTTAACATATATTCAATGAGGAAATAGTCTCCAAATTACCAAATGAACATGTGTCAGTTAGTAAAAAAAAATATACAGACAAGAGATGAGAAATACAAAAGGGATGATAGAATTTTTCTGTTTGCACCACTTATCTATTCCATAATAAAAAAAAAAGTCACTAGTGCCAGATATGTCCATGGCCTTGCTCTGTGCTTTTCCCTGAAATTGTAAAAATGTTCCTGCAAAAAGCAAATGAAAGGAGATGATTGTGTTTCTGGACTGTATTACTTAGTTCACTGAATCTCTAACTTACCTACTGAACACACCATGGTGAATAATATTTCCTCAAAATCCCATCAGTTAGGCATGATCCCTGCACATTTGCCATCCAAAGCCGACACAGTTTAAACTGTAACAATATAAAATTTTATTTTCATTGAGAGACAAATAGATGCTCAAATAATCCGGTTCATTCAAAGTGTTCATATTGGGGTGATTCCCTGAGCTAACACAAAAGACCTTAACAAATCCTGTGCATTATTTTGTGAGTTCCTGAAGTATGAGCCAAACAATATTCTACTTACCCACTCTAGTGAGGTTATGCGATCTGACCTTGTGCACTTTGTCGAAGGTTGTCAGACTTATCCTGCATTTCTGCTTATCTGATCCACTCAACTCAGTATAAAAGTTCTGAGCTGTACTGGTCCCTACATCAGACCATACTAAATTTGCTAAGGCCAATTATATCTCTTTTCATTTCAATTAAAGTTTTCTTTATTTATGACAATATTAATCTTGTAGATGATTAACCTACACTGCACTAACTCTAGCCATGCATCATCCCAAGCAAATACCATTTTCTGAGCATCCCAGAATTAGCTGTTTCAAGAGAGACATGTCCTTAAGAAAATTAAACAGCTCTTTTCACAGTTAACTAAAGCCTTCTTTATAGATTTGCACTTAAGGCTCTTCCACTGAGGGTAGAGAGGAATTTGACTCTGTTTTTGGTCACCATGTGGCTGCCAACCTTTTCAATCTATAAGTTTGTAGGAAGAGGAAATTTTCCAAATTTTCTCCCCAAATGCTCCTTAGAAGAGAGGAGCCTGGTAACAAGAGCCCTTCAGTATCCCTAAGTCAACTGAGTTATGGTCAGAGTTAGGCCAAAGTCCAAACAAAACACTACCATTCGAATCACAATTTTTCTACAGGAAAAATATTTCCTGACCCATAAGACTAATCAATGCCTCAGTAAATAGTAACAGGAGGACAAACATGATGTTCAGACACACAAAGTCTGTTTAGAGCCAAGACCTTCGTCAAACTCCAAGGTCTTTGGGCATAGACTCAATCCCAAGTTCCCCAAGATATTCATGTCGAGTGAAAATGGAAATGAGTTTGTGATCAGTTCTCATGAGTTTCTGAGTAAATAAATGTAGTTAATTTCCCTTTCTGGAACTTGAAAATCCAACAAACTAATAGATATAATTGCCAAAACTGGCAAAACTATTTTTATTTTACATTTTCCATCACTTGTTTTCCACCCTTTTCCCTTTCTTGCTGGGTAGAATTTAGGGGTTCTTGCTTGAAGAATCCAGGGGTTCTACACTTATGTAGGTACAGTCACCATATCCTTGGTAGCTGTATTCCCTGGGGCTGGCACACTTATTGTGGCAGTGTGGGACTCGATGTTCATGCCACCAGGATCACACTTGATGTGTGGTAGGGTTTGGGATAAAATGCACGACCTCACTCCCTGAAAAGTAGATGGTTTCCCACTGAGCCGCATGACTAGGCTGCAAGAATATTTTAATCCTTTCTTTGCAAGTTACTGAATAGCTTCTTCTAGGGAAGAGGACCTTGCATTTTGTGCCTAGCATTTTGTAAGAGCTAGCCATTTTCATTTAATTTGAAGCTACTCTACTATTTGTCAACGTGTTTTTCCTCCATTGAATGATAAATTGCTTCAGGATAGAGATGACATCTCACTTATTTACAGTACTGCACCAGCTAGAATAGTTCCTTAATAGCTTCCAGAGTTGCTCTGTTTTGTTTTTCTAATTTTTTACTAGGTTAATCTTAAACTAAATAAGGTAGGAAAGAGACCCCATTCCAAGAAGCAATTACTTCTCAACATCAGTTCTTAACTGATGTTGAGAAGTAATTTGCAGAGTGACAGTCTTGGTTCCTTCAAATACTTGGTTGGGGTCCCCCCCACTCTCCCATCCAGTATAAATGAAATAGAGAGTCTGGGAAATATGGATACTTTGGTTAAGAAAAGCCAAAATCCATTCCCATCTCCTGTCCCCATGCTGTGTAAACTCAGGACATTATGTTCTGTATGGGTTTCTCTGTAGAATTGAAATTTCTCAGTGGATGGTTGGTGCTTTTCTTGGAAATAAAAATTGCATTTCTTTAAGAGCAAGGGAATGTGCTATGAGCTTTCACTATAAGAGAGGATTGTTTCTGAATCAAAAAATGTTATTCTTAAAATGTTTTTATATACTCATTCACCCCTCAGGTTAGTGCATAAATCCACTGATGGAGATTAGGCAAGGATGACAAAAAATGGTATAGACTTTCCAACATCAGGGCCCCCCCAAAAATGGAGTTAGAGGTAGGAGATAGCCCTTTAAGTTACATGAATATGTTTCTAAAAGATTAATTGTTGAAATTCTCCCAAGTTTGATATAGTAGATAAACACTGAGAGAGGGAATGAGATAGAGAGGGAGGGAGGAAAAAGGGGAAGGAAGGAAGGAAGGAAGGAAGGAAGGAAGGAAGGAAGGAAGGAAGGAAGGAAGGAAGGAAGGAAGGAAGGAAGGAAGGAGGAAGGAAGGAAGGAAGGAAGGAAGGAAGGAAGGAAGGAAGGAAGGAAGGAAGGAAGGAAGGAAGGAAGGAAGGAAGGAAGGAAGGAAGGAAGGAAGGAAGGAAGGAAGGAAGAAAGGAAGGGAGGGAGGGAGGGAGGGAGGGAGGGAGGAAGGAAGGAGGTAGAGAGGGAGATAGAGAGGGAGCAAGGGAAGGAGGGAGGGAATGAAAAAAGGAAGGAAGGAGGGAGGGAATGAAAAAAGAAAGGAAGGAGGGAAGGAAGGAAAGAAGGGAAGGAGGGAAGGAAGGAAGGACGTAGAGTGGAGGTAGAGAGGGAATGAGGGAGGGAAGGAGGGATGGAATGAAAAAAAGGAATGAAGGAGGGAAGTAAGGAAGGAAAGAATGGAAAAGGGAGGGAAGGAAGGAAGGAAGGGAAGAAGGAAAAAGGGAATGAGGGAAGGAAAGAAGGAATGAAGGACGTATTTAAATCTCATTTGTTAGTGAGAGATTGAACCTCATAAAAATCCAAATTTTGCAATTAGTGTAAAATTCCTTACATTTTTAACCTCATTCTTCGGATTCTTGCACCTATAATATTCTGAGATAGAATCTAAAGTATTTTTCTCCTACCATCATTCTCCTTAATTTGGCTCACTTCCACTATCTGAGGGAAAAAAATTATTAACATAGGATGATGGTATAAATGCAAGAATTTTTGCTCTAGCAGCATGTTGCATCAAGAGTTGTAAAGTGGGGAATAATGAAATAGATTACACCAAGGAGCTCCCAAAGACATCAGACAGCTCTGCACACTGTTGTAGTGTGATCTCCAGGATAGAGTGTTAAGTGCTCTGCAAATAGCCTGCACAGTTACCAACTCAATGTTCCCAGAGATGCAGTAGAGAAGTTATAGCCTCACCAGGCTGACCCCACAGTCACTTTTCCCTACCCTGTAGACCACCAGAACATTAAAAGTTGAGACAATCATTCCAATGCTTTCGAAGCAACTATCGACCAGAATCTTGGTTCCTTTTTTGATTTTGGTTTTGGTTTTTGAGCCCCATACGGTGATGCTCAGAGTTACTCCTGGCTATGCGCTCAGAAATTGCTCCTGGCTTGGAGGACCACATGGGATGCTGGAGGAATCGAACCGCAGTCAGTCCTAGGCTAGTGTGGGCAAGGCAGATACTTTACTGCTTGTGCCACTGCTCCAGCCCCATCTGGGTTCATTTTTAGGGATGAGAAATCCTCCACAATAGAATTTCTAAATGAAGGATTCCCCCAAAGAAAATTTCCTTAGATAAGCAGTTTACCCCAGGAAAATCCCATAGTGTAATCACAGAGGAGGAAGTCCCAGTGAGAAAAACTAGCTGAAAACTGAAATGGAGCAAAAATAATCAGTAGACAAAAAGATTTCAGCAGAAGTTTCTTTGGGCACAGGAATTACTATGAGAATCTCAGAGGTCATGTCTCAGAGTCAACAAATTGACAGCATCAATGGGGACCTCAAAGCAATCAGAGGCTGCCCAGCTAAAGTTCCAGTAAATTTCCTCAGGGCAATCGAAATCCTCAGAGGTGCCAGGCCAGTGTTGAGTGGATATTGAGAGACAGCCTGGCAGGATGTGTTTATAGTATGTTCTGGATATCCCTGGCAATACAGGCCAGGGGTCAGGTCTTCAGCTTGGTTGATGATGGTCACAAAAGTTGCTGATGACCCAGAGATTGGCTCCCCAAGAATAAATAAGTCCTTCGTTTCTTTCCTTGTCTCTCTGAGTAATAAAAATAGACTGGCACAAAGTTTATTGTCACAACTTCAATTCAAAATTGGAAGAGAGAAGCAAGAGTATAACAATGGTGTATTTTAGCCCCAAGGTTAACTTTGGGATTTTGGAGGCAGGTATCAATGGAGACAAAATGGATTTATTTATAGCTAGAACATATGCAAAGTCTATCAAAACCCAGAGCTTTGCAGAGGGGTTTTGATAAGTGACCAGCATGCTCGTATTTGTCAGCAGAACCTGTAAAATCACCCCACAGGCCATATCTCCAAGCCCAGGTGAATGAGTCTGAATTAGGGTCGTGCATGAAATAATCCAAATCAGGCAAAGGGTGAAACATGTATATCCTGGCAGTCTTCTACCTTGTATCTCCCCCAGCTGCTGGCCAGAACTGCGATTTTCCTTGAGTACAGAGACCATCCCTGGATGGGGCAGTAAAGACAGTGTAAAGACAGATAGCTCAGACAATCCTATGCCAGTCTCATCCAGTTTTGCAAGTAAGACAAACTCTATTTTTGGGTAAATCCAAGTTGTAAACAAACATACAAAGGAACCAGGGAAGATCTTTATTTTGGGTAAAATAAGGTGTAACCTAACAAATACCCATTGACAGGTCCAATAAAATGGTCGATAATAACTTCTCCTTATTGATATCATTCATACCAAATTTACTGTTTCTTGGATTTGATTTAAATTTATGCTTTTTATGGTAATGACATGACTGTAATTATATTTGATATCATCTAAATTCCATTCTTACCATCCTAAATTTTCCCCAGGCCACATATTAATAGCTTAGAGAAATCTGCAACCACTGAAGAATATTAACTTGAGATTTCTTCTTTTTTTTGTTCTATTATAAATTCAAGTTTTTAAGAATGAATTATAAATATGCTTTACTTCTTTTAATATGCCATTTGTAACTAAAGAGTTATTTATAATCTTTTGGGAAATATATTCCTGCCCAGAGTTAGATTATTACGATATCCTATCATTATTATATTGTAGCTTAGAACATGATTATCCAGGATTAATAGTTTGATGTAACTTGAAAAGCTTCTTAATGCACATCTTTATCATGAATGCATATTTTATGAGCTTCAGGTCAGGCATGAGGAAAACACAGAGAAAGCTAAATAAATAACAAAGATAATCAAGGCTGGAATGAAAGATTCAAAGATCTAGACTAGGAATGGTCTCCTATAATTTAAAATATCCCAATAACTAGCATGTAAAAGTTTTTACATTCTCCGTACAAATACAGGGGATTTCCCTTTTTTCCGATATTTTTTATTTAAACCATTGTTATGTACAATGTTTTCATAGTTAGCTTTAAACATACAATGTTTCAGGACCAATCTCACCACCAGGTTCAATTTTTCTCCACCAATGTTCCCAGAGTCTATTCCATGCCACCTCCCTCTGCCCCAACCTACTATCATAATAAGCACCTTTTTAAGTTTGGTTGTTAAATATTGGGTCTCATGATTTCATTGCTGTTGACTCTGACTTGGATATTTAGTTCTGTCCTTTTTTAGTACCATCAATGCACCTGAATTTGCTTGACCCCTGTCTCCCATCATTTCATATATTTCTCCTCCACTCAATTTTTTCCTTCTCCTCGCTATACTCTGGGGACAAGAGTATTCTCTGTAATCCCCAATTAAGCCATTGCATTTCTTCATACAGATATTCTAAAAATTCTGCACTTATACTTCTTTATCTGGCTTACTTCATTTAATTTAATATATTCCAGTTCCATCCATGTTGCAGCAAATTACATGATTACACTATTCCTTAGAGCTATGTAGTATTCCATTATATATATGCACATCTTCATGATCTATTAATCTGTTGTTGGACATCTGAATTGAGTCCAACTCTTAGCTATTCTACTGAGTGTTGTGATGAATAACAGTGTAAGCAAGGGATTTCTTTTGAGAAAAAGATCTTGCAACTCTGAATTGCATTCACTTGACACAACCCTGAGTAGACATGCAGCAGCCCATAGAGAAATTTGCCACACTCTGCATTCAGTCCTAAGGAATTCCTGCCAATTCCTGCCAATAGAGGTTGCATCCTCTATGCAAGAAAGTAAAGCTGTGTCTGGAAATTAAAAAGGGTAAGTGCCTGAGTAAGATCTCTGGTGGAAGGAGAGTCACAGAGAAACTGCCAAGGCCCTGTCTACTAATGCATAGGGATTATGCAAGACTCAGTGATTTCACAAGTTGATGGATTACCAGAATGTTCTTAAAGTTTGAGACTCCTTGGGATGCTAGCCTAGTAGTTAGCAACAAGAAGAGACATTCTTCTTATTAATCAAAGCCAAAAGAGAGAGTGTGTGGTGGGTGAAATGAAGCTGACCTTCGAAGGACACTGATAGTGTTTGAATCCTCTCTCTAAGAATAATCACACTTATTTGTGGATATAAAAATAGTATGAATATAATATCCAGAGACAATAGAGACGAGGGCCAGGAGGACCAGTCCATGCAGTGCAGAGGAGTGTGCTGAGGGCAGAGAAGGATGCACTAAGAGAAATAGAGTTTGGAGTGATCACTCCCAATAATCCAGGAAGGAACTGGGTGCTGAAAGGAGGGAAAGTGATTTGAATTATACCTCTTTGGTAACAATATTGCAAAACCATAGTGTCTAAAATAGAGAGAGAAAGAGAGGAGAGACAGAGAAATGAAGAAGGAGGAGAAGGAGGAGGAGGAAGAGGAGGAGGAGAAGAGGAAGAAGAGGAGGAAGTGGAGGAGGAGGAGGAGAAGAAGAAGAAGAGGAGGAGGAGGAGGAAGTGGAGGAGGAAGAGGAGGAGGAGAAGAGGAGGAGGAGAAGAAGAAGAGGAGGAGGAGGAGGAAGTGGAGGAGGAAGAGGAGGAGGAGAAGAGGAGGAGGAGGAAGTGGAGGAGGAAGAGAAGAAGGAGAAGGAAGAAGAAGAAGAAGAAGAAGAAGAAGAAGAAGAAGAAGAAGAAGAAGAAGGAGGAGGAGGAGGAGGAGGAGGAGGAGGAGGAGGAGGAGGAGGAGGTCTGCCACAGAGGCAGACAGAGGAGAGGGTATGGGAAAGGGCTGGAGGTTAAATAAGAACATTGGTGGCCGGAAATGTGCACTGGTGAAAGATGTTGGACACTGTATGACAGGGGTCTCAAACTCGCGGCCTGCGGCCTTTTGCGGCCCTCCGTACAACATGTTGTGGCCCGCGCCGGCCTTCAAATATTGCAGTATTCGCGATTATTCGCTTACTGAATAATAGCAATAAAAAGCGCATTAGTAAGAAAAAAAATCGCATTAAACATTCTCATACCCCGAGCAGTTCCATTCGGGGTATGCAAATGTTTAATGCGAATTTTTGCGGTTTTTTTCTTACTAATGCGATTTTTTATTGCGAATATTCGGTAAGCAAAATCCCTTATGCGGCCCTGCCTCACCCCGACTTTGCCTCCTGCGGCCCCCAGGTAAATCGAGTTTGAGACCCCTGCTGTATGACAAAAAAAAAAAAATCATAAACAACTTTGTTACCATGGTATTTAAGTAATTTAAAATTTTTTAATAAAAAAAAATTTATGCACCCAGAATTTTACTGGACTTTGTCCCACAAGATACTTCCAGGAGGTTGGGAGGACTATTAATGGAGAATCCTTGGTTACTTCACTTATGATTTGTTTGTTTGTTTGTATGCTTGTTTGTGTAATGCCAGGAATCAAGTCTGCATCTCTCAGACAAGCAAAACATGTACTTGACCACTAAGTACAATTCCCAGCCCTACCTTGGAAGATTTCCAATGATTCTGCCTTTAGCCCCTTCACTACCATCCAAACCTCACAAAATTATATTTTATATTAGAAACAATAGATGTTCCTAAGATATAGTACAACTTGACCTGAATATAAGGATTAGTTGGCGATATTTCTGCACAATGTTTAAAACATTTCTGCTTCCTTTCTCTGTGGACATCCATGACTGTGTAAGCTGTTCAAACACTACCCTGTCCTCTCCCTTCTATAAACCACTCTCTCTGAAAGACACCGACGCTTACAGAAAACTACAGCCTCATAGGCTTTGGAATAAGAATTTTTGTTCATTAGTTTCTGGTTTCCTCTGACTTATTTTATGAGAGCCCCTAAACTGCCCTGTCTCCCCAGATAAGAGATTACATAGTTCAAATCATTTTACAATGGTCCTGTTTGATCTCTTCAAAAAGCACTGGATTATTTCATTCTTTAAAGTGTATTTCTTTAAAGCAAAAAAAAAAAGATAATGTTTCCTAATGGGTACATGGGTGCGGTCACCACAAAGCTTCAGTTCATCACTGTTTATGGTTGATAATTCCAAATATTTACTTGGGAAGGATGTTTATCCCCAATTTATGAGTGATCCAAGATGAATATATTTTTCTCAACAGCTAAAAAATGTATAATGCAAACAACTTTGGAAGGTTCGATCCTATTTCTAGTCTACTACAATTTTATAGAAATCAAAATGCTGGTTGATATTCCAGAAATTACCATTAACAACAGAAACCAGTCTTCTGTCCTCTGCCAATGCTGGATACAGTGACACAGCCCTGCCACTGGTATGATTCCACATGATCACTAATTGTCCAGATTTCTATGTATGTTCCTGGTTTCCTATTTACTTATGAGTGAAACTTATATGAACATTCCACACACATAGATAAAACATTGGACATATGCTCCACTCATTGCTCCTTATTCGACCATATATAAACTTAAAATGATCTTTTGAAGCACTGGAGGGATACTAAAGCGATTAAGGCAATTGTTTTTCATACAATTGACTAGGGTTAGAACCTCAACAGATGGTACCCCCAAGCCTACCATTTGTGATCCCTAAACATAGAGCCAGGAGAAGCCCTGAACACCACTAGGGAGTTGGTGCAACTTAACAAAATTCTAGTGTTCATGTCAGAATCTGCTATTGTCAGTACAATATCACTTTCCTCTTTCTATCTCCTAGAAATACATTTGATGGACCACACCCTAATCTCAGCTCATTAACTTTAAATAATTGCCTCGCCCTAGGCATATTATTTCTTCTCTAGGAACATTGACCTTTTAGAAGTCGATTAACTAGACAAACAAAGAATACAACCCCAGTCACATTTCCAACATAAAAAAAAAATCATCTTTTGTTTTAAATTAGATTTTCCCCCCATAAAAACAGTGTATATAACTTTTGAAAACCAAAAATTTCTGTTGGCAATAAAGGTCTCATCTCTTTTATTCTGGAAGTCAACCTTTTGAAAAATTGAGCCATCTTGAACACAGATATGCACACTGGGTTCAGCAAGGAGTTAGAGTGGAAAGCTCCAGATTATTAGGTCACAAATCCCTCTAACAGGGCATTCTCCTAGCCCCCCATTTCTAGCTAGCATGTTCCTTCTGCCCAGCACTTAGCTGATTGATTTCCTCTTGCAATAATTCAAACAAAAGAAAAATTACTTTCAAATAAAAAGGCAATTCAATCACGAACAAGTGAGGCTTCTAGGCAGATTTAAACAAAGATACTAGCCATAAATCTACAGAAAGGCAGGATATGAGAAAACAGCCATATAAAAATATGCTTGCACTGTCAAACATCCATCTGAAACTCGCTTTCTATGTAGAAAGGGGAAAAAATGAAGCAAAAAAATGAACCACACTTACCAAGAACTTGGCACTATTCAATCATTTATTCCCACAAGAACCAAGATGCTGGGTGTGGTTTTTTATTCCCTAAAGGGCAGAGAGATAGCAGGGAAGGTAGAGTTCTTGCATAGCAAACCATTAACCCCTGTTCAGTCAATATGTTACCCCATATGCTCCTGGAGCAATTTCTGAACACAGAACCGAGTCAGACTTAAGCTGCTAGGTGTGGCCCAAATCATATTCCTGCTCCCCCAGAAAAAAAATTAAAGATATTCATTCACATTTTACAGATAAAGCTGAGGGTAAGTATTTGGCAAAAATATCAGCATCTAGAGTCAGAAAAACTATAAACTCCCTGGGCAAACTTCTGAATGTTTGACGTACATAACTACATCAACTTTCTTGGCATCTCTGAGCAAAAGTCTTTTCTTATGTCTCATGATGTGACTGTTTGTAAGGACCTTGCATTGTTCAAAATCAGTTTGTTTGTTTGTTTGTTTTGCCTAACTTTACATTTAAGATATTCTCTCTTATACTCAGGCAACTGTCCTTCCTCCATAAATACATTAATTGATCACAGTTGACCTATGTTTGGTAGAAGTTCAAAGTATTGCTGTGAAAAAGCTGCAATGGACAGTTAAGAGAATTTCCAGACATACAAACATGAGCCTGCCAACGAAAGATTTTAGTATGCATTTTAAAGGAACAAATTAGTTTCTTTTAAAAAAAATTTTTTTATTTAAACACCACGGTTACAAGGCTGTTCATAATATAGTTTTTTCCCACAGATAAAGTTGTTCATAATTTACAGTCATACAATGTACAACAACCTTTACCAGTGTGCATTTTCTACCACCAGTGTTTCCATGGATATGTCTATCATTGTCATTCAGTATCTGTTGCTTGTTTTACCTTTCTTTGTTGAGCTTGCATAAGCTTCCAGCAGGTATATATTGAACACCTCTGTATCAATATCAAAAGAGGATCAGAGGACATGACAACTGATTTGTTTTCTTCTCTTTTCTTCCTGACTATATCTACTGCCTCAACCTGCAAGAATTGTTTTGTGGGTTTCCCAAGAATAGTATGAAAATAGTGCAGTTATTTTTGGTGAAGAAAATAAATTTTGTATAGTTTACTTTACCTAAATAAAATGTTAGTTTTGTTTTAAAAAATGAGGGGCTGGAGCAGTGGTACAAGTGGTATGCCATTTGCCTTGCACTTGCTAACCTAGGACAGATCATGCTTCAATCCCAGCGTCCCATATGGTCTACCAAGCTAGGAGCAATTTCTGAGCCCAGAGTCAGGAGTAACCCGAGTGTCATCGGTGTAGCCCAAGCAAACAAATAAACAAACAAACAAACAAACAAACAAACAAAAAGAGCTGAGTATTTATCACTAGGGCAATCAGTAAGTCCCTGCTAGATGGAGTGAAAAATGTCAGATTCACTGGATATCTCTTGCCCCGCCAATAATATTACATAAAGCTACATACCCAGCAAACTTGAGGAATTAACCATGTATTTATGTTTTGTTTTGGTTTTTTTTTTGGGGGGGGGCACACCCAGCGGTGCTCGGGGGGTACTCCTGGCTATCTGCTCAGAAATAGCTACTGGCAGGCACTGGGGACCATATGTGACACTGGGATTTGAACCAACCACCTTAGGTCCTGGGTCTGCTGCTTGCAAGGCAAACACCACTGTGCTATCTCTCCAGCCCCACCATGTATGTATGACTGATGCAAATGTGTTTTCATACTCATTTTATCCCAGTCAGCCAGTGGAATAGGATTTGGGGACAATAGGCTATTCCTTCAATTGTGTCTAGTCATAGATGAAGTTGGAATAGCCTCATCTTCACTCTACTTGTACCTGAGGTACACCCATCTAAGAGTCAAGAGGATGGCAAAATATACGCTTCTAATTCAGACAGAAGAGATACAGTGTGAGTACCATTTACTCAAAGATTGTGTTGGGGGGAGCAGAGGTGGCAGAATATTGCTTTACATAGGCACATGATCTTCATTTGAAAATGAAACCAGCAGTCTTTGTGAGTGCAAATTTTGTAGTAATAAGACTGCCAGGTGCCCCCTCTCCATTCCTGTGGGAGGATGGGATGGGCTTGTCTGAACAAATCCATGGGCTGGCAGGGAACAGAGGCTGATAAGTAGGATTTGTGCTTGGTGCCTATGATAATGGGGGCAGTTGGGCATATTGCCCACAGGAGCAGAAAGAGGCAGCATGCTGTGTTGTTGGCCATGTAAGACCTTCCTGTTCTACCTACAGATGATGACAATCAACCATGTTGGGTTTTATGGTTCAGACGGGCATGAAGGGAATAGGAAGTAGAGGACACAAGATCTTGAAACTGTTTTTGAAACTGGTATTGAAGCATGTTAGAAATGAAAAGACAACGTTATCGAAAGCTTGGACTAGGGCAAACTCTTAGAGAACAGCTTAAGGGCAGAGTTTGGCCAGAGAGAGGGCCAAAAAGTTGTTTCTTTCTCACACTGATGCCAGTGTAAAATAGCAGGAAGCAGGTGACAACACCAGTTGAAGGAAGTCTTTGATTTTATTTATAGAGGACAGGAGGTAATGGATTTGTCTTTAGTGTTTCACTGATTGTATTGGAGGCACAGAGGAAGAGCATAGAGATGGTGCCTGTTGGACAGAGTTGGCCATTATTTCCCACACAACTTGACATCTTCCCCAGAGGACAAGATGAAATTCTGGGATTCTGGAAACTACCATTAGATAAAGGAATGCACATAGTTCTTTCTCAGTGAATGTTTCTTAATTTTTCAATTTAAAACCAATTTCAAGTCTCTCTGTAGTTGAATATATTTGCTGAAGTTTTTCACAAATTTATGTAGGCATGACGATTAATGGGTCAGTTCATAAGAAAGTTTTAGGCATACAATCTTTCCACCACCATATCTATCACCAGAGTGACAGTTCCTCCTACAATGTCTCAATGTCCCTTTTCCAACATCCTGCCTCACTCCTACCTCAGTCTTTTTGTAAGTCATTTCTGTAGACTGACTCTCAGAGTCTATTGTCTTTGGCTATTCATTACTCACACGCCATGTTTCTTTATATATCATATATAAGAGGACTCAGATTTTATACTTGTTCCTCTATGTCTGAGAGATTCCTTCAGGATGATACCCTCTAGTTCCCTCCTTGTATAAATACACTTCATGATTTCATCTTTTATCATAGCTGAGTATTATTCCATGGCATATGTCAACCACCATTTCTTTAATCACTCCTCTGTTCAGGGGCACTTGGATTGTTACCAGATCTGGACAATTATGAGCCACACTGAAATTCCATTACTTGACAACATATATATTCAAATCAGGTTTTGATCACATACTATCCCTTCCAAACACTGGGTTGAGCTTACCTATTGTTTCTAGATCCTCTATCACTCTTGACTACCCTTATCCTAGCCTTCACCCAATAATAATAACTTTACCCTAGCATGACAGATCTCAGTAGAAGGAGCAGAGTTTAGAAAGCAGATATTCTGGGATATGTCACTGGTTTTCTTATCAAAAGTGTACTCCCAGTGTAGACTGTGCTCTAGACCAAAGATATAGAGTCATTAGAAATCTCAATGTGGCTCCAAGGTTAAATGTCTTCATCTTTCTAAACTCGGGACTAGTTCTTTATCCTATAGCAAGAACAGGTCTTCCTATAGGTAGGAATAGTCTTCAGTAAAGGTAGGCAGGGGAGGGATTCCTACAAAATAGGTAAGAATCTGACAGAGATTATTCTCATGCTTATTTCCATGGTGTGGAAAGGGGAAGAATGTGACCCTTCCATTCTTATTTTAAGGTGATTACTGACTTGTGTGGTCAGAGATTCAGCCTTCTTAATAGCCATTATGACCTCCAATTTTATATTTAAAAAATTCATTATTTGAATCTCATTGAAAGGCTGTAGAATAAGAAATATTTCGTGCTCTAGACCAAAAAACAAATACTGAAGCATCTCTTGGGAGCTTTGTTTTGTTTTTAACAAAATATAGTCTTCTGGCTCAGCCCAGACCCACTTCATCCTAATTTGCAATTTAACAAGAGTTCTTGCTGATTCGCATGCATATTAAATTGGAGAAATTCTCTGAGTTATGCACTAGTCCGTTTCTCTTTTCAGTGTGCTCAATAATGAGAATTGGGAATATTACATTAACTTCTTATGCAGTAAACTTTCCATCATAGTTCCTGTTATTTAGCATAGTTGTTAACCAGAAAAGATCAGTATATTCAGAAAGGAATTTTTAGCTGCACCTTCTACCTCTATTACTTCAAGAGGAGAAAATTTCTTATATTCAGTAAACTTATTGAAAAATAGACTTGTGGGTGGAGGAAAGGTCAGTGCCAATGGGAGTATTCTCCAGTCAAAAAGGAACTTTCTGAGCCCTTAGTCTTCCATCCCCAGAGTCAGAAAGTGCTCATGAAAAAAGCTGGAACACAAGAAGCTTACAGATACTGGCTGAGGCCAGAGGTGGTGAAGAGAAAGCACACAGAGATGGGATTATGAGGAAAAGTTGGATATCCAGGCATGCAGATAGGCAGAGTGATGAGAACGATTAGATTTCGAAAATTCTAGAAAAGCTAGAGTTTAGAGAATATTTTCAGATAATTGGGATACAGGCATGAAATGAAACTAATCATTTTTCTTACTAGGTTTCAAGTACTCTGACATGATCTCAATTGAACCTGGTGGCATTCATATCATATCATTATTTCATTTTACAAAAAAGGGATCTGAAGCACAAAGAGGTATAAAAAAAAACTTTTTTGAGGCTGCTAAACCCTTTGTCTTATTCTTTCAGACCAGGGAATCATCTTCCATGGCCAAGTGTGGAGACGATGGAGATGAAGGGTCTGGAGCAATAAAGACCTGAGTAATCTTCAGAATCATTTTTTTTAATCAGCCTCCTTTCTCCATCTCTCTATCCTTTCTCAAGTTCAATCAAATCCTCTTGTCTAGTTTGTTGATTATAAAGACTTTCCTCCCTATAACCACCCTGTATGTTCTTCATACCAGTTCAGCAAATATATTTCCTTTCCTTCCCTCTGTGTATTATCTTCCTGGAGCCTTAAGAGTGAAGGTAAGAGTCCTCTTCAGGACTTGTAGTGATCTGCCAGCACTGACCACAGATAGGTGTCCAACTTTTTTTTTCTCTCCATGAATTCTAATGACTATGCCTTTCTTATAACTCTTCAGCATTCAGAATCCAAAGCCCAAGATGAGGTCCCTTGATCATCTTGTTTTCTCTTCCCTGCAAGTTCCTGGTTATCATCTTTTTTTGAAGACTTTCCTTTGAAATACATAACTCAGGTTAAATTACTAATTGCTGCACAATTGTTAACTTTTTTTGCATCCACCACCATGAATGTATTTTTTTCCTTCCAATCAATGACCATCTGTTCTGACTCAGCACTGGAGAATGATGAAGCATTGAAAAAAAAACAGATAAAGTTTTGTTCTTAGGTAATTTATAGTCTCGGAGAAGTATACATAAAATAAATTATTTGATAAATATGTATCAAGGGCCAGAGAGACAGCAAAGCATTTAATGGCACATATGATTGTGAGGATTTACTTTCAAACCCCCAGTATTACATGGTCCCACATTAACTCGGCTTCTTTGGAGCCTGGTAATAAACCACCTAGCTTAGGTGACTAAGGATTCCCCAAAGTGGTCTCTTCACTTCATGAGAACTGTCTTAGGGACTTCATTATTAATAGAAAAAATGTATCAGACATTGATGACTAGCACTACAGAAAATAAGAGTGAGGTAGATGAGCAGGGTAGGGATGGATTGTGGGTTTCCATTTAAAATGAATGGCTGGATATTAGAGATAATACAGTAAGGCCCTTGTCTTACAAATTAATCTACATCCCATCTCTGAAACCCCATATGGTCCCCTGAACCCCACCTGGAGCGATCCATGAGTTCAGAACCAGGAATAAGCCCTTAGCACTATTAGGTGTTGATAAAATAAAGGGGAGCTTGGAGAGATGGTACAGCAGGTAGGGTTACTGTTTTGCACATGTACGACCTGGGTTTGATCCCTGGTACCCCATGTGGTCCCCCATGTCGCACCAGAAGTTAGCCCAGAGTACTGCTTGGTGTAGCCCATAAACAAAAATAAAATAGAATGGTGGTCTAGAGAAATAGGTCCACAGTATGAAATGAATCCATAGACCCTGGATTTGATCTTTAGACTATGTCCAATCCTTGGAGCCCCAGGCCATAGGCTAAATAAGAAATTGAGGCTAGATCCCAACAATTCTACCTGTCATAAACCAAGAATTTATCCACTTCCCTTGATTCACAGCCTAGTTATCTGACTTCAAATTTAAATGTTCTCCCTCAAAAAAATCAATAAATGATCTTGTGGGTTTTTATCTTCTCTTCTTTTTATGTCTTCTCTTGGGTAACTTGGATCTCAGTTTCATGATTATTATCTTTATAGTTCTAGAAAAACATTAATAAATAATTTCCCATAACATTTTCCCTTACAATAGAAGTAGAAGGGGCTGATCACAACTTAGAACATTTTGTTAGGGACTAAAGTTTCCCATGAAACTGCACTGGTTCACATGAAACTGCACTGGTTCACTGAGTTTATGTCCTGAGTCACTTCCAGATCTTACTGAAAATATTGTTTTGCAAATCTAGTGTGGTTGGTATTCCCTAAATTTGTAATGAAATCAACTTTAGATATATTAAATAATTGACTTAAAATGAGAATGATCCATAAAATTCCCAAACTACCCAAAGTCAAAAGTTACATTCAAGATAGATTCTCAGAGTTTTATGGAAGCTTATCATTCCTCCACCTTCAGTAGAACTATTGAATCAGAATCATCTTTTGGAAACTGGAAGGTGCTCACTATGTATCTAGGAAAATCCTGATGCAGCCAAACTGTGGAGCATTTTGGAGACAATAGACGTCTGCTAGAATAGAGCAACTGGTAGTGACATATTAAGATTCTCTTCAAGTAAGCACTCAACAGGCAAGATTCTCCTCTAATAAGAACTCTTCTGGCTGTGAGCAGCTGACAAAAGATGGAAATAGGTTCTTGATTCACCATGATTCAGGGTTAGAGGCAGCAAAATGAGCCATAACAAGCAGAGTTGACTCAAAAGATTTATTCCCAAATCTGGATGGAGCTTTGTATTATGTCTTTCACCATAAATCTATGTGTTCTTTTCTTCCAGGTGTCTGCGATCACAAAGTAGATGCAGCTTTGACATCTACTGGCAGCCAACTCTGTGGACATGCAAAACCTGTCTCTTCATCAGCTCCTATGCATAACAGTGAAGAAACACATGATCCAGTGTGAAGACCAGATGAGAGTAAAAAATGGAATGATTCAAATCAGGACCCATTATAGAACAATTGAGTAAATCAAATATTCTTTTTTTAACAGGCTACTATTGATACCCTTGATCAATAGCATAGACTGCACCAAAACACTGGGACCTCAAAAGACAGTTAAGACTGAGCTTCTCAGGAATAATAAAAAAAGTTATTGTGTCTCATTTTCCATTTGAAAAAAATGATGTCTGATATAATCATCAATTTTATACAATAAAAATATAGTAGTCTTCATATTCTTTAAAAGGCAAGTATATTTCAATTACATTAGATCCTGAACAAATTTTCTTTAATATCCAAGTTATTCATATAAATAAATGGGAAAGGTGGATAAGTATAAATTCCCAGGAAATTATATTTTTCTTCCTGCAAATATAAATAATAAGGCTTATTCAAAGAACAAGCGGTACACTAAATATGTATTTATTTTTAAACTATACATTTGTAAAAAACTAAGATATATATCACTTTTATAGAGGTTCTATGCAAACATTTGCTTTGGTGTGAAAGCTGTGGTGGAAGGAAGGAAGAAATGAAGGTAGAGACAGAAAGAGAAAGAAGGAACTCTCTGGGGAATTTGCATACTGGTCAGACTAGGTTCCATTGTGGGTGGTTCTGGCTGAGTAGCTTCTCTATTCTTAGGTGCCTGTACAGTGGCAGAAGATGACAATTGCTCCTTGCTGCTAGAGGACCTTCAAGTCAGTTCTCTACATGGGATTCGCCTGTCAGATCCAATTTCCCAAACCTGCAGGAAAAGCGCTCAGAACCAGATGTGTCACTCCTTCCTTCACGTGGCCCCTTTCAACCACAGGCTGTTTCTGTCAGTACAGTATTGAAATTTCATCTTTCCATTCCATTAAGAGAATTGCTTTCCTTGTAGGAGATGGGGGAAACACTCTCCCTCAATTTCTCCCCCTCCCGAGTCCTTATTATGAGCAAAAGTGTGTTACAAGTGAATACATTTCCCTCGATGTGAAAATAGTGCTTTTCTTTTCATGGCATGGTGGGCTGGACTTTGTGGGTGGGCAGGTTCGTAAATGCACCCATGAAGACTGAATATCTCCCATCAGAAGGCAAAAAAAAAAAATGCTACATCAAGCATGTTTTCTACATGAATAAATTCATAGCTTAAAATCTTAAATGACACTAAAATGGTCCATAACAGATCCCCATCTCTTTTTCTCCCTAATAATTAGAAGTCAGTCTTTAGAATGATTCTCTAAATTTTATCAGAACATTTACTTATTTTTAGAGAAACAGTTTATTTGGTAGTACACTTGCATTGCACATGACCAACCTGGGTTGAGAACCCTAGTACCCCAGAGGGTCCCCCAAGCTTTCCAGGAGTGATCCCTCAGCACAGCTAAGAATGGTCCAAAAATAAATAAAAATAAATGATTTCTTAAGTTCTAGCATATTATTCTACATCCATAATGACAGAGAAACAACCCATAGCATAACAATGTTTTGCTTATCTAAAACTTATCTAAAATTGTATTTCAGAATTGTAGGATAAGTGGAAAATCATATTCAAGATGAGAATCTCCCAAACCAAATGAGAATTTAAAAAAGGGATCTCCCCATGGGGCTGGAGCAATAGCTCAATGGTAGGGTCTTGTAGTCAGGTAAACAAGGTAGACTACTTTGTAGACAAGGTAGTCAGCCTTGTATGCAACTGACTCAGGACCGACCTAGATTCTATCTATCCCTGGCCTCCCATATGGTCCCGAGCTAGGAGCAACTTTTGAGTACATATCCAGGAGTAATCCCTGAGCATCACCGGGTGTGGCCCAAAACCAAAAAAGGGGGGTTGTCTTCCCAGTTGTGTGTGCTTTTGATGCCATAGGTCACTCTTAGCTGTGTTCAGGCTGGTAGTATCAGAGCTAAGAAAGGACTTAGTCTGTGTAATGCAAGGTCAGTGGTTCCGAAAGTTTGTGTTGGCAACAAATAAACTCAGTATATTGGGAATACAAGTGCTTCTCACCATTAACATATCTACCAAGTCCCTCCCTCACCCAGCATTTTATATTTTGTTTTATTTTTTATTTGGAGGCCACTTGGGAATGCTTGGAGCTACACCCAATAGTGCTAGGTTCAGAAGGGTACATTGTTCCAGATGTAGTACTCGGGGGTTCCTCTGGGTGCACTGTCAGAAATTCAAACAGGGAACTCACACTTGCAAAGGCATGTGCTTGAGATATTTCTAATGAGAACATGATACCTTCAACAATATAATCAAACACTTAGGTGAAGAAATGACATGAGTAGATTCAAATTCTAAACTGTCACATCATTTTGTCATCTGCCCCCTCAACACATTGAGCTCAGCAAACTAAGAACATGGCTGCATTATAAGGCCAAATAATTGATAAATGAATGATATTAAAAGGGAATGTTCTTTTTTTTTTTTTTTTTTGGTTTTTGGGCCACACCCGTTTGACGCTCAGGGGTTACTCCTGGCTATGTGCTCAGAAATCGCCCCTGGCTTGGGGGGACCATATGGGACGCCAGGGGATCGAACCGCTGTCCGTTCCTTGGCTAGCGCTTGTAAGGCAGACACCTTACCTCTAGCGCCACCTTCCCGGCCCCCCCCCTTTTTTTTTTTTTTTTTTTTTTTTGGTTTTTGGGGAATGTTCTTGAGCCAGAGCGATAACACAGTGGGTAGCCATTTGCCTGGCACACAGCCAACCCGGGTTTGATTCCCAATATCCTCTAAGGTCCCCCGAGCCTGCCAGGAATGATATAGAGCACAGAGCTGAGTAACCCTTGAACCCAAAACAAACAAAAAAGTGAATGTTTTGGGGTTCAAGGAAATACATGAAAAAATAAAAAAAGCAACTTCAATGGAACAAAATGAAGGGGAAATGTGATATTTGAATCTTAAGACAATAAGATACTCAAGTATGCATGAGATAAATACATGGGGAATGAAAAATATGTGCTATGCAAATATAGCACAGTAAGTTAAGGTGTGTTTGCAAAATGTTGGCCTGAATTCAATTCTCTGCATTGCATATGGTCCCTAACATGCCCAAAAGTGCCCCAGCACCCAGCACCAGGAGTAATCCCTGAACACTGTGAATGACAGAAAGGAAGAAAGGGAGGGAGGGAGGGAGGGAGGGAAGGAAGGAGGAAGGGAGGGAGAGAAGGAAGGAGGAAGGGAGGGAGGGAAGGAAGGAGGAAAGGAGGGAGGAAGGAAGGAAGGAAGGGAGGGAGGGAGGGAAGGAAGGAGGAAAGGAGGGAGGAAGGAAGGAAGGAAGAGAGGAAGGAAGGGAAGGGAAGGAAGGAAGGGAGGAAGGAAGGAAGGGAAGGGAAGAAAGAAAGAAAGAAAGAAAGAAAGAAAGAAAGAAAGAAAGAAAGAAAGAAAGAAAGAAAGAAAGAAAGAAAGAAAGAAAAAGAAAGAGAAAGAAAAAAGAAAGAAAAAGAAAGAAGAAAGAAGAGAAACATTCTGAAGGCTTATTAGTGTCCCAAAAGAGTAAACATCAATCAAGATATTGTTTGTGTGTTCCAATAAAGAGAACTTTTCAGATTACCATGATTATTTAAGGAGAATTCAGACCTTGAGGTGTTTTCCTAAAATAAACTTCATACAACTGCTAACAGCCAGTTATTTACCCTACTTAGGAAACTAAAGAATATCCAGATCTTATTAGCACCAAATGTGAATGATCAATTTCCTATTTTACACTAGACCAAGATAGGTCTTAACTGTAATGGAAGACTGAGTAGAACTGTATTCCTATGTGGAACAACCACAGTTGACCTCTGCCCCCAATGCATTCTGGGGTTTAGAACTAAAGGGGCTCATCAGGTTACATGCAGTACCTAAGACCTTGGGAATGTAGGTTCATCCATATTCCAAAGTTCTCAACCACCTGCCAATACCAAGGCTCATTTCCACTCCTTCCTTTGTTCCTGACAATGTGCAAAGAGATACCAAACCAGTGTGAGGCCCTGAAATGCTTCCTTCTTCAGTGAGATGTGTTTTATAGATGTGAGTTAGAAGGACCTGATATGTAAAGTTCTAGATAGTGCAAACTTGCCCACAAAGGACAATTTATGCATTACCTTATCTTTATATTAGATTGTGTGTGAGTGATCTAAAGTAAAATCATCTAGGTGAATCCAAAATTAACATAAGACCAGCTTTTTTTTTTTTGCTTTCTTGGCAGAGCCACATGCCCACACATTCAAGTCTGCTGAATCTACTTAAAACTACATCTTGAGCTTTTCGTGGTTGTGGTTTTTCAAGTGTGATGAAATGCCATGCCTTGAACTCCAAGTTTAAATTCTGCTTTAAATAGATTGGTTACAGATCAACTACCTAGTTACTTGAATCCTAATGATTAGAAAAAGGAAAAGGAAAAAATCACTGAGATTTGCGAATACTACTGCTACTCTTCTCGGTTAACTCCAAGTGTAAATGAATTGAGAATATCCTCAAATGTATTTATCCCTATACAGTAACTAATGTTCATAAAGTTTCATCCAAATGGATATTCTGACTGTCCTAATCACCCAAAAGCCTAAAGATTGCTTGAATAAAAATAATGAGAAAATAATATAGTGACAATATAACTTCACCTGACCACATGGATCAGCAAGGAATGCATGGAGGTTAAAATTAGTAACTATACAAATGTCCTCCATGGTCCACTGAATCTGTTATCTCCCTATTACCTCAGCCAGCATCTGCTCCTAATCTCTTTTACATGCTAAGTCACATCACTAATATTCTGGGCATTCCTTTGCTGTTTTATTGCCAAAACAGTCATTAGGTGGTTAATGGCTTTGTATAGTTTTGTACACTATGTGCTTTCAAGCATTTATTTTAGTTCAAATTTCTCTCACCATAGAAATAGAAACCAAAAATACCAAAAGATAATCATAGACTTGAATTGTACTTAAGGTATATGATCTGCCTAATAATCAGTTTCAACAGTTCCTCTTCTCCACACTGCTACCCTTTGGAAACATTTTCAAACTACAGATCACCCAAAATTAGTTGCAATTTTTTTCTTTTTAATTACATGGAGGATGAAAGAAACCATAAAATCCATCTTCGTTCACTGTGTCAGTGTCCCTTGGGAAAAATTAATGTTCTAGCTATTACAAATTCTAGTTAAAATTTTTCCCATGATGTATTTATTAATCCAAGTGATCATCACCTAATCCTACCCACCTCAAAAGCCTAGACTTAGGAGCCAGAAAGATAGTCCAGAGAGTAGGATTCCTTCCTTCCACATGGCCAACCTGGATTCAATAGCTGGCATTCAATAACATCCACTGAGCCCAGCCATGACTACTGAGCAAAGCCAGGAGTAAACCCTGATCATTTCCAAGTATGGCCCCAAACCAAAACCAAAACTCTTTACACTTCACTGATTCAAACGTGAGACATCTTTGTTGTAGATAGTGTTAAGTTTCTTAAGTGTTTTCTATTTGAGATTTAGTTTCTAATAGTTAACTGAAAAAGACTACTAAACCAACGGATTAAAGATAATTCCTTCCACCACCTTTTATAATTTTTTTGGTCATAGGGTCATATGGGATAGTGTTGGAACTATTACCAGTGTGGTCCATTGGTGCAGGGATGGAACCAGCATGCCAGGCATGTATTCCAGCCCCGCACGGAGTATCTTACCATTTCAGAAATTCCTCCATGTCCTTTGTAAACCATCCATGTACATGCCTGCCAGTCTACAAAAGATTATCCCTTCCACCTCCTTATCTAGGAGAATAAAATTTAAGACAAGTAGATATGGGGAAGAAATCAAGAGATAGAGTGTCATACCTGTTGTCACATATCTACCAATCACAAAACTGTCACCAGGATACACCCTAGAATTTCAAACAGAGATCATAAAGCCTTCAACCTTGAGGCTTGAGCCTTAGAACTAAGAAGCCATCCAAGTCAATCAATTCTAGCAAGACCATAATAGGAATCTGCTCACCATCAAGACCAGTCCCACATGTTTTCATCCCATGGGCCCTTTTACCCCTAACCAGAGGTCGGCAACCACGGCAACCTGTGGCTCTCGAGCCACATGCGGCATTTCACACTTTTAATTTGGCTGTTCTGTGTGCTGGGCGGCTGCTCCAGGAGTCAGGACTCTGCTCCTAGCTTCTGTCAGTACGCGCCCTGTGTGCAGCCCTGGCGGTGTTATTTGTATCCTCCCAACCTATGTGGATACCTGCATGCAGAATATTCTCAATAAAAACTTATTGAAACTAAAAACAGTGTACCACCTATGTATTTTTGGTTTTAAAAATGTGGCTCTCGGGCCGGAGAGATAGCATGGAGGTAAGGCATTTGCCTCTCATACAGAAGGTCAGTGGTTCTAATCCAGGCATCCCATATGCTCCCCTGGGCCTGCCAGGAGTGATTTCTGAGCATAGAGCCAGGAGTGACCCCTGAGCGCTGCCAAAAAAAAAAAAGAAAAAAAATGTGGCTCTCAAAATAAATTTCAATCATGGTTTTGGCAAGATTTGGCTCAGTTGAAAAAAAAGGTTGCCGACCACTGCCCCTAACCAAGGGACCATACCCAGGCCCAGATCCTGGCTCCAACTTAAACATGTAAAGGGTGTCTTAAAACTGTGATTTCAGGACTTATGTACACACAACATTTCTTCATGATCATCTCTTTCTTTTCTTTCCAGCCATGAAGATCAAATCTGTTTGTCTTTCATGTTTTTTTTATTAAATATTGTTCTTTGTATGCAAATTGATCACAACCTCCTTCAAATAGAGTAGCGATGGTGAACCTATGGCACACGTGCCAGCTGTGGCATGCGAAGGCCTTGCAGCTGGCAAGCGGGAAGGTCTGCAATTAAGATATGCGGCGCTGCGGGAGGCGATTGCAGCTCACCTGGCAACAGGGCCGGACTGGCCATTGGGAGGACATGCTGGCACTTTGAGGAAATTCCTTGTTTTTTTGCGGCAGTTTGGGCACTCGGGCTCAAAAAGGTTAGCCATCACTGAAGTAGAGTATAGCAATAAAAATGAATTGTTTTCAGTTCTTAGCCACTTCTAAGATTCTTTCTTGATACTAATGCAGTGAATTTTTTAAAATAGATAAGGTTTCTGTCCAAAGACTTCCGGGGGAAAATGTAGGACATAGTATATAATTTCAGAAGCAAGGGGAGAAAGAGAAAGGTCAAAATGAAAACCAATAGTCTTGAAGATTACTTTTTAATTGTTTAACTTTATTACTGTTGCACCATTTATACAATTACATATAATTTCAATGCATCCATTGTACATTTTTTTTGTTTTTTTTTTAATTATTTTTATTTTTCCCATTTTCCAATGAGTGGTGTGTTGGTGTCTGGGACACAGAATGGAAGAGAAACTGGAGCTGCAATGCACGCAGACTTTTTTTTTTCATTTCCACTGACCAATAAACAGAACTACAGATGCACCCAACCACGGACATGCATTAACTCGTCATGAGGAATCTAGGGAGGTTTAAGTAGGATGAGAGAATGTTGGTTACTCCGAAGAAGACCTGGGGAGGAAGAATGAAGCATCGGCCTGGAGAAAACATGTAGACAAGCTAAGTGGATTGTCTGAAAGTCGGCATTCATCCGCGACATTAAAAAAATATCAAAAAAGAAGAAAAGCTGTAAATTAAAAAAGGAAACACCAAAAATACTGCTTTCATAAAGATCTGATTGCCTTGGCACGGGCCCTGGGAGGGTTGGAAGGGGGCAGAATCACCCAGATCCCTGCCACCTCCCCTAGAGGATTCGGATCTTAGTGGCGGAGTCCAAGACAGGAGCTGAACTGACTGACTCTACTTTCAGACTTTGATCTTCCAAATCCACGGCTGACTGGGCAGGTTGACTGAAGGTATATTAGATATTTCCCCACAAAAATACTATTTGGATTCTCCCCACCCCCTCCCTCCCTTGATGGGACAACCTCCGTTTGTGTGTGTGCGTGTGTGTGTAGATGTGTGTGTGCGTGCGAGTGTCGTGTTGTGTGTTGTAGTTGTTTTTTCTTGGGCAATACATATCACTTCTCCAATGTGAAACGAGTTAGTATAAGCAAGAGATAGGGGGTCGAGAGAGAGAGAGAGAGAGAGAGAGAGAGAGAGAGAGAGAGAGAGAGGAGTACAGGATATCAGAGAAAGACAGAGGAGAGAAATGACAGAAAGAGAGGGAGAAAAGAGAGAAGCAGAGAGAGATGAGGGGGGAGAAGGGGAAAGGTAAGGGATGTAGGAAAGAGCTAGAGAGAGACAAAGAGAGCTATAGGAAGAGAGAGCCAGAGAGAGAGCTAGAGAAAGCCAGAGAAAGAGGGAGAGAGAAAGAAGGGGGAGAGGAAGAAAGAGAGAGAGAGAGAGAGAGAGAGAGAGAGAGAGAGAGAGAGAGAGAGAGAGAGAGACGGCCTTGTTAGCTGGCCCCTTTCCTGTCCCCCTCTAGACGCGGCTGCTCCTGTCCTTGTCACTCTTTGACAGCTACGCTTTGCTCCGAATTGGCGGCAGGGGCCTCGGCGGGTTGGGGCTCATCGGTGGTGGTGGCAGCGGCGTCTGCAGGGGCTGCGGGGGCCTGGGCCTTGACTGTGGAACTGGGGGCTTCCGACGGGGCCTCCTTGGACGATGGGGCAGCCTCGGTGCCACTGGGTTTAGAGTCTGAAGCTGGGGCCCCGTCGCTTTTCGTCTCAGGTGCGGCTGGGGCCTCAGTCTTAGTGGGTTCGCCACCCTCGGGGGCCTGGGCCTCGGCCTTGGGGCCTGCGGACTCAGCCTTGGCCTCCGCCTCGGCCTGGGGCGCGTCTCCACCTGCCGCGGGGGCCTTGGCCTGGGCATCAGGCGGGGCCTCGGGGCCCGGCTCGGCCTTGGCCTTGGCTTCAGGAGCGGCCTCCGAGGACTCTGGCTCAGCCTTCGGGGCCGCAGCTGAGGTGGCATCTTCCTTAGGGCCCTTGTCGGGCGCCTGCTCATCGGCCTTGGCCTTGGCATCAGGCGCCTCCTTGTCAGCCTTGTCTCCTGCGGCTTCTTGCGCCTCAGTGGTGGGTGCTGCGGCCTCCTTCTCCTTGGGGGTTCCCTCCTCTTCGGTGCCAGCGCCCTCGGCCTTCTTGTCTTTGTCCTTGGCCTTTTCGTCGTTGACGTTGTAGCCCTTCTTCTTCTTGCTCAGCTTGCCGCCCATCGTGGACTTCTGGAGTGAGACACAAGGACACAAAGAGACATGCACTTAGGATGGGCCTGGATGGGTCTTGGGAGGTGGTGATGGGGAAGGGGCTGTCTGGCCTAGCCTGGCCTGCTCTGTCTGACCCAGAACTTCCCAGCCCTGCCTAGTCCTCCCCTGCCCTGTTCTGTCTTAGAGGGATCCTAGGTTCTGAACAAGAGGGACGCCATTTTGTAAAGGGCCACATGTTGTAAACCTTTAGGCTTCTTCTCCTCTCAAGCCTAAGTTCATATTAATATGGCCCTGAGATACTTGGCTACACCAAGTAGCCTATCTGGAAGGGGCACAAGAGAGTAGTAGGAAGGTTCCTGGACAACAGTCAACCGATTTTAAGAACATCAGAAGCTAGAACCTCCTCAATCTCTCTCTAGGTGAACACCAACCCTAGCCATGAAGTCTTCTGATAACCAGACAAACCTGCTGCCTAGGGCTGGGGTCACAAACTCGCGGCCCGGGTCCTCTGTACCTTTTGTGGCCCGCGGCCAGCCTTCAAATATCGCAGTATTCGCGATTATTCGCTTACCGAATAATCGCAATAAAAATCACATTAGTAAGAAAAAAATCACATTAAACATTCGCATACCCCCAGCAGTTCCGTTCGGGGTATGCGAATGTTTAATGCGATTTTTTTCTTACTAATGCGATTTTTATTGCGATTATTCGGTAAGCGAAATCCCTTATGCGGCCCTGCCTCACCCCGACTTTGCCTCCTGCGGCCCCCAGGTAAATTGAGTTTGAGACCCCTGGCCTAGGGTTTGAAAGTAGAGTGGAAACTAATCATTAGAAAGGTTGAATCCTTCCCCTTGCACTGGCTGGAAATCCTGTCTTTAAAAAGGTCTGCATACCCTAGCTCTGGGTTGCCACACTATTCCTGGGGCCAGAGCAATAGTATAGAAGGTAGGGTGTTTGCATTGTATGTTGGCTGATCTGGGTTCAATCTCTAGCATCTCAATATGGTCCCTGGAACCCAGGAGTGATTCCTGAGCACGATGCCAGGAGTAAGCCTTGAACACTGCTAAATGTCGTCCAAAAACCAAAAATGAAAACTATTCCAACCCACCCTTGGCCCAACACAGCAAATGAAAACCTGTTCTCCCACCAGTTGACACTTGGTTATATCCATTGCCACTGATTCTCAAGGTAATCTCAGATTAAAAGAAATCTTCCCACTGCAACATTAAACTGTTCAGATTCCATTCAGATCAGACAAGCTGGGTCAGTGGTAGCTGACAGTCTTTTTGAAGCCAAGTCTTCAACTTCCACTGATTCTGGTATCAGAATGTCCAATTGAACTTAATTCCAAATTCTCTCCTCTGCTATGTAAAGCAATCATATTGATAAATAGCATTAATTTATAAAGAAGAAAACTATGCTCATTGTTTCCAGGATTAAAAAGAATCTTCACATCTCCAACCCCAACTCTATTTCATGTATATTTTTACACAGTTCCTAGCAAATCCACTGATATTCAACTGGGGACCACAGTTGGTGACTTTCCCTTGGCAAAGCAGAGCCCAAGTCAAGTTCCAATGACCACTTTCATTCCCACAAATAAGAAGTCCTGTAGGGAGAGAGGATGGAACTGGCATACTGGTGAGTATCACATACAGATGAGACCAAATACAGATGAGACAGGACCTACCCACCCCATCAACAGCAGGCCCTACTCTGGGTTGAATTATAAAAGCCTCCTTGATCTAACTCCTTCTGTAAAATATCATTCATTTAGAACAGAAAATTCCCTGTTTATTCATTCCACTCCCTGGGATCATGATTCATAGAACAGTGAAATAACCTACATTTATCTTATTTAAAAGAAGAGTGTGGGGTAGAAGAGCACCATTCTGGAGTCAAAATTTGTCTCACTCTATATGCTAATTTCCTGTCTGGAATGACTTTAATAGTTGGGGGAGATAAGAAGGCAATAAACTAAAAGATGACTAAAATATTGCTCCGATTTTCAAAGGATTTCTTTATTATGTTACAAAACAAGAAAAAATTTTCTCTGACATATCAAATTCTTTATTAAAGACGGGCTTTTTGATCATGAGACTTCACCAGACACCCCACAGGTTCTGCGTGACTTAATTACTGTTATTTCTCTTTCAGAAGTGGGAGCAAAGATAGTAAAGGAAACATATCTATGTGTGTGTATACAATGAAATATGTATGTTTTGTAAGCAAGTAATGCCAAAGCAATAAATAAAAAATATAAAAAATAGACCAAATCAATATTTTAAAATATATTTTCTAACTCTTCTATTAAAAACAAGCACAAATCATCTTTATCAAATGCAGTTTCTGCTCTAGTATCTCAAGATACATTTAGCTTAGAGCTAAGCAATAGAAAATGAGATATATATGCTTTTAGGCTATGCAGATTCTATAGCAGAAGCTATACACAAACACTGAGATTACAGACCAGAAGACAAAGCATAAAAGTAATCCACTAGGGAGTTCACAACAAAGTGCCCTGACGGATATAAACAGATTGACATTCTATATTGCCATACCCAGAGGCTTAATGTCCTGTTGGTTTACAAACCTCAAATCTATCTTACTAAAACTGGTTTTCTGAAACTCTGTCAGGACCATTTTCCATTCTTTGTTTTAAAGCCCAGCTGCAATTAGTTCCTGGGTAAGAAATGAATGTGCATAATTAAGTTGTAAGTCAGAAAATATTTTTGTGTGTCTGTTTATTTTCCAAATACAAGGTAAACAATAATAGTCACCCATAAAACCTTTCTTTTAGCTGATCTACTGGCATAATGAGGAATAAAAAAAAGAGCGTATAAAATGCCTTTGAATTCTGGCAAAGCAGGAGAAAGATTTCTTCCCATGAAGGATGGCAGATCATACACAATTGCAACTGGAGACTCACCAGCTGTTTTCTGGGTGTTAAATACAGTCTTTATCCCCAAAACATGACAAGTTACTTTCTTTTAACTTCAATATTATCAGGATGAAACAAGAAACAAGCTAACCAAGCATTCATCACAGATATGCTGCCACCCGAGGTCAACAGGCTAATGCAGCCTTGGGTGAATTCAGACTCAAACAAAAGTGGAATAGGAGAAAATACAGTCCTATAGTCCTATATGTACCCAACCTCTGAACAGTTATGCATGCCTCTGTTTGCCAGTGGATCTTTGAACTAAAATCCTATTTTAGTTATTCCTTTTATTATAATTACTTGTAATGTGGTAAGAAAATTAGGGGGAGGGAGGAAAGAAGGAAAGGAAGGAGGGAGGGAGGAAGGAAGGAAGGAAGGAAGGAAGGAAGGAAGGAAGGAAGGAAGGAAGGAAGGAAGGAAGGAAGGAAGGAAGGAGGGAGGGAGGGAGGGAGGGAAGGAGGGAGGGAGGACAGGAGGGAGGGAGGGAGGGAGGGAGGGAGGGAGGGAAGGAGGGAGGGAGGGAGGAGCGACCCAAGGATGCATTTCAGTGATGGGCACATAACTTTCTTGTATGCTCACAAAGTAAGCAACTAGAGATAGGCCCTGGATCAATTCATCAGGAATCTAGGCAACGGAAGGGCTGCCATGGCCCTTCTCCCATAAGGACCATTCTTTTGCCACTCAATTACAGAGCAAGAAATGGAGACTCTTGCTTGGTTGCTGCCAAACTGTACTCTGTGGATACAATAACCAAATTCTCACTGCACATGATCTCCTAGTTCCAACACCTCCAAGGACTGCAAACAAGGGAACAGTTCCAATGACAAGGCCATAACACAAGGACCCCCATAGACTTAGAGTTTGACAGTGATATTGAATATAACCAACAATGAGCATCCACAGAAGAGAGAATCTTCTCCATATTCCGCCCAGAAACCATAGGACAAGAGTATTCCAAGGTCTTGCACATGGAATGGATAAAAGTTGGCACCTCCATGGCATGCTGCTGGGGTACATTATGTAAAGCTAAACCTCACTATCCCATCAGTCAGTCCTGGAACAGTAAGAAACATCAAATCAGTACTGAGCATTAGTACCAGGTCTAGCCCTGCATTAAATGCTAGCTTCATTCCCTGCCAATAATTTGGTCAATCTTAAGGTAGTGTTGTATTTGTAAACCCCAAGAAAATAATAAGACATATAGCTTCCACACCTACAAATTTTCTAAAACCAGATCTTGGAACCAGTTCATTCTTTTCATTAAAAATTTATTAATTTGGGGGCCAGAGCAGTGGTGTAGGTGTAAGGCCTTGCACAAATTAACCTAGGACAGACTGTGGTTCAATCCTGCCGGCACCCTACAAGCCAGGAGCGATTTCTGAGCACATAGCCAGGAGTAACCCCTGAGTGTCACCCCTGGCCCCAAAACCAAAAGAAAATATATTAGTTTTGATTAAGTGTTTTGAAAATGTGATCATGAAGATACTTAACTTACTCTTTATGCTTCTGACCAGCATTATAGACACAGAGAAGAAGGTATCTGTGCACTGAACTACACTGATCATATTAAAATTAATCTGCTTTGGGGGCTAGAAGCATAGTACAGAAGGAAAGGCACTTGCCTTACATACATACGGTCATTCTAGGTTCCATCTCCAGCATCCCATATGTTCCCCTGAGCACCATCAAAAATAATTTCTGAGTGTAAGGACAGGGGTAAGCCCTGAGCATCACCAATAGTTATCCAAACACAAGCAAGCTAAAATCAGTGTGTTTCTATGATTAAAGCACTTTATGTGCTAAAGGTTCCCAAACAGTTATTAGTTTGGAGCGGGGGGGGGGGGGGGGGGGGTTAGGTGAGCAGAGCCATAGAGCAATGGTTTGGGTTTTAATTTGCATGAAGCCAATCTGGGTTTGATCCCCGACATTCCATATGGTCCCCCAAGCACCATCAAGAGTGATTCCTGGGTACAAAGCCAAGGGTAAACCTTGAGCACAGTCAGGTGTAACCAAAAAAAAAAAAAAAAAAAAAAACCCAAAAATAAGTTCTTTGTGTACATTATCAGTATCATGCCAAGAAATAATCTCCAGACTAAAGTAAAATTATTTATGAGCAACTATTTCCTCCCAAGGTAAACTGATAATGAAGTGGTGATTAAAAAAAAAAACTTATCAGTTCACTTTTCCTCTATCTTTTCATGTTTCTCTTAGGAAAACTCCCTAACAGTCAACAGGATGGAAAATGAATCCAGATTCCTTTGTGAAAACTTACTGTCACATGCAAAATAGATTTAAAAAAAAAGAGTCATCTTCACCTCAGCTCAGCATTCTTCAACCCTTGCTCCCCAGGACCAGTACTGGTTAACAGGTGTAGAAAGTGTGAAACCCACTGTTCTCCCACCTTGGATTGTGGACTCATTCTCAGGACAGGCACAAGTCTAAGGGTATAAAAAACTTGAAGAACATTGGCTTAGCTCACGAATTAAGCAAAGATTCTTCATAGGAAAAGAAAGGCAACATGTCAATGCCCCCCCATTTTACACGAATGAGTTTTTTTTTCTCTTATACAGTACCTCACAGTTTCAAAATAATTTTAAGGACTAGCAGAAACACTTTAAGCCTCTTGCAACTGTCTTGTTCTCCACATTCCTACTTATTATTTAATTAATATCTTTATTTAAACACCTTGATTACAATTATAGTTGGGTTCCAGACATAAAAAGAACACCCGCCTTCACCAGCACAGCATTCCCATCACCAATGCCCCCTATATCCCTCCTCCCCACCCCTACCCGCCTATATTTGAGACAGACTTTCTACTTCCCTCATTCATCCCATTATTATGATAGTTGTAAGTGTAGAACATCCCTACTTTAAACAGCTACATCTCTTCAAAGCTAGTAAGCCCATGTGGTGATGAATAATACTCTAGGATACAAGTTTAGCTTGTATTCTAGAAAAAGGAGAGTAAGTACATTCTAGCACTATTGGTTGATCAAAACAGTGTGGCACAGGATGTAGCAACACATAGGGAGGCCTGGAGAGGTGAAAGGGAAGATGAGTGGGAATTGCTCAACTGCCGGATTGGTTCTCTTGTTTGTCTATAGCTACTAGGGATGTACTTTGCATCTGGGTAATGTTCATCATCTACTCTGAGACACTACACATTGGCTAACCCAAGTTCATATTTCTGTAGGACAGTTTTTTTTTTTTTCTGTTTCCAAGCCTTGGAAAGCTCATAGAATGATTCACTTCCTAGCTTCCAACTGAGACAAGCTATGAGAAGGAGCTTCTTGCTTGAAAAAGTCACATGTAAATAAGTGACCTAAAAAATAAGTTTTAGTTCTCTCTTCAACACAAATATTCAAGGTCTCTGTGGAACATGAGTAGTAAATGCTGCTTTTCTTATGACAGGAAATTCTATTTGCAGGCTAATGTTAAGCTATAAACCTGAAAAGTGAGAGAAGAGAAAGAGAGAATATGTGGTCCTACATATTGCCCTGAGGAAGAACTATAAAGAATTTATTACTTACTATTGAAGTGCTTAAATTTTTTTTTTTTTAATTTTTTTTTTTTATTTAAACACCTTGATTACATACATGATTGTGTTTGGGTTTCAGTCATAAAAGGAACACCACCCATCACCAGTGCAACATTCCCATCACCCAAGTCCCAAATCACCCTCCTCCCCACCCAACCCCTGCCTGTACCCTAAACAGGCTCTACATTTCCCTCATACATTCTCAATATTAGGACAGTTCAAAATGTAGTTATTTCTCTAACTAAACTCATCACTCTTTGTGGTGAGCTTCCTGAGGTGAGCTGGAACTTCCAGCTCTTTTCTCTTTTGTGTCTGAAAATTATTATTACAAGGGTGTCTTTCATTTTTCTTAAAACCCATAGATGAGTGAGACCATTCTGCGTTTTTCTCTCTCTCTCTGACTTATTTCACTCAGCATAATAGATTCCATGTACATCCATGTATAGGAAAATTTCATGACTTCATCTCTCCTGACAGCTGCATAATATTCCATTGTGTATATGTACCACAGTTTCTTTAGCCATTCATCTGTTGAAGGGCATCTTGGTTGTTTCCAGAGTCTTGCTATGGTAAATAGAGCTGCAATGAATATAGGTGTAAGGAAGGGGTTTTTGTATTGTATTTTTGTGTTCCTAGGGTATATTCCTAGGAGTGGTATAGCTGGATCGTATGGGAGCTCGATTTCCAGTTTTTGGAGGAATCTCCATATCGCTTTCCATAAAGGTTGAACTAGACAGCATTCCCACCAGCAGTGGATAAGAGTTCCTTTCTCTCCACATCCCCGCCAACACTGTTTATTCTCATTCTTTGTGATGTGTGCCATTCTCTGGGGTGTGAGGTGGTATCTCATCGTTGTTTTGATTTGCATCTCCCTGATGATTAGTGATGTGGAACATTTTTTCATGTGTCTTTTGGCCATGCGTATTTCTTCTTTGTCAAAGTGTCTGTTCATTTCTTCTCCCCATTTTTTGATGGGGTTAGATGTTTTTTTCTTGTAAAGTTCTGTCAGTGCCTTGTATATTTTGGAGATTAGCCCCTTATCTGATGGGTATTGGGTGAATAGTTTCTCCCACTCAGTGGGTGGCTCTTGTATCCTGGGCACTATTTCCTTTGAGGTGCAGAAGCTTCTCAGCTTAATATATTCCCATCTGTTAATCTCTGCTTTCACTTGCTTGGAGAGTGCAGTTTCCTCCTTGAAGATGCCTGTAATGTCCTGTAGTGTTTTGCCTATGTGCTGTTCTATATATCTTATGGTTTTGGGGCTGATATCGAGGTCTTTAATCCATTTGGATTTTACCTTTGTACATGATGTTAGCTGGGGGTCTAAGTTTAATTTTTTGCAAGTGGCTATCCAATTGTGCCAACACCACTTGTTGAAGAGGCTTTCCCTGCTCCATTTAGGATTTCCTGCTCCTTTATCAAAAATTAGATGGTTGTATCTCTGGGGAACATTTTCTGAGTATTCAAGCCTATTCCACTGATCTGAGGACCTATCCTTATTCCAATACCATGCTGTTTTGATAACTGTTGCTTTGTAGTACAGTTTAAAGTTGGGAAAAGTAATTCCTCCCATATTCTTTTTCCCAATGATTGCTTTAGCTATTCGAGGGTGTTTATTGTTCCAAATGAATTTCAAAAGTGTCTGATCCACTTCTTTGAAGAATGTCATGGGTATCTTTAGAGGGATGGCATTAAATCTGTATAATGCCTTGGGGAGTATTGACATTTTGATGATGTTAATCCTGCCAATCCATGAGCAGGGTATGTGTTTCCATTTCCGTGTGTCCTCTCTTATTTCTTGGAGCAGAGTTTTATAGTTTTCTTTGTATAGGTCCTTCACATATTTAGTCAAGTTGATTCCAAGATATTTGAGTTTGTGTGGTACTATTGTGAATGGGGTTGTTTTCTTAATGTCCATTTCTTCTTTATTACTGTTGGTGTATAGAAAGGCCATTGATTTTTGTGTGTTAATTTTGTAGCCTGCCACCTTGCTATATGAGTCTATTGTTTCTAGAAGCTTTTTGATAGAGTCTTTAGGGTTTTCTAAGTAGAGTATCATGTCATCTGCAAACAGTGAGAGCTTGACTTCTTCCTTTCCTATCTGGATTCCCTTGATATCCTTTTCTTGCCTAATCGCTATAGCAAGTACTTCCAGTGCTATGTTGAATAGGAGTGGTGAGAGAGGACAGCCTTGTCTTGTGCCAGAATTTAGAGGGAAGGCTTTCAGTTTTTCTCCATTGAGGATAATATTTGCCACTGGCTTGTGGTAGATGGCCTTCACTATATTGAGAAAGGTTCCCTCCATTCCCATCTTGCTGAGAGTTTTGATCAAGAATGGGTGTTGGACCTTATCAAATGCTTTCTCTGCATCTATTGATATGATCATGTGGTTTTTATTTTTCTTGTTATTGATGTTGTGTATTATGTTGATAGATTTACGGATGTTAAACCAGCCTTGCATTCCTGGGATGAAACCTACTTGATCGTAGTGGATGATCTTCTTAATGAGGCATTGAATCCTATTTGCCAGGATTTTGTTGAGGATCTTTGCATCTGCATTCATCAGTGATATTGGTCTGTAATTTTCTTTTTTGGTAGCGTCTCTGTCTGGTTTAGGTATCAAGGTGATGTTGGCTTCATAAAAGCTATTTGGAAGTGTTTCTGTTTGTTCAATTTCATGAAAGAGTCTTGCCAAGATTGGCAGTAGTTCCTCTTGGAAAGTTTGATAGAATTCATTAGTGAATCCATCTGGACCTGGGCTTTTGTTTTTCGGCAGACATTTGATTACTGTTTTAATTTCATCAATGGTGATGGGGGTGTTTAGATATGCTACATCCTCTTCCTTCAACCGTGGAAGATTATAAGAGTCCAAGAATTTATCCATTTCTTCCAGGTTCTCATTTTTAGTGGCGTAGAGTTTTTCAAAGTAGTTTCTGATTACCCTTTGAATCTCTGTCATATCAGTAGTGATCTCTCCTTTTTCATTCCTGATACGAGTTATCAAGTTTCTCTCTCTCTCTTTCTTTGTTAGGTTTGCCAGTGGTCTATCAATCTTGTTTATTTTTTCAAAGAACCAACTTCTGCTTTCGTTGATCTTTCGGATTGTTTTTTGAGTTTCCACTTCGTTGATTTCTGCTCTCAGCTTTGTTATTTCCTTCTGTCTTCCTGTTCTTGGGTCCTTTTGTTGAGCATTTTCTAGTTCTATTAGCTGTGTCATTAAGCTACTCAGGTAAGCTCCTTCTTCCTTCCTGATGTGTGCTTGCAAAGCTATAAATTTTCCTCTCAGTACTGCTTTTGCTGTGTCCCATAAGTTCTGAGAGTTTGTGTCTTTATTGTCATTTGTTTCCAGGAACCTTTTTATTTCCTCCTTGATTTCATCTCGGACCCACTGGTTATTGAGCATGAGGCTGTTTAACTTCCAGGTGTTAAAGTGTTTCTTCTGAGTCCCTTTGGAGTTCACAAATAATTTCAGAGCCTTGTGGTCAGCGAAGGTAGTCTGCAAAATTTCTATCCTCTTGATCTTATGGAGGTATGTTTTATGTGCCAGCATGTAGTCTATCCTGGAGAATGTCCCATGTACATTGGAGAAGAATGTGTATCCAGGTTTCTGGGGATGGAGTGTCCTATATATATCCACTAGGCCTCTTTCTTCCATTTCTCTCCTCAGGTCTAGTATATTCTTGTTGGGTTTCAGTCTGGTTGACCTGTCCAGTGTTGACAAAGCCGTGTTTAGGTCCCCCACAATTATTGTGTTGTTGTTGATATTATTTTTCAGATTTGTCAGCAGTTGTATTAAATATTTTGCTGGCCCCTCATTCGGTGCATATATGTTTAGGAGAGTGAATTCTTCCTGCTCTACGTACCCCTTGATTAATATAAAATGTCCGTCTTTGTCCCTTACAACCTTCCTGAGTATAAAGTTTGCATTATCTGATATTAGTATGGCCACTCCAGCTTTTTTATGGGTGTTGTTTGCTTGGATAACTTTTCTCCAGCCTTTTATTTTGAGTCTATGTTTGTTCTGACTATTCAGGTGCGTTTCTTGTAGGCAGCAGAAGGTTGGATTGAGTTTTTTGATCCATTTAGCCACTCTGTGTCTCTTAACTGGTGCATTTAGTCCATTGACGTTGAGAGAAAGAATTGTCCTGGGATTTAACGCCATCTTTATTTCAAAATTTGGTGTGTCTTTTGGGTAGTCTTGTCTTAGATTAGGTCTTTCAGTTTTTCTCTTAAGACTGGTTTTGTGTCTGTGAAGTTTCTGAGCTGTTTTTTGTCTGTGAAACCATGTATTCTTCCATCAAACCGGAAAGTGAGTTTTGCTGGGTATAGTATTCTGGGTGAAGCATTCATTTCATTCAGTCTTGTCACAATATCCCACCACTGCTTTCTGGCATTGAGCGTTTCTGGTGACAGGTCTGCTGTAAATCTCAGGGAAGCTTGCTTGAACATGATTTCCCCTTTTGATCTTGCTGTTTTCAGAATTCTGTCTCTATCTGTGGGATTTGTCATTGTGACTAGGATGTGTCTTGGGGTGGTTTTTCTGGGGTCTCTTTTGGTTGGTACTCTTCGGGCATGCAGGATTTGATCACATATATTCTTTAGCTCTGGAAGTTTCTCTTTAATGATGTTCTTGACCATTGATTCTTCCTGGAAATTTTCTTCCTGGGTCTCTGGGACTCCAATGATTCTTAAGTTGTTTCTGTTGATCTTATCATAGACTTCTATTTTCGTCTGTTCCCATTCTTTGACTAATTTTTCCATTGTCTGCTCATTTGCTTTAAGTTTTTTGTCCAATCTCTCCTGCTGTATGGAATTGTTATGTATCTCATCTTCCACAGCACCAAGTCTATTCTCAGCTTCTGATACCCTGTCCCAGAGCTTATCCATTTTGTCATTCACTTCGTTTACTGAGTTTTTCAGGCCTGTTAGTTGACATGTTATTTCAGTTTGGAGTTTTGTCATTTCTGCCTTCATATTTTCTTGGTTCTTATTAGTGTTCTGTTCAACTCGATCCATGGTTTCTTGGAGTCTGTTGAGCACCTTCCATATTGCTAGTCTAAAGTCCTTATCTGAGAGGTTGATTAGTTGTTCAGTCATTATCTGGTCCTCAGAATTGTCATCTTCATTCTCTATGTCTGATGCTGGCCTGCGCTGTTTCCCCATTGTCACATTTGTATTGTGGGTTTTTCTACGTGTTGTAGTGGTATTCATTGTCTATATGATGTAGGCAGCACACTCCTCTGGCTCCTCCCTTTCTGGATGGGCTGACTTGCCTCTAAGGGAGGGGAGTCCTCCGTGGATGAAGCCTCACACTGGGTCAAATCTTAGGCCCGAGCATGTAACAGAGAAGACAGTCCAGAGAGAAATGTTTGCTTCTGTGATATAGCGCCGTTCTTAGTGTGATTTTTCCTTCTTGTTGCAATGGAGTTCTTTCCTTAGAAAGAGTGCACGGCCGCTCCGCTTCGCTACGCGGCCGTGCTCCTCTGAGCCTCTTTTTGCCCCACTCGCAAGAGTTTCACGCAAGAGGACAGTAGACAGACATAGACAGGTCACACTCACAGTCTTTCACAGCTGAGCCCCACTGGGCCGGTGTACTTTCGCGGATTTTCCCCGCCTGGTGTCACACACAGGGAGCCAGCTTTTGCAAAGGATAGCCGGTTTTTATGCTCTGAAGTCCCTCCCTGAAAATGGCGTCTGGGCGAGCGAGGTTTCTGGAGGCTCTTTTTGCCCCACTCGCAAGAGTTTCACGCAAGAGGACAGTAGACAGACATAGACAGGTCACACTCACAGTCTTTCACAGCTGAGCCCCACTGGGCCGGTGTACTTTCGCGGATTTTCCCCGCCTGGTGTCACACACAGGGAGCCAGCTTTTGCAAAGGATAGCCGGCTTTTATGCTCTGAAGTCCCTCCCTGAAAATGGCGTCTGGGCGAGCGAGGTTTCTGGAGGCTCTTTTTGCCCCACTCGCAAGAGTTTCACGCAAGAGGACAGTAGACAGACATAGACAGGTCACACTCACAGTCTTTCACAGCTGAGCCCCACTGGGCCGGTGTACTTTCGCGGATTTTCCCCGCCTGGTGTCACACACAGGGAGCCAGCTTTTGCAAAAGCGAAGTGCTTAAATTTTATATAAAATTTTTCTTTGAAAGATTAAGGGCAAGACATAAAACAAAAAATCGGTGGGTTAAGGCCAGAGAAATGGTAAGGTACTTGCCTTGCATGTGTCCAACCTGAGTTTGAGCCACTGGCACTCCATATGGTCCCCCAAGATCATCATAATGGATCCCTGAGGGCAGAGCCCAGTGTGTGTGAGCACAGCCATCATTGTTCTATGGACCCAAAACAATGGGGAAAATGTGGAGATTTGCACCATATACAATGATGCTCAAGGGATCATAGGATATGGGATGGTGGGGACAAGGGATCAAACTTCTGGGCATTTTACATGTAAAGCATGAGTTCTGCCCACAGAGCCTGAAAACATAAATTGTAAAGTTATACTATCATCAAGAAACATGCACAGCAAGAGATGATCTATTTCCATACAAAATTCCAGTTCTCTGATCATTTTGCTCAAGGATGTCTGTATGAATAAAGAAAGTATTTCTTGGGGCCGGAGAGATAGCATGGAGGTAAGGCGTTTGCCTTTCATGCAGGAGGTCATCGGTTCGAATCCCGGCGCCCCATATGGTCCCCTGTGCCTGCCAGGAGCAATTTCTGAGCCTGGAGCCAGGAATAACCCCTGAGCACTGCCAGGTGTGACCCAAAAACCAAAAAAAAAAAAAAAATAAAAAATAAAAAATAAAAAAAAAAAAAAGAAAGTATTTCTTTTTTTTTTTTTTTTTTTTTTTTTGGTTTTTGGGCCACACCCAGCGCTGCTCAGGGGTTACTTCTGGCTGTCTGCTCAGAAATAACTCCTGGCAGGCACGGGGGACCATATGGGACACCGGGATTCGAACTAACCACCTTTGGTCCTGGATCGGCTGCTTGCAAGGCAAACGCCGCTGTGCTATCTCTCCGGGCCCAAGAAAGTATTTCTTAGTTTTCAAATTGCTGTGATTATTTTGCCTCCATAATCTCAAAATATAAGAGGCCCATATCAATTCTACATAAGCTAAATTATCACAAACTAAATTTCACTGAACAACTAGGATTCTGGCTAGGTAAGGTATGATGTCACTGCTGACATCATGAACCTCTTTAAAACTGTCCTTAGTATGTTTCTTACCTTGAAAGGAGGCCATCTATCAGCATGGACAACAGAATTAAATGTTTAGGCCAATGAAGATGAACAGGCAAAGGTTAAAATGTAACTTGGGAAAAATGTCCCCAAATTGTAAATCTCTTCAAGACTTGTACCAATATAGGTAAAAATAAGTCACCTTCACTTGGCATGAAGTTTGAGGAAAATGGCAAAAATATCAAGCATGGTGACAACTGTCAATAACTTGCTCTAAGACTCTCAGCAAGTCACCTCCTCACCTGGATTTCAAAATCTCCTAAGTAGTAAAATGAAGATAGTAAAGTTCTATTTCTACAAAAAAAAGTATCTTATCATAAATACATTTTTCTATGCTATGTATGCTATATTTGTGACATTAAACTAAAAACACTAAGTGGAACAATAAATTTTAGAACATTGCTTCAGCCCCCAAATCATATATTATATCCTTCTTCTATGATATTGGATTAAGGCAGTGGGACTTTGGGGAAATGATCAATGCAAAATCCTTATGAATGGAGGCAGTCTTCTTAGAGAAGAGACCCACCAAACTCCCACTCCTCTCCCTCTGTGAGAAGACACAACAGAATGTCAGTCATCTTGGAGCTCCAGAGATAGCAGAGGAGAGAAGACACTGGCCTTGCATATGGCTGCAGCAGCTGTCACCCAAATTCAAATCCCTAACAACACATAGTTCCCAAACACCATTAGGATTTACTGCTGAGTGAAGAACAGCCCCTGATGACATCTGTGACTCAAACTCACCCCTGCACAACTCCCTACCCCTCCTTACCCCCACTCTCCAAATAAGGTCAGCTATCTACTGCTCAAAGAATGCTCTTCCCTCAGCCCAACCATGCTGGCCCTGATCTGGGATTTCCAGCTTCCACTACTTTAAGAAATCGATTTTTGCTTCTTCTAAGTCAACCAACCATGGAGTCTACAGTACTTCATTATTAAAAAGACTAAGTATAGATTCTCTATTTCATACAAACATATATCATCTGACACTCTGAAGATTCAATTGACAACAACTTGGCCTGTAGCACTGAATAGGTATCTTTGTAAGTGATTAGAATGTTGTGAAGTATATTAAAAATTAAAAAAATAAATGTATAACAACATCCAAATATTTATCAAAAAATAGAATGCTTACAATGACATTTCAAAATGTGTCAGTTCTATAAGTAATGAACTAAGATGGAAGAGAACAGTGAGAGCACAGCAGATGGGAAATTTAACTCAAAAAATGTAGGATCATTAGCTATGTTCATGCCAAACAATTTCATATTGCTGTATTCATGTGACCAAGTTAATTTGTTTCTCTGTCTGCAAGAGTCATCTCCCAATCATTGGTGGTCCTGCTGGAGAAGTCTTAGCTATGTCCAAGCACATTGAGAAAGAGGGTTTCCTAGAGCAACCAAATGCTCTTTCCCTTTGATGTGACCTTAGAAAACTTTGAATCCATCATTTCAAATATAGTTTGTTTAAGTTAACCTCCAGATATGACCCATTACAATTCTCACAGACTAACATGAATTCGGTTTCAGTATGGTATAGAAATGTTGACTAATGCCAATTGAAAAGTGTTCTTAGATCTGAATTTCTGAACAATTTATCTACCTAATGTTGAAGAAAAAAAATCAAGCCAATGACTTCTAATTTAGTGACACAGAAACAAAATCGTGAGGAGTCCATTGTTCTTGTTCATTTCCAATATCTTATAAGTTCAATATTGAGTATTATAAGAGTAATGAAATCATCATTATCCTATGTATTTTTTTCTAAAGCAAGATCCTGCTCTGCCATATGCCGGTATTTTAGACAGTATCTACAATTCCCTCATGAACATATTGTCTGTGAGAGTAAAAGATATTCTAAAGCAAGGTTCTGCAGTGCCACTGGTTGGTATTTTAGACAATGTCAATAATTCCTTCATGAACACATGCTCTATAAAAATGGGAGACATGCTTGCTAAAGCAAGATCTTGATAGGACAATGACTTTGAATATTTAGTCATGGATGGCTTCCCATGTATTTTGCTGCCAAAACCAGCTTTTACCCATCTGGTGAGAAAAACAATCCAAGGAGTGCCTACACTCACATTTTCCTCAGTAAGTGCTAACATATTCAAGTTCCACACCATGCACACCTTTGTCCCCCAAAACTGGCATGAGATGTAAAAAACAGACAGGGAAATTCCTATTTTTATACCTAGGCTAAACTTGGTAGGGAAAAATGTCTATACAAGGTTAAATGCTGATGAGAAAAAGGGAAACTATGTTTCTGATACAAAAAATAAAGATTGTTTGGGAACAATTAATAAATTGATATTAATTTTAAACATTAATACATAGTAAATATTGTTTGGGGTAATTCAAATTAATGTTGATTATATTGAAAAACAAATCAAAAGTAGAACCTATCACTATTTTTACAGAGCAATTAGCACATCCATTTTAGAAGATTCTCTTTGGAGTTTATGGTTCAGATCAGTTACAAGTTGTAAATGACAACAGCTTTGACTTTAGAAATGAGTATCAGAGGGAGGTCATGGTGACTTGGAGCACAGCAGAAGTCAAGATTCATTTCCTTCACATAAAAGAGTAAAAGAGAAGAAAGAGTGAGAGAAACTTCTCCATTTGAATAAAGTCTCTTTTCACCTTCTCTCGATAGTTATTGCATCTTTTGAGAATCTACACTTCTGGTCCCAATATTTCTCTACACTTTGAATTTATGGACACCAAAGCTAACTATTGTATGCCCTCAGTTTCTCTAGCAGGACACATTTGGATGCACACAATACAAACTACACACATACACACACACACACACACACACACACACACAAATGAAATTTGAACCTTGACTCTAAGACAATATAATCATGACTCTAATAATGCTAAGGGAGCCAACCTGGCAGCCAACAATTGCAATGGAATGTAGAGCCATTCAGCAATCAAGGTTCTTGAAGCATTGACTGAAGGCAATCTGTCCTTTGCCTTTACTGAGTTTCTCAAATCCCAGGATTGCACCTAAACAGAAGAAGTCATCTCTGTGCATTTGGGGGAATTCTGTCTAGCAACTCCAAGTGTCTGTGACTATTTTTAATTGATGTTTTAGTCATTCCAGAAGTTGATGACATTTTTCCAAAGGAGAATGAGATTTCTGGAAGGTATCATTTAAGCTTCCTTTTTCAGTTCTCCCATAAAATACTTAGTGGTTGGGAGTAGGTGAAGAAGGAGAGAGTGTTGGAAACAATGGAGTTTTGTGCAAGAGAATCAAGGAGAGGACTATTATCAGCAACTTGAATATTTCAATCCTTGTGATATGGCAGCAGACTTTCTAGAATTCCTCTGGAAACCTGGGTCTCATTCCAGAACATTTTTGCAACTCGGTGGCAAACATTATAGGAAACTAATGTGAATGCTTATATTTGTCTGGGTACTACATTCTTGATGTTTGGATGTGGAAGCAATATCCACTTGGAACTGTTGTGTCCTCACTTGGGCAGCATTCGGTGAATGAAATCCATTAGCACTGTCCAAATATGCAAGACCCCAATTAGATGGTGCCACTTCAGAAAATGCAACCTTGCATGATGACAAAATTTCCAGGCACTGATTATCTCAAACCATGTGAATCTGTGCATTGTTTGCTTTCTACAATTCCAACTAGCTTCATGATGCCTCCTGATTCCAATTCTCATTTGGAATTTAAAATTTGCGTTACTCTGTCAATGACCAACATGTTTCTGTGAGTTGAAGCTTCTTGGCCTAGATAAACCACTGTATAAAAATTAATTAATTTGTTTAAAAAATAAACAAATAAGAAAATGACTACAACAAAATTCTTCCTCATAGTCTGAAAATTACTTCATAATCTGTTCCTACTCTTTTTGTTTTCTGTGTCTATATTAATAACAGGCACTTCCTATCTAGGTCAGTTTGAATCATAGAAAGAGCTCCTCCATGTTTCCATTTTGGAAACATAAAATTGGATTAATGAACTACTTCACATGTGTTCCCAATGATGATAGAAAACAGAAGGTGGAGCAAAGCCTATCATGAATATGCAACAATATCTGTCAGATTTAAGTCTTATTTCCGGTTTGATTGCAGCTTCCTGTTGCAAAAGTAAACATAGCTCCCTTTGATTCCCTTATAATCAAAAGAAAAAATGGTCTGTCTCATAAGATACTGAGTGAATCGATGTCTACTAATGAAGTATGTGGCTGATGCTGCATTATATCCATGATATCTTTACATAAGCAATGGCCACTTTGAGTACTCAGAACTACAAAGATTAGACAGACTCATTCATAAGCTAATACATGATTATATATTTGTAAGTAACATATAAAAGGTCAAAACTAAATTGCTTCTGCAAAAAACTTATTACAAGCTAACTGGCTGATGACTGATCAAGCAGAAGGAATCTTACTTACTGGTCAAACTTGTTGTGTATGTAAATATTTTAGGGGATTATTATGTTACTGACCCTAACCTGATTGGTGATTGTGCTGAAGCAAATGTTAAGATAATGAAAAGGAATAACAAGAAATTACCTTAAAGAAGAACTTACCAAAAATAAAAATTAAAAAAATAACAATGAGGGGCGGAAGCAGTGGCACAAAGCAGTAAGTTGTCTGCCTTGCCAGCGCTAGCAGTTCAATTCCCAGGCGTCCCATATGGTCCCGCAAGCCAGGAGCGATTTCTGAGCTCATAGCCAGGAGTAACCCCTGAGTGTCACTGGGTGTGGCCCCCCCAAAAATAAACAAACAAACAAACAAAAAAAACAATGAATTCCTAAAACAATCTCACTAAGGATAGAATAAAAAAAACCTATATTGTTTTTGTTACAGTCAACATTTTCTATATTCAATAAATGACTAGCACTTTTCTTTAAAATTTTTATTCTAAATTAGGAAAATGAAATTAAGAAAAAAAAAGCATCTGTGTATTTTTGGTCTTCCTACCTAGATGTGTTTTACCACAATGATTTACTATCAGGTTTTATCAATGCCTAGTGATAGTTTCCATTGTTGGACTTACTAGATTCAGTGTCTGATTCAGTCAAGGCTTCAATTCAGCAACTGTAGCATCAACATTTACAGAATGGTAATAACCTCGGGGGAGATGCAATTCATGACTAAGATTTAAAGCAGCTCTATTCATACCATGAGTAAAAAATTTTAGAGAAAATCTCTCCAAGACAACTTATACCCTTTGCACAGTAAAAATGTTTAATGCCTCACAGTAAAAAAAATTCAATATTGTAAAAATGAACTATAAAAATGAGAAAGAATTATTTCGAGGAAAGGAAGGGGAGAGAAGAGAGGTATGTGTGTGAAAGAGAGAGAGAAAGAGGGGGGGGGCACACATACCCACACATCTAGAATCTACTTTTCCACAGAAGTACTCAAGATGAATCTACATAGTTAGGAACTTAAGAGCAAGTGTCCCTCTATTATTCTCCATCATAAAGTCCAAACAAAACCTAAGAAGCCTCATCAAAGTCCTTTATGAGGGAGGCCAGAGAAATACCTCAAAGTGTGGAGACAACGGTGTAATACTAGGATTACATTGATCCCTCAAGCACAACTAGGAATGACCCTTAAACACAAAGGCAGAAAGAGCTCACAGACCTTTTGGAGATGTTAACATCCCACATCAAATTTAATAAACCAACTCAAGTCTAACAGGAATCAAAAGACATACACAGTTAAAATAGTTGGTCTAAGACTACCCATCTTACTATTTTCATTTACATAGACTAACCCATTAGCTGTCTAAACAATATGGGAACACATTATTGCTATCTCTCCTTTCCACAACAAAACTAAAAGATAATTTGGAACAAATATTTCATATCATATAAACCATGATATGAAACCATGGCATACCTGAGTGAGATTTCTTAACAAGCATGGTCTGTTCTCTTGAAAAAGACCAAGCTATCTACAGACAAAGAGGGACAGTGGAAAAGTTGAATTAGGCCAGAAAGAATTGTCTATTTGAAATAATTCAAAAAGCTAGTCACACTTAGGAAAAAGGTAAAGATCCATTTACCTGGAATGCAGGATATTGTAATATAAACCTATAAAGGTATCCAAAGTCAAAGAAGAACATATAAGATCATGAGGGTAAAAAAGAAAACACTGCCAATTCAATTTGCAATAAGAGCTCGAGATGACAAAGTTATATCTCAAAAATCAAAAGAGAAGCCATAAAGTTGTAAAACTGGCTAAAATATATAATATAGATTGTGCAATTTGGTCTAATAATTAGTCGTCCACTACTGACTTTGAATGACTCAGATACAGAACAAAAAAATATGGCTCTTTGGAAGGGTTCAAAGAATGTAAGAGCCAGAAAAGATAACTCTATATCCTACATCAATGAGGGCTGGAAAAGCAAAGGCAAATTTTGTTCAAGTTGAGCCTTGTGTACAACTGCTCATAAGCATTTAAAAGAACTTAAAATATACATAAATACGAACACAGGATAAAACAAAGCAAAGATTTACAATGGAAAGACAAACAAGAAATCATGTATAGGACAAATCATGTAAAGCTCAAAGATTAAATCAAGCTGCAACTTGATACAAAGAACCACTCCTCTACAGATGGTGAGTGAGGTCAATTCCAACCAATGCAATTTATTGTTTCCCCTGCATACTACTTTCTTTCAAGTATATATGGTCAAATTTGAATCATTCCAGACCAAATACTTGATGTCACTATACCAAATGTCGGATTTTGTGTCTTTGATAAAACCATTTATCTTCTGGGTTGGGATCTTTGTTTTTTACCATATTACCACACTTAGGATTTTTCAAGAGTTGTGATATGCTCACAGTACTAAAAAAGGCCATATAGGGAAAATTCACAGTTGGCATGTAAACTTGTTCCTCCATGTAAGTGAAAAAGAATCTTTCTTTACAAAGCTATCTAATCTTGGACTGTAAATAATTTGGTAACTGTTCACCCTTTTCATCTTTCATCACTGTGTATAGGAAATATGAGCATTAAAATGGATTTGGTATCACTTAAGTATTAACCTATTTTAGGTCAATTAAATTAAGATTAATTTTCTGTTTGATATTTATTTTATATTATAGTTGATAACGCACCATGTGTACTCACTAGATTGTAGAGTTTATCTACGTCAAAATACAATTTAAAAATTATAAGTTTGTAAGATGAAAGAATCAATATAATCATGACAATACATTGAGTTATGGAGTTCTGTTTTATTCAGCAGCAGGAATAAATCACATCAAAAATCCCATTTCATTAAGTGAAACAAGAACTAAAGTCCAGGAATCTTCCAGAATGGCCAACAAGAAGGCAATGGAACTCATCACAGAAAGATGAGATCTCACTGATGAGGGGTGTTGGATAGTGTATGACTGCAACTCAAGCATACACAATTTTCACATTGATTCAATAAAGAAGAAAGATATTTTTTTTAAAAAGGATGAGAATGCAGCAATCATGGCAATAATAATGACATGTGTGCTTTCAAAGTTACAGTGCATGTTTTGAGAAACCAATTTCTATCTAATTAATTCCAATAGCTTTTGCCAACAAAGTTCAAATGGATGTTGCTAGAAACACCGCAGATATTTCAACTTATCTCTTACCATAAAGGTTGATTAAGTAATACATAGATCTTACCCAGATCTCCCCACACAAATACATCTCCAATACCCTTTGTTAAATATCCTGCCACATGCAGCAGACATCATCAGAAAGCATGTATTATTCATTCTCCTTGACAGTCTAATATGCTTTTAGAGTCAGCTGTGCATGCACATTGTTATTTATTCGCACTTAACAGTGCTCCTTTAAAAGGTACTCACTAGTGGCTGCATTCTAATATGCTCTTTCAGTCAATAAAGCTGGTGAAGGAACCACAATCAGCTCAGGAAATGCAAGAGCTGAGATCACTTCTGAGCCATTACTCTCCTCCACAAACTCAGGAAACCAATAATGGTATCACTGCAAATAATGTGGACTTCTCAACAAGTAAAATTAAAATAAAATAAAGTAGTGTGTAGGAGATGATGGACACACACACAACTAGCAGTTGAGATATATTTACTTCTTATTAATAGACTAGCCAACCTTCCTGGGCTTGAAGTAATAAAAGACTCACCCCACAAAGACAGGCTGGTGGCCAATGAGAAGAGAGAAAGAAGGTCCACTTCCCTAGCAACAACTCACTTATTTCCAGTCATTTCTATCTCCGATTATTACAAGGGATCCACACTTATTATGACCAGCTAAAATAGCCACATATTGACATTTTAACATACCATTTCCTCCCTGCTCTGGTAGGAATAGTATTTACAGTCCTCAAGCTCTGGCAGTAATATAGTAGTTACAGTCCTCAAGCTATTCTCCATTTTGTTTTCATTGTTTTTTAAATATATCCCCTTGATTTTTAATCAAAATTTTTTCTTTTCTCTTAGTGTTATGTATAGCCAAAATAGGGGTTTGGTTGCATTAAAAACCAAGCATTCAACACACAGATGAGAGAAGCATGTGTTCTGTGTATCTTTAAGCAGCTCATGCTCTCCAGGTGCTAATGTAACAGCTTAACAATGAATGTCATTGACACTCCAGCCCTTACTTACAAAATCTAATTTTGTGAAAATCCTCGTTTTCCATGTTTCCTAATATGTGTTTGTCTTTCCCAAATCCAGCTTCTAGTGAGGCACTGAGCAACAAGGAAATATTGAAGGTTTAAGTCACATAGTGCTATGTGATTTCAAAACCTAACCCTATTTCTAAGCTAGAGAAGAAAGACAAAAGTCTTTTCTCATCCAATCCTAAAAGCCAAAAAAAACCCATGTATGAATTTTTCCATGTATGAACTCATGGGAATACATCTGGATTGAAGCAAACAGAATTTCATACTAGCATGTCCGTTAATTATGATGTGATTTGAAGTAAAATCACTCAGAACTCTCATTGGTGTTCATATTTTAATATACCCTGTCAACTTTCAAAAAAAATGTCTCTTAAATAGTATTCTGAAATTTAAGTATACAAGATTCATCTGAGGAGCATGGTCTTTTAAAAGGTAGATCCGTTGGTGTCATGAGTGAGAGAAGAAGTAAGAAAGGAATGCAGACACAGGGTCTTAGAACTAGTGGGCTGGCACTATGAACCAATTTTTCTTGTTTTGTTTGTTTCTTTCTTTTAACAAGTTTCCCAGGTAAAAAGGCTGAAGCAGGCATCTGCAGTTCAAGGCCTTGGCAGGAATAACCAACCTATTGAGGTTTCTTTTCATGATGACCATAAAAATTCTGAACCATGAAAATCTGCAGAGACTGATAGCTGGTGGCTGCAAAGCCCCACAACAAGCAGGTCAGCCACCTTGCTGGGTCTTGCTGGTGATGAGAAAAAAACACAGCAGAATGGAGTCCATTTCCCAAAAAAAATCATTGAACACTTTGCTGCCTTGTGGTGTCTGATTTTTTTGTAATTTTTTTTTTTTTTTGTGCTACTAGCTAGAATATGCTAGAAGAAGCATCAGGGCCATTCTTCTTTCTGGAAACAGCCCAGTAGTCAAGTGTCCCTGTGATCCTGGAAACAGAAAATCTACATGCACCATCAGATACATGCATATGCAACAGCCTAACGATGTTGCACAGCCAGCATGGAAGGTTCCAGATCAAGTTTCAGCAGTTGCAAGAAAGGCCTTATGCCTATTTGGGACCTGGGCAGTCCCTTCTTAACCATCCACAGCACTCACTGTGAGTGTGGGACGGGCTTATACAGAAGAAGCGGAGTGGGGGGTATTTGCCTTTGAAAACTCCTCCTTCTTACATAATGGGGGGACTTCCATTGTTGTTGCAGGTTTAGGGCCTGCCCTGTGAGACAATGCTGTTTTCAGAAGCTTCCATTTTATGTAATTCGAGTTCATGTTTCAGAAAACAGGTTTTTCCCCCCTTTTATACTTCAAATAAAACTTTGATGGCTTGCCAGTGTGTTTTGAGCCCTGATCCAAACACGCTGTGGGAGAAAGCATATGGGCACTGGGGTCAGCAGGCCAAGTTCAGCTTTGTGAACTTGCATTGGCCAGTGAGCATGAGCCAACTCAGCCTTTTCTATCAAAGAACGAAGTGGAGAGAATTTGAGAAGAGCACAAAGCGGGGTGTCTGCAAGAAAGCCTGCTGCAAACTCCCATTCTCTCCCCTCCATAGAAAGGTAGCAAGAAGTGACCTTGAATTTCAAGATGAAGTCAAACAGGACTGTTCCAACAGATTACTGTGATCAAAACGGCCAAGTAAGTAAAACTTTGATTCAAACATAATAAAAATAATCATGACTTTCTTGAATGCTTCAAGCCAAAATTAAAGTCTGCGAGAGCCATTACAGAGTCTAGATTTGTAAAGAGCAAACAGATGTGACTCAATGGGCAAAATCTTTCATGAACAACAGATGCCCTAAGCTGGGGGAAGGGAATGCCACCCAGGCCTGGCAGAGGCCTCTGTGAACCCCATCACACACTGCACAGCTTTCCAGAAAAGATGGTACCTTACAAAGTACTTTGTGCAAAACAACATGAATAGTTTTGCGAAGACTCATTCCATCTTGGGGGTTGGGGGTAGAAATAGACAAAGGCAAAGGGCCTGGAACAACACTGCTCCATCCATGGCACCTGTCTGGAGTTCAGTGACTGCCCTCACATGGAACCATCAATAAACCATGTCTTAAGAAAGATGTTATTTTCCATCTACTGCTATTAAAAAATAAAGAGAGACCAAATGCAAAGTGAAGGAAAGAAGTTTATGGGAGGCTTCCTTGGTCTAAACACATGATTCAGGCAAGTCGCCAATTTTTTATCTTTCCCTCTAGGCTTAGAAAAGGCAAGTCAAGGAAACTCAATTGCCCGAATCCGGGAGCAGTTGAACTGGAGTTAGGAAACCAGTGGGGAGCCCAACTTGGCAACTCAAGATCAGAAATTGTGTTCAGGAACCAGCCTGCAGAGAGAGCACTGAAAATCATGCCAACAGTTAACACTTAGGGTGGTCCTTCATGGGTGTCCTAGTTATGCAAAGCTCACCCAAAACACTCACCTAAAACAAGCAACTAGCACCATTATTGTGGATGATTTGGTAATTTCAAGTGCTGAACGGGTTTGTGGCTATGACCACTACTGCTTCCTTATGTTTAACCAACTTTCAACTCCGGCTTAGTTACAGGTTATCGTATTAAAGACCTAGGACCATATCCTTTAGACCTGTACAAGGCTTATCCAAGCCATGCAGTAATGATTTTTAAGTCTAATTGGAATGAAGTTATTATGCATTCAAATGCATGCATGTCTGAAAAATGCCATAATTCCTCCAGGCTCTCTGCTCCACATAGGGCATCCAATGAGAATGAAGCTTCTCACCAGACACATTTCACATTTCCATTCCCAGCTAACCTTGCCTTCTAGTGGAGTCAAAGGTAATGACAAACACCTCTCGATTGGAGGGATGGTGTGTGGCTTAAAACAATGTTAAGTACATAACAGCAACAAACAGTTCATTTGTTTTGGCTAGAGATAGAGCATTCAGTACACAATAAGTAAGGATCCAACACAATTTAAAAGGAGGTTTCCGGGGCTCTCCAAGGGAGACTCTTCAAATACCAAGCACGAGACTTGAAATGCAGGACAATGTGATAGCTACTAAAAATGAAGACCTAAAGGACCAGGCTAGGAATTTCTACTGATACCAGAGGATGAAGGAACAATTGAGACCACAGAAATCAAAGTCAGGTCCCTTCGGAATCACTCTTGCAGCACAGACACCTTCTGAACAGCAGAGAGTGTCATACACACCCAATGTGTGTCTCCTCCACATGGGTATCTGGACTTCCCTAATTGAAACTTCCTCTGTCTGCAGGACATTGCTAAATGGAAGATACCTGGGGCAGACAGCATGAGGCTTAAGCAACCCTGCCATTGTGATAATATGTTGGAGGGAGGTGAACAGTCTGACCCAAAGCAAACATAGCAAGTTTCTAACTTATTCAAGCGGACAAAAGTCAGTAAAGTTATTGGGGGTGGCAGAAGTGGGTGATGGGAAGTAGAGAGCTAACTGGAGGGGAGCAGCTCACCCTCGGCAGGCAGTTCAATCTCAGGCCCCACCTGGTCCCCCAAACACCATAAGGGACAGCCCCTGAGAACCTCTGAGTGTCACCTTCCCCAATCCCACCCCTCCAAAATGCTGGGGATTCAATCACTCACTCACTTACCCTGCAGTTTCACAACTTCCAGTTCTGCTAGACCACCCATAGTGAGCCACACCTGCCAGCACTTCTCCCAATGTCGGCTACCAAAACACATGGGGCAAGAGATTTCAAAGCACTCAGCAGCCTTACTTGGGCATGGAACCCAGGCTCCCTCTCATACCCCAAAGTTAGGACATTAGAAAATTTAAAGCCAGGAAGGGAGCACAAAGCTGGGTGAGTGGTGTGCTGTTTCACTGGGGGATCTTGGGGAGAGCTGGGAGGGAAGTAGTTGGTGGGTCCAAGATTTCCCTCTGGCATTGACACAGCCCTAAAATAGACTAAGCTGAGCTAATGGTAAGGAAAATAGCTGAGGAACCACACCCCTGGCACTGTGAGGTATGGCTGCCCATCACATTTTAAGATCTACCTGCTTTTATGGCTTGTTTTTCTATCAAATTGAGCTATTTTGCAGGCCAGAAGATAGTAGAAAGGATTTAACAAGTGACCAACATGAGTTCAATTCTCCGAGTATCCCCAATACTATAGAATCAAAGCTATGGCTGGCGAGAATCACAGGTGGGGCTTCTAACTCTTCTAAGCACTGCTTGGGAGCACTAACCTCCCAAAGGAAAAAAAAAATAATCAAAAAGATGTTCTACTACTTCCTTTCTAAAATGACAAGGATCTAATGCTCTACATCAAGTGTCTGAACCATTACTTCAATAGACAGCAACAAAGGAATAAGTGCTGGTATGCCAAACTATGGGGTCAAAACACTAAGTCTAAGGGGCCTCTCAAGCAATGCTCTAGGTCCACCACAATAATATTCAACTGTTGTGCAGGGAACCAGTGATGGAATTTGAGGCTTATACATGTCATGCAGCCCTTTAGTTTGATTCCCCAGAATTTTAACTCATCCCTCTCCAAAAAAATAATAAATTTTAAAAATAAATTTTTAATTTAAAAATAAATTTTAAGATGGCTAGTTAGTACCACATAAAATAAAGGAAGGAAAAATAACATCAAAGTTGTATCTTGAATCAGTTGGAAGACAAAAATGGCAGCACAAGATGGACTGAAATTATCTGAGAGTACTCAGAAAAGAGAGAACATTTAGCTCCGAGTCCCTTTGGCTGGCAGACCCTCAGCGCTGTCTTAAAATTTTTTCCTTATACTCACCAGAAACAAAGAGAAAGAGCACATTTATTACAATAAAGATCAATATGAAATGTGATTTCCACAGATGTCAGTCCAGACAGGCAGACCAATATGGCAAGGATCTCCTGAGACCAGTATCCACAGTACTTAGGATTTGTTTGGGAGTTTTTTGGGGGGTGGTGGTGGAATGTTTGTTTCTGGCCACACCCAGTGATTCTCAGGGTTTACTCATGGTTCTGTGTACAAGATTTACTCTTGGTGGTCTCAAAAGACCGGATGGGATGCCGGAGATTGAACCCAGGTCAGCCACATACAAGGCAAATGCTCTACCCGCACTAATATGACTCCTGCCCTCTAGTTTCTGTCTTTATAGTGAACTTCTTATCTACTTTGAGCCTCAAGCCTCAAGGTCTGTTCTTGCGAGGTTCAGTAAAAATGCTTTCTAGAATAGCCTGCTCACATTTGCGTTGACTCAAACAAAATGATAAGCAGTTGTTACCTGCACTAAGATCCGAAAACTGAATGTGGTTATTCAAACCTACCACCAAGTTCTTCATCACTTCCTTAAAAGCCACTGGAAATGGGACATTTTTAGCAACATACCCGGCTTGACAGTCAGGCAGAAGTTTCCATTTCTAACAGAGCTTTCAGAGTAAACTGCTAAATTCTGAACCATCCCCACTTTCATGCAATTCTGTGTCTAGTTTTACTTGGGACTGATGAACCTTGACTGTCTGTCATAAGTGGTTATGACCAAGTTATAGAATTCCCCAAATCCATCATCTCCTTCCATCTCCCTGTTTAACACTAAAAGACAAACTGCAGAAGGGAAATACTGTTTCACAGGAAAGCCACAGGTTATCAAGAATAGTGCTTAAGGGGATTGAGAAGGCAAGTACATGTCAATGTTGCCTTGACAGGAACATTGCAGCTCAAAGGGGAAACACTTTTAGGTGAAGACAAAGGATGAATTTGGATTACTTCAGGCAAGGCTGTGCAAATACAAATAAAGGAAAACTGCAAAAACTAAAAAAACCTCCTGAAGATTTTAGACACATCAGTTGTGTCCATTTGTCTCTATGGCCACAAAAATTCAGATTTAGAATATGAACAATCAAATGATCCATTTGTAAATTCAACTTGTATGTTTTTCTAAGACTGACTTATGTGAATATATAGTCATTGCAATAGCTAAAAATGGAGAATATTTTTCTTCTTAAAACTGTGTGAATGAATTAGCAGTCTTCTGATTGTTGCTGAGTAAAATACATAAAGATCTGCCAATAGTATAGGTACCGTTTTTTAGATTCTAGTTTCACTCCCACAGATGTGATGGGGAGAGATTGAAGAAAGGGAATCTGTAATCAAACCATTGCAGTGATTAAACCATCATAGGCTAGTGAAAATTAGATACCAAGTCTCGAAAGATCTATTGTTTTGAAAAGCTTGGAAGATTCTGAGCACTCAAAACTCTTTCAAGATTACAAAGAAGAAAAAAATACCAGAATGAAATGGAGAAACTAAGGTCATTTCTGTATGTGTTCTCAGATAATGGTCATTATATTTTTTCAAAGATAAGGACAATGATAAATCCATTTAAAAACCCAACAACTTAGTGCTGAAGAGAAATGCAGTAAAAAGGGCACTTGCCTGGCTTACCTGTACCCCCAAAACCCCAGATGGTACTCTGAGGCCAGTCCTGAGTACACAGTCAGGAATAAGCCCTGAGCATCACCAGGTTTGACCCCTCAAACAAAAACAAAAACAAAGATTTTTAAAATCTTGGAAATGAACAAGAACAATGGACTCTTCTCACGATTTTGTCTGATCATTTCATTTACAGAATGGTAAGTGGGGTTATTAGAACTGAGCCTTCTTCCAGAGCATGGATCAGCAAGTCAACTACCTGCTAGCATTTGAAAATCGAGTTTATTCAAAGTGTAGCCACTTTCCACTAATTGTGACTAATTTATGTGTTAGTCACTTTCAGCCTGACAGCTGTTGTGGACGACAGACCTTGTACATTAGGCGATGCAAGGCCTAAAATATGTATTACCTAGATTTTTAAGAGAAAAGTCTGCATACTACAGTCTAGAGGTCTACATGAGTATAAAAGAACATACTTATCTCATGACTCAGTTTCTGCTATCAGATATGAGACTGCTGCAAGTCTATAAGATGTTGCAAAGATTAATTCTAGTCTTGAGAGTTTGCAACCATATTATAAGGGCTGAAACTCATCACATGGTTTAAGAATGTGAAACAAGACAGTCTTGAAAATTAAAAATAAAAAATTAAAACCCTTGGGGGGAGAGATTGTAAAAACAAAACAAAACAAAAAACTCAAAACCCTTAATCTTTGTGTTCCAATTGCCAGAGAGTCAAAAGACTTAGATTTTTGGTTTGGTTTTTGGATCACACCCAAGGACTCCAATGTTACTCCTGGCTTTAGGCTCATAAATTACTCCTGGCAGGCTCAGAGAACCATATGGGATGCCGGGGATCAAACCCAGGTCCACCGTATGCATGGCAAATGTCCTACTCACTGTGCTATAGATCCAGTCTCCAAAAATAATTAGATTGTACCATCAATAGAACACTTAATAAACAGACTAGACCAAGGCTTTGATGATCTCTGGAGACTTGCTTCTCCCAGCTTCCCCACCAGAACCAAAATTCTTGGCCTGGATTCCAATCCTGGGTTCTATCCCTTCCTGCTCTATGGCACAGAATGAATCTCTTCGCCTCTGTAAGCCAATTTTTCCCCTAAGCAGAAAATGGGGATAATATTATCCTCACTATTCGCTATGTGAAAAGGGGCTTAGAATTGAACACAAGAGAGACTGCAGTGACCCTAGGAGCAAATGGTCCGGTGGCACCCCCAGCACTGTCTGAACTAAAAATGTCTGAGCACTGTTTGAATTGAAAATGTCCGTTCTTCCTGAACCCCAGACATAGAAATGACACAGTTCTTCACAACAGCTACAGGAACCAAATCCCATCTGGGACATCCTGAATACTGCTCGAACACCAACATGTGCCAGTTCTAATATGATATCCTGACAACGAGGAAATTGGGAACAAATGGACATAAGAACAGGTTATACTACTTCACCAACTAACGATAAAACAAAATGAGAAGACTTGTCACACTGTAGGCTGTGCAAAAAACAAGAATGTGATCTACAGATGACTGGCTGATAGAACCATGACCGGGCAGTATGTATTCTGGGACCAACAAGAAAGCCCTAATCTAGGGTTTGTTCTACGACCTGCACAACAACCACGACCTCTAATTCCAGAGATCTAACTGAGGCAATTGCAACTGAATGGGTCTTCTGGAAACATAACGGAAGACGATATCCCAGGCTCCATCCGAGGTTCAGCACAAGGGCCAAGACCACCAACCACAGAAGACAGATTAAAATGACACTGAGGAAACAGAACTTCTAAAATCACAAAGAAAGACTTCATCATAAGTTCCACTCCTTGACCTGTGCACAGACTGAGATCTCTAGATATAGAGATCTCTAGATATAGAGATCTGTTTTTATCATCCAGATCGGAGCAGGTCTTCCATACACCACAAAAGCACCAAGGGGAGAGTAAATGAACTTGAAAGGAGTCTATAGATAATCCCATGACAATATATTCCAAGGGTGGAGAAACCCTGTATCTAGGCCAAGGGGATTTCTATTTCGAATGACCCCAATATTTACTGTGCCTATGCGGGGGGGGGGGGGTCGGGGGGAGACAAAAAGCACAAAATAATCTTTTATTTATTGTACATACAATTTACAATTAACCCCTTGGATCACATCATTCCAGAGCTATAAGATCAGGAATAGATACCTGAATGCTGCAAGGTGTGTCCTCAAACAAAACAAAACAAAAATTAAGAGCACACTTCCCATGAAGTACAAAGATTATAGCATGACAAGGTGACCTTTCATAGATCCAATGGAACAGACAGTGGTCAAATTTGGTGAATTTTATTTCTTATTGGTATGCTAAATAAATAGCACAAGCAAGAAGTCCAAAACAAAAGTGGATCCCTAAAATTGCTTCAGTTGATATTTAAGGGTGGAAGAAAAATGAAATAAGAAGATATGCAGCAAATAAATTAGAATGGTAGTATATTTAGATAAGACATAATTGTATCTAAGTTGAAGTACTTAAAATGTAGTAACATTCTGAGTAGCAAATGATTTTTAAACAGGGTTTAAAATTTAACTTGGGGAACCACTATTGACAATTAGGGTCAGGAAAGTTTCATGGATGCAGCCACTCAACTTAAATTTTTCAAATTCCATTAATGATTGCATCCATCAGGACTTCTACAAGCTCAAGCATAGTAAGCATTCAGAATCCCCTGTCACTTAACAAATGAGATCAGTTCTGACTTGCTGTTATCAACAAGCAGGAAAGAGGAGCACCTGACCAGATGACCTTTTACCTCTGATGAGCAAGGCTTCAAGAAAACTGACACTCACCACACCCTCCTCCACAGATCATATCCACTCACCAAGAGATGAAGCAACCCAAAGCCAGTCACAAGAACAGTTCCTGTATCTTCACCCAAACAATGGAGCCAAGATGGCTGCGTTCACTAGGGCCCTAGAAAGTCTAAATCTTTGAGATCTGCAAAAAAAAAAAAAAAAAAAAAAAGTGCTTCCATGGTCTTTGGGTATTATTTTCATACTATGGTTTTGTTTTTTTTTTTTCTAACATTCCATAGATGAGTGTGATCATTGTATGCCTATCTCTCTGTCTCTAATTTCACTCAACATGATATTCTCCATGTCTACTCATGTAGAAACAAATTTCATGACTTCACTTTTCCTAACAGCTGCATATTATTCCATTGTGAAGATGTTCCACAGTTTCTTTATCCCTAATCTCTTCTCGGTGGTAACTTGGTAAGAATTAGGAATTCAAATGAAGTAAAGTAATATACATGCTGACCCTTCAGTAACAGCATTGCAAACAGTGTGTGGGGGGGGGGGAGAGGAGATAGGAGAGGAGGGGATAGGGGAAAGGAGGAAAGGGAGGAGAGGGGAGGGGAGGAAAGGGAGAAGAGGAGAGGGGAGGAAAAGGAGGAAAGGGGAGAGGAGAGGGGAGGAGAAGGGAGGGGAGGGAACAGGTAAGGAGAGAAAGAGGGGAGAGGAAAGGGGGAAAGCGGAGGGAAAGAGAGGGGAGGGAAGAGGAGAGAAAAGGAAAGGAGAGGGGAAAGGAAAGGACAGGAGGAGAGGAGGAGAGAGAACAGGAGAGGAGAGAACAGGAAGGGAGGGGAGAGGAGAGGAGAGTTGAGCTGAGTTGAGTTGGGATTAGGGGTAGGAGTGAGGGTGGGTCAACTTGGAGAGAAGGAAACAGGAAATTGGTGTCAGAAAATGAACACTGGCAAAGGGTTGAGTTTTGGAACATTTTATGATCAAAACCCAACTATCAACAACTTTTTACCTGTTAAAAAGTTTAACTTTTTTTTGTTTTTATTTTTGGGCCACACCTGGTGACTCAATAAAACAGTGCTCAGGGAAAACTCTTGACTTGATGCTTACTCCTGGCAGGGCTCAAGGGAACAAAGAGGATGTTAGGGATCAATCAAAGTTAAACTGGGTTGGATGAGTGCAAGGCATGAGTCTTCTCTGCTTGAATCATCTCATTGGCCATCACGTTTGCCTCTCAGCATCATTTTATCCATCCTCTACTTTTGGGATACCAAAAAGTATTAGTTCAGCCCAGAATAAACTAGGACCTTGTGGCAATGATCAGTAAACATCACACCCTAGTATGCAACTCAAATTGAAGCTGTGTTGAATTGGTCAGGGGAAGTGATCTACTTCCTAGAGACAGAGTCCAGTAAACTAGAGCACTAATGATACACAATCAACACTATTGGAAGTTAAGTTTCCAAAACAAAATCCTTATGCAGGATAAGAGCAAAAGCATATCTAACAAGGCAATTTTCTTTTAGTTTAGGATGATTTGTTTGCACAGCAGATTGGTAAAGTCACAGCAGAATCTGCTCTGTAATACAAATGTATGTCCACATGCACCAGATAGCAGACACGGGACCTGACCATATCACTGCAACAGTTTACAAACTGTTGTTCAGCTCAAGTGGGAACCAGAGATAGTTGCATTTATAGCTGAAGTGAGACTTCAGCCTGGGAGATGACAGATGATCATCTAAAAAATATTTGCTAGACTATTGAATAGCATAAAGCCATCTGTCCAGTCTCCCCAGTCTGGAATTATTTAAAGGTTTGAACTGCAATAATCATAAGCAACTGAGAACAAGAGAGACTAGGCCTCGGGACACCAAGGCTATTGGCCAACGCATGCCTACAAGAGCTTCCTGGTGGTCCAGATGCACAAATTCACCATTTCTCTGATCACTAATGCTCTTTTTCCAGAAACTATAAGGCGCTACCAAAGAGACCACAAAAATGCTAGGCATTTTCCAAATCCTCAGTTGTGCATTCATCTCCTGGTTCTCATAACACAGAATCGACTGATTCTTTTAAGTCACATCCGGGATATGGAAGTGGTAAAGGAGCCACACAGCTAGATTCATACCTGCATCATGTCTGCCAATGTCATAAGGGGAAAGACTTAGTTGGCTTCAATAGTGAAGCAAAGACAGGATGAATCCCTGAGCAACACCTGGGATGGTCAGAGTTACCCCAGAGCATCTCCAAACCCAGATCTTAGCATTAACCAAATAGCCTGGTTGGCCAAGAATTGATGAGAGTTGCCTCCGGTTTCCCTGAGCAATGTCTAGGAGAAACCCCAACAAAATTAAATACAAAGGCAGGTTTAAGTACTGGCCCAGAAAACTCACTACCTCTAAGTGCAATCATTCCCAACTACTGCGCCTAAAAAGGAAGCAGTATTCAGAGTTTATACAAGCATCAGGCAGTGTGGAATCCTAATGCCTTTTAGAGGGTAACAGATAAGAGAGAAGATGGGACAATTCTCAGTAGTCATCATCTAAGAATTCAGAGTCCCAGAGGCAGAGAGGGAGAAAAAGCAACCTTTTTTTCAGGAAGTCTGTCAAATAAGTTGGGATAATGAGTAGAAAAAAATGAAGTCCTCATCTAAAATACTCCAAATTGCCAATAGCCTCATCCCCAGTATCTAAAGGAGGTGTATATTGGCCCAAAGGCAGATTCATCTCCAATCCTGTGCTGCAATGAACAGTGTTCAAGATACGGGGCCAAGAGAATAGTAGAGTGGGCAGGGAGCATGCCTTGTGTATGCCCATCTGGAGGTTGACCCCCAGCATCCTATATAAGCATCATCAGGAGTGATCCTTGAGCACAGAGCCAGAAATAAGCCCTATGGAGAGTCAAGTGTACGCCTCCAAAAAAAAAGTTTAAGTTAAAATGTAAAATAAGGAAACAAATAGGACATCATTGCTAAATCTCAAAATCCCCCAGTTTACCAGTTTGCATGTAGTTGAGTTACAGGAACACACAAGCCTCTCTTCCCCTTCACTCACCACAATAGCATATGCTGGAGATTTGGGGAGAAGGTGTGATTCCTTGTGTTCAAACTCTGGGGATAAAGCACCTACCTCCTTAGGGCCCTTTCCCACACACAAGCTTAGTTTTCAACCCCAGTCTGTGGGGTAGCCCCTATGGTCTATAATCTTCCTTCTCACCAAAGGCCTTTGGGGACTGTGCTGTCTCAATCGACTCAACCCCAGATGATGTGCACAGAGCTTGATGGAACACATGAACTCCTTCACATCCATCATTTCACCAAAAGCCCCCCTTAGAGGGAGGGGATTGTTAATAAGACGGTGCCAGAAAGGAGGCCAAGCATGTGAATTCCCCAAGTCTTCTGCTCCTAAAACCACTCCCAGAGTCTGGTACAAAGACACAGCCCCAAACCCAGTCTCACTCCTGTTCACTGCAGACATGAACTAGAGGGTTTTCATGATCTGAGTCATGGATGAAAGTGAGTCAGAAAAAAAGGAACTATAAAGGCCCCACATGGGGCTGGAGGTAGCTGCCGTCATTTTTTTTTACACAAGCAGGACTTCCTATTCTGCAGAGGCCTCAGCAGGCTGCGCATTTCCTCTCCCCAGTCACTCCTAGTAGTGGGTGGGACAGGAGAGCATTTCAGGGGTGCTGTTGCCTTTGTAAGGACACCCCTCTCCCTTTACATGCAACTCATGTCGCGTTGAGCTCATATCGCGTTGGCGGGGAGATTCCAGACCCTGTTCTCCCAGCGTGACTCAGCATGTCAGTCACAAGTCCTGGATTCAATTTACGACAAAGACTAGCTTGATTCTCAAACTCACTCCAAGCTCACATGCTTGGTGCAGGCCTCGGCTTTGCAGTACGCCCCCAAATCCTCCAGGTCCTGGCAGATCAGTGAGTCAGGAGTTTTGGCTTTCTGGGGATCAGTTGGCCACCAGCCCTGTGAGTTCAGAGTAGTCAAGGGCTCAGGGGGGCAGGGAGAAGGGGTGAGACTGGGACACTGCTGGCCCTTGGGGCTCAGAGGAACAGTGACCCTTGTAAACTCTAGCTCCACCCCAATATCAGATTGAGATGGGCATCAGCCTCATCTATTTCAATGATCTATTCAATGTCAGGCTGATGTCTGACATTGGTATGAAGTCAACGATGCCCCATTTAGAAAGAATCAAACAAGTAGTTCTATGGACAAGAGTCCAGTTACTGAAGCACAGGGAATAAGGAGGACCGAGTCCCCTGGCTCCAAACCTTGTTCCTGGTGTCTCTCTACATATTGGCACTTAGAGTAGGACCTATATTCTAAAGAGATCCTACAGAGGTTAAGATAATGGCCTTGCATGTGGTTTCATCCCCAGCATAGTATATGGTCCTGCCAAACACTTGAGCACAGAGGACAGAGTAAGCCCTGACCACAGCTGGGTGGGGGTGCCAACAACAAGAAAAGTAATACTAATAAGGGGGCTGGAGTCATAGCACAGTAGTGGATAGGGCATTTGTCAACACAGGTTTGATCCCCAGCATCCCATACAATTCTTTGAGCCTGCCAGAAGTACTTTCTGAGCACAGAAAGGAACCCACAGAAAGGAACTACCAGGTGTAGCCCAAAAAAATCATAATAAAAATTATAATAATAATAAATTAAAATACCTCTTAAGTTAACCATTGTAGTGCTCAGAATAACTTCTGTCTTTCATAGGGAAGGTTTTATTTTAGTATAGTAATTAAAAATAATTATAGCACTTAAAAGGTCTTTGGAGGAAAAAATATCAAGATTTGCCCTGTGGTAATGATGATTTTCTCATCAGCTTAGAATCAAATTCAGAGCAATCCAATTTTCTTATTAAGTAGCCTCTGAACATGCATCTTTGTAAACCATTACCAAACTACAGACTCTGAAAAAGGAACTACAAACAGGACCAGCAAACAGGGTCACATCATAGGGAGCGGCATTTGTTAAGAGTCCAAACCCCTTCAGATTTTTCTGAAGTGCAAATAAGCAAACTTTGAGGGAGAATTTAGACCAGATTTTGTATTTTACTCGCTGAAGCTGTACTTTGCACCTCGTGTATAAGGCCATTGTCTGATGCAGTGATGCCACACATATCTCATCTTCAAACTGGAATCTTCATTCATATCTGTCTTCCACTGCAAAGCTCTGGAAGGAAAAGCCCTGAAGCTGCCATGGCCAGTACTATGCGCATAAATCCTTCAGCACACATTAGTGAGGACCAGGGTCATGGGGGCAAAGTGGTCAGCACCCAGTAGCTGGCCTTCTGCTGCATGAGCTAATATTAACCAGACCTGCACTGCAGAACTTCACAGTGGTTGGCTAAGAAACAAAGCAATGGAGGAGGGAACTTTTGTATATGCCATACCTCTTTCAGAAAGCTCTGAAGGCAGTGGGTAATCCTTACCCAAGTGCTAAGTCATATGATTCATGGAGGAGGATTTACAGGGTTTCACTGCAACTCATTCAGTATTGGTGTATTGGTACATTCCACTGGAAGAAGTCAGCTAACTGGCCTTCCAACACAGCTAAAATAAGCAGGTTCATGTACCAACCCTCCTTTCCTCTTCATTGATCAGAGCTGGGCAGTCCTCAATCCAGAGAAAAATTTGAATGTTCACTAAAGATATTCAAAACTGAAGAGCAAGTAGGTAATCTAGTGTAAAACTCAAAGACATTCCATCCAAATTCTTGAAAAAACTATGGACATATTCAATTTTGGAATATGATTTATAAGAAACTCTGTTTAAGGCACGATACCCCCTCAAATACAATATCGCAAACCAGTGTCTAAAAGGGTTGAGAGAGAGAGAGAGAGAGAGAGAGAGAGAGAGAGAGAACTGTCTGTCCCATTGGCAGGCAGGCAGAGGGAGGGCAGGAGGGAAACTGGGGACATTGGTGGTGGAAATATGCATTGGTGAAGGATGTTGGGCATTGTATGACTGAAACTCAATCTTGAATAACTATATCTTTAAAAAAAACTGTATTATGAATAAGCTTGTAACCACAGTGTTTAAATAAAGTAATTAATTAAAAAAAAGAAAATACTGTTTAGTCAGTCCTATCCTATAACTTCAGATAGTTAGGAGCAATTCTGGCCAGTCCATGGTGCTGGAATATAGGGTAGCAAGTGAACTAATAGTAAATACAGAATTTTAAGGACAGGTGGACAGGGAGAGAAGAAGCAGGTCACACTCAGAAGACAGCTTGTAACCATCCTTCAAAGGGGTCAGCAGAGATTTGAGGGGTGAAACAAGCACCCTCACTTTCCTGGCTTTCATGAGTTCTGGAGAAACCCATGAACACAGAGTATCAAGAGCTCTGCAGATAATATTATTAAAGGTGTCTCCACATAGTTTTTGAAGCTTGACATGAGTCTCCATTAACACTTAACTAGATGCTGCATCAAATAAACATCAAATTATTTCCAAGATAAACATCGGTAGGTGTTAGTTGAAAGGAAGGGAAGGGAAACTCAAGCTTCTATGGCTGCTTTGAAGTTGAATTTTGGTTCCAATAAAAACTCAAGAGAGCCAGCTCTGGAGGTGGGGGTGGTTGACAACAGTGACCACTTTTTCTGTAAGAAAACTAATAAGAAGAAGCAATTAATTCTGGGGGAAAAAACATTAAGAAGAAAGAAAGCTGAGGATTTCCTAATCTTTTCATTTCAATAGAAGAAAAACAGGCAAATAAACCACAGATAAAGTAGAATTCACTCAAGTTTCTTAAGGTGCCAACCAGGTCTAGTCCCAAATCATCACTAATTAAGCAGGTACCCAGCAACACACTAAATTTTTTTACTTGTCTGGTGGTGCTACAGCGCTTTTTGAATAATGTTTAAAAAGCAACCTCAGAAAACAACTAGTGAGGGGCCGGGTAGGTGGCGCTGGAGGTAAGGTGTCTGCCTTGCAAGCGCTAGCCAAGGAAGGACAGCGGTTCGATCCCCCGGCGTCCCATATGGTCCCCCCAAGCCAGGGGCGATTTCTGAGCACATAGCCAGGAGTAACCCCTGAGCGTCAAACGGGTGTGGCCCAAAAACCAAAAAAAAAAAAAAAAGAAAACAAAACAACTAGTGAGCAAGGGTCAGGGTAGAGATATCTCACATAAGCTCTCCGTTTCTAGAGGGCTAGGTGTGCAATATCTACTCATTCAACCACAGACTTAGGCAATGTTCCTTCTTTAAAATGAGAAGTATCCAGGCCATTGGTGTAAAGAGCAGAACTTCAGTTCATGGTGTCATTATAAAAAGCATATCCAGTGAATTCCAGGATGTTATTTGTGTCCCCCATGTTATCAGTTTTCACTGCAACGTCTCCAAGGAGAATTCTGGCTCATTCAGTCACTGAGAATGGGAAGATTCCATGAGCAAGTCTGCAAGGTATGCAGAAAAATGACAGTGCTCCCAAATTTCATGGCAAAGATGTTGAAAGCAGTGGTTGAACTTTACAAGAAAATAACACCCAACCCCAACCAAAACTGGGTATAAGAGATGAAGAGAATCTTCCTCAAAGAATAAATACAAATGGCCAAAGGGCACATGAATAGAATGTTCTCCATCACTAATCATCAGAAAAATGCTAATCAAAACAATAAGAAGATCCCACCAGCAAGACTGAAGTACATCTATAAACAAAAACAGTAACCAGTGCTGATGTGCAGGTATGAAAAAAAAAAAAGGGATCCTCGTTCACTATTGGTGGCAATATCAACTGACCCAGCCTTTAGAAGAATCATTGTGGGCATTTCTCAAAAAACAAGGAATTGAGCTTTTATATGACCTAGCAGTTTCACTCCTAGGAATATAGCCCTAAAGGCCCAAAAACACAATGCAAAAAAGACCTCTAACTCCTATGTTCATTGTAGCACAATTCACAATAGCCAGATTCTGGAAACAACCCAAGTGCCTGAGAACAGATGAGAGGATAAGGAAACTGTGGTACATCTACACAATGGAATATTACTCATGCATGAGAAAAGATGGAATCATGCAATGTGCCTCTATGTGAATGAATCTGAAGAGTATCACACTGAATGAAATTAGACCAGAGAATAACAGAAACAGAATGATATTTCATGTGCATAAAATAAAGAAAAATGTTATCTAATGCACAAGGGCAGTCATGGAACCATATTACATTGGTGGAGGGGAGTGGCCACTGCATAAGTGGTTGCTAAAAGGTAGAAAGTGTCTACCATAGAGACTGGCTGGGGACAGGAGGGTAGCTGGGAAATTGGGTAGAGGGAAGTGGACACTGGTGAAGAGATTGGTGTTCAAATACTTGAAAGTCAATCATGAATAGCTTGGTAACTCATGGAGGTTCAATAAAATTTATTTTTAAAAATTTCAAAGAAATCATGTTACACAGCATGAGTTGCCATTTATATATCTAGTATAGTTATTTTCATTTGACTTTATTGTTTTGTTTTGTTTTGGGGCCACCATGGTGCTTAGGACTTATTCTTGGCTTTGTGCTCAAGAGTCACTTCTAGTGGTAGAGGTGCCCCAATTGTGGTATGGAAAATCCAATTGGGCTTAGTGTGTGCAAGGGGGGTGCCTTAAGCCGTAGATTATCTCTTTGGCCCCAGAATTGTGATGTATTTTCATGAAGACAAATTATTAGTATTTCTAAAATATGGGTCTAGTTATAAGTACATGACTCATCACACTTGAATTTGCAACTTTTTGATATAAGTATTTATGTGAAATTAATTTAAGATCATCAATTCTATTACTAACATGTTGTGTTGGTGTCTGCAAAAAAAGGGGACCCCTGAGAAACCAGCCCTTCCCTTTCTCTTAGCACATGTTCCACACTCAAAGCAGTCTTGCTCTGTCTCAAGAGTTAACTCTTCTTTCCATCTTCAGCCCCAAAGAATTTTGTTTGTTTTTTGTTTTGGGGCCACACCTGGTGATGCTTAGGGGTTACTCTTGGCTATGTGCTCAGAAGTCACTCCTGGCTAGGGAAACCATATGGGAAGCCAGGGATCGAACCAAGGTCCATCCTGGGTCAGCCATGTGCAAGGCAAACGCCCTACCGCTATGTTATCGCTCAAGCCCCAGCCCTAGCCCCAAAGAATTTTACTTTAAATGGAAATTTAAAGCATGTTAATTTCTTTTCTATCTAGTAAGACTTTTCCTTAAAGAGCAAGAGATAGCAAGTAAGGCATATTCCTTGTACCCCTAATTTTGCAGTTAAAACATAGGTTTAGGCCTATATTCGCTGTATCAGACAGAACGTTCCTGTGCTGCAACTGTATGTACCATAGTGAGCCAATCACAACAAGCAAAGGTTCAAAGGTTAGATTGTAATAGACTTTCTCTCTGACTCTGGCCAATCTGAGCAGGCTTTTGACAGTATAGATTCGGGTCCAGAACATTGTCTAATTTGCATGCATAAAAAGCCTGCTTGGATTGGCTGAATTAAAGAGGCGGTCCGAGCAGCCGTGCAGTGATTGGTGCAGGATCGAGCTGGAAAATTCATTTTGTGGCAATATTCAGACAAGTTTCGTTTAGCGGCATATTAAAACATTTTTCAGGATATACTCGGTGTATAAGACGACCCCCGATTTTCGGTTGGCTTTTTTTTGTTTCAAAAGTCGTTTTATATGCCGGAAAATACGGTATATCAGCACCGTTAACAAATCCTCATTTATGATGCAGGCAACTATCTCTAAATCATCTGCACTGGGTTAAATACATACAATAGTTCATCATTTTCACTTTTCTCCCTCAAGGAAAAATAATTTCAAATATTAGTCCATTGAATCATACAGAGCCATGAATGAGTCTGGGATTATTATCACTTAAAGCTCTAGGATAACAACAGGGCAGTCCATTGAGTCCCTACATCTAAAGAGCTTCCCTGTGAGATGGAGAGATAAACATTTAATGATGAGCAATGACTCATCGAATCAGACTCGGTTAATGTGAAAGAAATGATAAAATGCAGTTACCAACTATAGCAAGTTAGTTGGGGAAAAAGATTTTTAATCATGTTAAAGAACTCCAACTACTGAAGAGCTATAGAAATCAAGGGAAATCGGACATGAGTGCAAAGGGAACTGGTATGGCAAGATTCGCTATGACAAAAGAATCAACAGGAAAACCCACCTGTTATCAACTTGAGCAGAGCAAACTTACCCAAGCCGGAAAAAAAAAAAAAAAAAAAAACTCCAAAATGCATAGTTTTCCAAAGCAGGTTTGATCATATTCCAAAGTTGTTTTCGTGTGAGAGAGACCCTCTTTGTCATGGTAAGTGCAATATCTTAGTTATGTCCATGCTCCCAACTTGTATTCCTATAGGAATTACATCCCTCACACAAAGAATAAATACCAGGTGTTTCTTGAATCAAGGACTAACTTCTCTAGAAAGATTAGAAGGTTCCTGCAAAACTAATCTCATATGCCTAAAGACAAGGACAAGGGCCTCTCATTCTCTCTTTTGCAAGCTCAGAGACCCATGAAAAGTGAAGCTCGGGGGATGACCTGTCTGCAAAAAAGAAAACCCCTGAGAAACCAGCCCTTCCCTTTCTCTTAGCACATGTTCCACACTCAAAGCAGTCTTGCTCTTCCTCAAGAGTTAACTCTTCTTTCCATCTTCAGCCCCAAAGAATTTTGTTTGCTTTTTGTTTTGGGGCCACACCTAGTGACACTCAGGGGTTACTCCTGGCTATGTGCTCAGAAGTCGCTCCTAGGGAGACCATATGAGATGCTGGGAATCGAACCCAGGTCCATCCTGAGTCAGCTGTGTGCAAGGCAAACGCCCTACCACTATGCTATCGCTCAAGCCCCAGCCCTAGCCCCAAAGAATTTTACTTTACATGAAATTTAAAGCATGTTAATTTCTTTTCTATCTAGTAAGACTTTTTCTTAAAGAGCAAGAGATAACAAGTAAGGCATATTCCTTGTACCCCTACATCTATAGTTCCACAACCCCCACCAGAGGGGATTCCTGAGCCAGGAAAAGACCCTGAGGGTCACCAAGTATTACCCAGTTACACTCAGGCCCCCCAAAAAACTTTTATTTTCTTGAATGAAATAAAAATTGACTCTGAATTTATCATTCTTAAAAATGGTCTTTAAATAAAACTCTTTAGGCTAACAGTTGGGTGCACTTGAGTTATCTTCAATGAATGAACTGGTAGGTGAAAGAGGTAAACTTATTAAGAGAGGAGAGAGAGATAGAGATTGAGAGAGAGAGAGAGAGAGAGAGAGAGAGAGAGAGAGAGAGAGAGAGAACACAGTAACAGGAAAAAACAGAGGTAATAGAGAACAGGGGTAATGGCTGGCCCAAGAGGTTAATTTCATGACTGACTGTTACTAACCTCAACTCAGATACCTGCAGTCCAACATTTATTTCTTAAAACTACTGGTGAACCTGTTTACCTTCACCATCTTTAATTTTTTCAAAGGAGAACTTAGAAATGCTAAAGTTGGAGCCATAGTACAGTGGGTAGGGAGCTTGCCTTGCACCAGGTCAACTCAAGTGTGATCCTCAGCACCCCATGGTCCCCTAAACCCAACCATGAATAATCCCTGAGTGTATTCCCTGAATACCACTGGGTATGCCCTCCAAAAAAAATTTAGGAAGTAATAACTTATTGCACCTTTCAACTCATTCTAAATATTTCCAGTAAATCTCTGATATTTTAATGTGGCTTAAATTTTCCCACTTTGCACTCAGGAAAAGAAAATCCCCATACTGGTAGTTCATTTGGACTTAGACTGCCTTTAAAAGTCTCATTTTAGAATTAGGCTTACAAATGTCATGGATCATTAAACTAGAGAAAGAATTCATCACAAGAGCAATACTTACACATCTTAAGTGTATATAGATATATATGTATACATATAATATTTTTAATGCTTCAAATGTGTCTGTGTTTCTCAAATAAAATACAGCCACCTACTTAGAAAAGAAAAAACTGATCCTTACACAATGTTAAGAGATCTAAATGCAGCCACACTAGCAGGAGCTGAGGTCCCACAAAAGGTCTCCCAGAATTAAGGAGAATCAAATCTAGATGCTAATCAGAACCCAGGCTTTCTAATTGCAGCCATACTTCATCTTAAATCTCCCCCACTGACCTTATGTCAAAACTAAGAGACAACAACACTCGTGGAGTTACATCAGAGGAATTAAGAACTAGAAGGGGGGGGGTATCAAACTATTAATAGACTTGGAAACACTCATTAAAAAGCCAATCAGTCACCCAGTTACTCATCTGTGTCATAAACTGCTGCTCAGACAGGGATCCTGGGTCATTCCAGCTAATTACATATTTCAAGTACATAATCTACAACCTGGATGAAGCTTCCAAACCAAACTGGCCAAGTCTGGAATGTGGGAAAACAGGCAGCAGGAGAAATAAGAATGAGAGGTGCTGAATTGTCTGAAAGATCAAAAACTAATTCCAAAATTGCCTTCACTGCCTTTTGGGTCCTCCTAACTAATTGCAATCCAACTGACTTAACCCTTTTACTGTTTGTTTACTTATTTTATTTTTGTTTTGTTTTGTTTTGTTTTGGGGTAAGCCACATCTGGGCATTGCTTAGCAGTGGCTCCTGGCTCTGATTTCAAGAATCATTCCTAGTGATGCACCAAAGGCCATATAGAATGCCCAGGATTGAATCCGGATCAGTCAAGTGCATGACAAGTCACCTTACCTGCTGTCATAACTTTCTGGTCCTTGACTTAACCCCTTGAAATTAGAATCAAGGGTGTTTCAGCTTTTTTCCATTTGACACCCCTTTTCACCCAACACATTTATTTCCATATGACATGAAACACATGAAATAGACACAAAGCTCTAACATTTATTGATAATCACATTTTTATTTTAAAACCAATTTTTTGTGACTCCCCCTTCAGTTACCCCATACACCCCATAGTTGCAGAAGTAGGGATTGGGTGATCTGTAGTTGTGCTCTGTTCTTCCTTCTCCTAATGGTCAGCTCTTTCTAGAAAGTGTCAATCTATTGGGAGGTTGAGACCACATAAAATGGAGGGGTTACTACACAGGAATTACAACCACTGTGAATCCCACCAGTTCAGTCTTACACTGAACTTATCTGAAATGGCCATTTTCAAAGTACTGGGCACTTCCTGGTACACTCCACATATGATGTAAGAATCTCTTGTTCCCAACTCAGCTCACAGATGAAGAGTATCACAACCCACGAATACATGCTAAACTCAAAATGATAAACTCCAGAAAATACTTCAGAGCCTGGGGGGACTTTTTTTTTTTATCTTGTCCTTCTCCCCAAAGTCCAGGTCTTACTCCTAAACCACTATTTAGATGTGCAGATAAGACAAGGTAATTTGCTGTTCAATTTAGCATCCAGTAGTCTGCAACCCACCCTTATAAAACTGTTCCTTCCTGTCCTCTTTTCTCTGTCCAAACCTCTCCTTCAGCCCCTGCAGACAATCTGGTCAACACTGACTACAGGAATTCACCAACTTTCCAATTACCAGCTTCTTGCTAGTCAAGTTTCCCCTTCCCCCCCACAGGCTCTATCTGTTTCTCTCATTTGATGGGGTGACAGTGAAACCAGAACTCTGAGGGTTACATCACCATAACTATTTGCAAAAACGGAACTCCATTAAAATAAAAACTTTGCAAGTTCAGTGTCACTATCCAGAAGTATTTTTAAAGGAGGAAATTGTTTTTGCAGGACTAGGCCTGCCTATTGGAGCCCCACATTGCAAGTACTTAACTATAGGCTACTTGGAAAGACAATTTCATAGCAAGGTGAAAAAAATACAAAAAAAAGTGTGTGTGTGTGTGTGTGTGTGTGTGTGTGTGTGTGTGTGTGTGTGTTATCATTTGGGAAGATTTCAACAAGAATAGTCTTTTAAAAATAATAGCCTGACCTAGGAGCAAGTGCAGGATGGTTTCAAAATCATGAGTCTTTAAACTAAAGTTCCAATTGAAGCCATGAGCAGAAATGAGACGATGAAGACCGAGGTAACGTCACAGATATTGTTTTAACTGTGTTGTTCTCCCTTCCAGAAACAAAGTAAATATAATGAGGGGCTGAAGAGATGACTCAAAGGACTAAAGCTCATCTTTGTATGCATGGGCCTGGAATATGATCCCAGCATAATATGGTCCCAAAAGCCAAGCCAGAAGTAGTCCTTAAACACTGACAGTAGGTGTGGGCCAAATATCAAAAAAAAAAAAAAAATGGAACCAAAAATAATTTACAATCTGGTTGCTGGCTATGAGATTGAAACAGTGAACTTGAAAGGGGCCCTTTTTGGTCTGCTGATGCCAAGTGGAAGTGAAGCAAGCCCTTCTTTGCCTGGAACTCTATGCTGAACCACTGGCTCTGGGAATGAAGCGAAAACCAAAGATGCAAGAAGCAAACACCTGTCTTGGAAGAACTCACAGTTCAGAGCAAGTGGCCACAGCACCTGAAGCAGGGTTCATTTGTGTCTCATGAATTTAAGACCAAATACTCACCTAAATGTGTGGGAAATTAAGGGAGTGCTTCAAGGAATACAATAAAGACCTGATTCATGAATGAATGCTTTGTTTCAGCTGCTCATGAATGACTAGATCTAAATATTTAAGCCAAAGGCAACAATAATGGAATCAAAAGACCCAAAATTTAATGATCTAAATTTAAAATGGGGCCTGTTATATTGGCAGACTAGGGGGCAAAAGGAGGTGGTATGGGATGTACTTGGGAAACACAGGTGGAGGGAGGGCAACAGTGGTGGTGAGACTGGCCTTGATTCATTGTATGTCTGAAACTCACTATGAAGGACTTTGTAAATCAATGTTTTCAATAAAATTAAAATTAAAAAAAAAAAAAACAGAATGACTAGATCTAGAACTTGGCACCCAGACATCGCTGAAGATCTCAGAAATGCCCATGGATCTGCATGTAGCATTAGCTGTTATCAGCTCTTTCAGCAAAGACCCCACAATATTTTTCTCACAAATAATACACCATTTCTTCTTCCTTTGACATTCTACCTTGTGAGGAAGCATGGACACATAAGCCATTAGTACTAATTATGTGTAATGTCTCAGGACCTGAGAACAATTACTTCACTAAAGTTACTGCCTGAAAAGTGAATAATTACACTAATTGGAGTTGCTCAGATATTCATCTTCAGAGAAAGCACAAGCCAGGAGGTGAAACTCCGTGTTCCCCATGCCACCCCCCACCCCTGCCAAGGGACACCCTTAGAAAGTGCATGTCCCCAATTGGCTAGATGTTCTGTGGATTCCTGGTCCATGAACTTCTATGAACTCTCCATGTATCAGACCAAAAATGGAGCCCCGCTATGACCCAAAACACTCCACATATCTATGCTTCTTGGGTGTTTTCATCCAGAAGAGTGACTACACAAAATTATTGAGTAGATTTGGGTTTTGATAAGCAAATGCACCCTAAAAAATAGGACAAATGGCAAGGAAGCTAAGGGATAGGGACCTCTGGAAATAGTTTTAAGCTGACAAGTTCTTGACGATGGTTTGGGGAGGGTAGGAGGAAATTCCAGGAAAGTGAGGTGGGTGAGAAAGAAAAAGTGAAGAAAGGATATTACAGAGGAAAATAGAAGAGGCACATCCAAGACCTTTCAGGCTGGCAAAGGATTTGAGTACTGCAAAAGCAAGCTAGAACAAAGAGTTTCAGAAATAGACATTCCGTGCTTCGATGAAACCCAGTACTCGGGCCACAGACAAGGAGGGAGAGAGAAGCTTCTCCCAGACTCTGGCCTAGATGAACAGGAACTGTATCTAAGCAAGAGGTAATTACACAGTCCACATGACAGGGCTTTGCTACCAGGAAGAGCCCAGCTTTCTGGAATGCATGCGTGGGGTGCAAAGGAAACCATCCCATCCCCCCACACACACATACTGGGTTCTGCGGAGGTTGTACAAATAATCCAACAGGCATGAGGCTGTTTGATAAAAAGAAAAGGCAAAATGCAGTTTATTAATAATACATATACCCCTGTCCACAGGAGACACTTGGGAAAGATGAACAGTTCTCAGAAGGTTTCAAACACCATCTGAAAATAGCACAGGTTAAGCATTGAGCAACTGGGAGGAATGAAAGGGAGTTATCTGGGGAAGAGATGGTAAACCAAAGCATACAGAGTCTAGTTTTGGATCCTCTTAAATGAGATAAGACTAGGACACTAGGTAGAAAGAGGAGATTGTCTTTACAGAGAATGGATGGAGACTTATCTTTCTCCAAAGCAACCTCCTTACAGACTTCAGGGCCACAGTTCCACAGGGCCAGAAAGATCAAGTCAAAACACTGAAGCACATACTCTTCATGTCAGCACCACTGGACCAACCTGGAACCCAAAATGAATGCGGCCCCCCCCCCCCCCCGAGCAACACAAAATTACAGAATCCCTCCCCTTGAAGTTTGACAAAGACTGTATCTAGGAGTGCAGATTATAAGATATCCCCAAAGGAAAAGTGCTGTTCATCAAGGTTAGGAATATTAAATAATGAATATGGATGATTTGAGAAAATATTTTCTACTTGGTATTAAAAGAAAAAATTCTAGGCCTGGAGAGATAATACTGTGGATAAAATGCTTGCATGGCATACAGCCAACCCAGGTTCAATCTCTAGGACCTACCTCATATGCTCCTTGAAGCCTATTCAGGAGTGATGGTTGAGCTGAGCCAGGAGCAAGCCCTGAGCACAGCTGAGTATGGCCCAATAAAGCAAAAACCAAAGAAAAGAGAAAAAGAGAAAATTGTACTGCCACTCACATCACAAAGTTATGAGGAAATAACTCACCAGTTGCAATATTTTAGAAAAGATATTAAACAGTCCCAATGTAGAATTATTTTAAGGTCAGAAGTTTATCTGGAGGAGTAAAATTGAATTGTCATATTCAATGTCTGGGTGATAAAACGGGGCATATTTGGTGGAGCTCTTAAGATCATGCAGTGCTGGAGACCAGAGTTGGACCTTCAGCAGGTAAAACATGTGCTAAAACCATTGAGCTTCTCCCTGACCCCAGTAAGTCAGCAATTTAATTACCATAAAGCATGGCTTGCTCTGAAATTTGAAACATATATATATATATAGTATACATATTTGTTATATATATATATACCCATATATATATATGAAGGTACATTCTAAAGCTATAAACTGATCTTTGTTTTTAGAAAGATGCCTTTTTAAAATGTCAGACAGATCTCAGGAACATTTTCTGAGAATATCCCTCAAAGAGTCCCCTAAGAAGTGCCACTGCTTGTTTTACTACTTGGAAAGACCCCAAAATTCAGGAGCCTTAATTTCTGTAGTCAGCCAACATTTCAGTTGATGATGGAAACTTCCTTCTGAAGAAATCTATAAAAATTCCAACCACTCTCCCCACACGGGTTTTTTGTAATCTCTATCTTCTCATTTTTCCAACTCTCCACGCAATAAAACTTACCCCACAGTAAAGATTCTGTCTAGTAAGTAGATCCTCCTACAAAGAACCATAAACGCTAAAAGGATACTTTCAACTGGCATATCCATGGGTCAACTTTTCTGTCTAGAACAATGGTTAATCACCATGCTAAATACAGGCAGATGTTAAAATGAACATTTCAGAATAACTCAATTTTAATTTATTTAAGACTACCTGGTTTGGGGGCCAGAAAGATGGTAAAGAAGGTAAAGCATTTGCCTGGCACACTGCAACCAAACCAAGTTCAATTACCGGCACCACATATGATCCCTCAGACCTCCACCAAGAGTGACCCTTGAGTGCAGTAAATAGTAATCTCTGAGCACAGCCTTGTGGGGTCAAAATAAAATAATAAGATGATCTGGGAAATACAAAAACATAATATAAAAATGCCCTCTGCACTCCTATGTTCAGTGCAGCACTCTTTATAATAGCCACAATCTGGAAACAACACAGGTGCTTGACAAAAGATGAGTGGTAAAGAAACTGTGGTACATCTACACAGTGGAATACTATGCAGCCATTAGGGGGAAAATGAAGTCATTAAATTTGTCTATACATGGATGGACCTGGAGACTATTATGCTGAGTAAAATGAGTCAAAGGGAGAGGGATAGACATAGAATAATATCACTCATTTGTGGGATATAAGAAAAAACAAGAGATAGTCTGGTAATAATACCCAGAGACAAAAGAGTAAAAGGCCAGGAGGTCTAGCCCAGAATAGGAAGCTCACCATAAAGAGCGGTGAGTGTAGCTAGAGAAGGGTCTACTAAGACCATGATAGATGAAACTGATTGTTCAGGACAAGAACTTGATGCTGAAAGTGGAGAAACTAAAAAGCAAGGCACCACTCCAACAATAGTACATACCACAGTGTCAACAAAGAAAGGAAGGAGAGTGAGAGAAAAGCAATTTGCCTGCCCTAGAGCAAGGCAAGGGTGAGGGGTAGGTGATGGGAGGGAAACAAAAATCATTGGTGATGGAAGGGTGCACTGGTGAAGGATGGTGTATGTACATTGTATGACTTAACCAACAATAAACAAATTTGTAATCATGGTGTTTAAATAAAGCAATTAAGATTTAAAAAAAAAAAAGAATAGCTGGTTCTTGGTTCACTACATTCTCAGGCAGAATAATACAGTGCCAGAATGAGTGGGTATTAACTGGGTGTCACTACCTAGAGCAATGTCTTAATAGGGATTTTAGGACTTTTCCAGGCATCCAAGCCCCAAAACAGTAAGACCCTGCAAAGGCCATATCTACCTCCATTTGCACCACAGGTAATGCAGAATCATCTCTCTCAACTATCTTCCCTAGCAACATGGATCTTAGGGGTGTATGGATGAGATTGGTTGTACCCATGAACTGTCTCCCTCCTGTCTCTTCTCTGAGAGATTCTCTGCCTTTCATGCAAACGGAAAATATTCTATAAGGATCCCTAAGAATAGAACAGAATGCAGTAGCATTCTGTGTAAGGGTCTCAAAGGTACTTCCCCAACAACTATCTTTTCTAAGAAACAGGAACTGTGCATAGGCAAGAGTTTTGCTCTATGTTCCAAATGGGCAAGCAGAAGCTCAACAACTCAGTACCTCAAAACAAGACTTATTTCAAGAGGCCTATGAAATAGTGACAAAGGAATATACACAGATCATTAGAATGGGACCTAGTTCCACCAAACTCAGGCCCTGTTGAAGCTGGGATGAGTCAGGAGACATGAGAAATGGTGGTGATGGGGTCTGACAAGGGAGCCAATGGGATCATCAAAAGTCAGGAGAGAGACAGAGACAGAGAAAGCAAGAGAGCAAAAAACTATCCCTGCCAAGACCTTGACCTTGAACTCTCGCCTCCAGACGGCTAAGTAAATGGGCTTTCTGGTTGAAAGCCTGGAGTCTGTACTGTTATGGCAGCCCAGCAAATAACAGAAATTGGTGCCTTACATCAGTTCTCTTCCTGTCTGAACATCTGCCAACCTTCCCCAAATCCTTCCCTCCCTTCTTCTCATCTCTCCTACACTCCCTTCAAAAAGTGAAGAGAATGATAGGCTCAGGACAAACCTAGCTCATAGACTGTGGACAGAGCAATGAGGTTTAGGTGGTTCTCTGATGCTTACCAGAAATCCTGCTCAAACAAGGGTCATTCAATTCTCCTCTAGTGTTGGAAGAGAATTGTGGGCCCTTCTCTCCAGCCAGGAACATGGCTGCAATAGAACATGCTGAAACATTCATCAAGTACAGCGATTTACCCCTTCTCAGAATTTCCAAACCCAACTTTTCAGGTTTCCAAATTTCAAATTGAACAAGAAATGCTATTGCACAAAATGCCCCCCACTCCCACTTCTCCTAATCAGACTGTTTAATTAGTCAGGAAGGTACTAAATATCTTCTCAGGAGATTGAAATCAAAATGCAACTACTGCATGACAGCACGACATTTAGGATACTGGCCTTGAAGTAGCCAACCTGGGTTCAATCCCCAGCATCTCACATGGTCCCCTGTGGCCCCACCAGGAGTGATCCTTGAGCAAAGAGCCAGGAGTAACCCCTGAAGAAATACAGTCAAATATGAATCCAATGAAATCTCATACTATGAGGAGAACAGTCTACATGGTTTGTTCTAGCAGCTAGATCTTTTCTCTCCTAGGTAAATCATGTAAACAAATACCAACATGTTAGGGCCTGCTGGTTTACCACATATGTGCTAATATTAACAATTATCCAAATACCCTAAGGGCTTGGGTTTTATTTGGCTCCTCAGCTATCTCTCCCCCACTTTTCACCCTCTTCCCACAGGAATTATGCCCAACTCAAAACAGCCCTGAATTCTTTTCTCCCCAGAACAGCAGTAACTTGGGGAGGGAAAGGGAGACGGTGCATATTATGTAAATCTAAACTTTAACTGATGACAGTTTTTTGGTTTGGGCCTATGCCCAGCAATGCTCAGCAGTTACTCCTGGCTCTGCACTCAGGAATCACAGAAAGAAACAAAGACCCCCTCTCTTTGATCGTGAATTACCAATAGGGATCAATACAGGAAGGAGAACCCCAAGTTGTTCACTTTCTAGTCTAATTAAGTGTGTAAAAGGGGAAACATTAGTACATGTGTCCTAATTTTCCAATGATGCTTCCATTAACTATCATGTGTTCCTTTAACTGTGATATTTGTTGCTGGAATGAGTGAGTGCTAAAAAGAAAAAATGTGTTACTATAGACAACCATAAATGAAATGAGAAAAGCTCATTAGACTGGATGAGAAGCTCACTGATTGAAATCCCCCCTTTTGGGGGAGGGATGGACTTGGCTCTTTCTGATCATCAATTAAGCAAACTCTTAGAACATGAACAGAATTATTCCCATGGAGCATGCTCTTGACCAGCTTTCTGTACTGTGGCCAGTGCAGTTTACCTGGGACACCTGTCCCCTGATGTACCCACTTCAGTACAGATGAAATCAGAGCTAAGCACTTTGGTTAAAACAAAGTCAGTTCAAGCAGAAAGGATTGAGGTAAAAGTAATGAGCTCGAGGAGTTTTTCTTGTCTTATGTCAATGAACCCTTCAATGAAACTTTTCTTCATTCAACCTTTGGGTGAGGTGAGAGGGAAGAGTCACATTTAGATTTGAGTCACATGAAGAAACACATACCTGGGAAACTGTGATCCACCTTTTATTCACAGCCTTCAGGAAAACATTTAGAAAAAACACTTGTTACTATTAGTCTGAAAACCAAATACAGAAAGTTCAGGAACCAGGATTCTGAAGTCCAGTTGGGTAAGTCTTGGGAGTTCAAAACTTGGGGTCTCGGGGCCGGCGAGGTGGCACTAGAGGTAAGGTGTCTGCCTTGCAAGTGTTAGCCAAGGAAGGACCATGGTTCGATCCCCCGGCTTCCCATATGGTCCCCCAAGCCAGGGGCAATTTCTGAGCACTTAGCCAGGAGTAACCCGTGAGCACCAAATGGGTGTGTCCCCCCAAAAAAACAACCAAAACTTGAGGTCTCAACAAGAGATCACCATAGCTACTGAGGACACGTCAGGTCACAGTAAATCCCTGTCAAGAAAGTGGTACCTGCAAGACCAGGGCATCCATGAGGCCCCAAAAGCTATGGTGCTCATCAAGTATTTATTGACATTTTTTTTCCTTAGGAAAATGAATCATTCAGAGAATAATCCAAAGCACTTTATTTCATCTTAATGGCTTCTGTAAATATCCAAGTGATCAAGTAACTTTTACCCTTCCTTCTTGACAAAATGTTATAGAAAGAAGTCAGCACAGATCTCCACACCTATAATCTTCCTTCCCCTCAAAACTAAGAAAAATATAGTTTTATGATCCAGAAACAACTAGAACATTCATCAGGGTCTAATCCACTAAACATTCCTACATCCTCCCCTAAAATTTCCAAGATGAGATCAGAGAAGAATTATCTATGATGCCCCAAAAAGTTCTACAGAGATCTTCCTCTACAGATGCTGAAAATAGTACAGTAGCTAAGGCACTTCCCATGAATGTGCTTGACCTGTATTAGATCCCTAAACCTCGCCAGGATTAATACCCTGAACACACAGCCAAGAGGTCAAACCTAAACACCACTGGGTGTGTCCTCCCCACCAAAAAGGAAAGAAACAGGTATGTTCTCCTTTACATACATGGTTGTTGCTGTTCCTCTGACTTACCCTATCCCCAAGTCAATCTTGTTACTGTTTAATTTAGTGATTATATTAGCCCAGTGGTCCTGATGTTCCAATTACTGTCAACAGCTTCATAATAACTATGCTTTTCAAAATTACTTTGCTAAATAAATCCATGAAAATTCTTCTCAGTCTTTTTATTTCTTTATAAATGTCTCAAATAAATTTTAAATTAGGTAGATTGTTAAGACTGTCTCCAATACTGAATCTTCAAAACTAATAATGAAAGTTTCTAAAACTGTGAAATCATTAGCTCATTGTAGATTTCCCTGAAAAATATATAAATACATCCATCAAAGCTTTTATATTCCACCTTACTATGATGTCAAAATAGATGATTTAGAGTAAGAAATATCAATGATCTCATCAAAAGCCTAACTTTTTAGAGTTAATCTAAAACAAATGCCCAGTCACAGTTGATGCTATTAAAATCAGTTTAAAGCATCCCAATCTAGACAGATGTGAGTTTATTTCTTTTTGCTTTATGGGCTTCAAATGATTGCATTTTGCTGTTAAGTGGGTTGTTTTCACACATTAAAGGTTTGTGACAATCCTTCATTGAGCACTGTGATATTAGGACTCCTGTGTCAGTGCTGTAAAATCCAGTGCTCAATTCCAGTCTATGTCCCATTCAACGAAGGTCTGTAGATTTATCAGATATAATGCTTTTGCACACTTAATAGGATAACATACAGTCTAAGCATAACTTTTATTATAGGCACTAGGGAAACAGAAATATTATGCAACTTGCTTTATTGTGATCATTTGTTTTACTGAAGTGGCCGGGAACTGAACTCTATGTGTAAGGTTTGCCTATATTAAGCTACATAAAACATCTTAATGACGCAAATTGCTAAATTTCATATTTTAATGACTTCTTCAAAAATGCACTTGGCTTTTAATCCTCTAAACCAGCTCATATACTTAAAGGATAATGCCAAAGACGACAGATTAAACCTCGCTCTTAATTCACCTCTCAAATCAATAAGCCGGCACCCATTCACAGGGTCTTCACCATGCTATGCATACTGGCTCCTCCTAAAAATTCTTGGGCATTTTTAGGGCACAAGGCATGATGGTCTATGGCCTCCCAAATTGATCAGAGACCAATAGACTTACTTTTCTTTTTTTTTTTTTTTTTTTTTTTTTGGTTTTTGGGCCACACCCGGCAGTGCTCAGGGGCAGGCATGGAGAGCCATATAGGACACCGGGATTCAAACCAACCACCTTTGGTCCTGGATCGGCTGCTTGTAAGGCAAATGCCGCTGGGCTATCTCTCCGGGCCCAGACTTACTTTTCAAATATGCACCCTCCATCCATAGCCCCCTTCTGCAATCCTGTTCCACCACTTATTTTTGTAGAAAACCAAAGTGACAATACTAAGATTCAGTTCTATGAGCAAAGCTATTTTAATTCCTACCATATGTTCTTTGGCATTTGAAAGAAGTCACGTGCTTATAATGTAAGAAGCAGGGAGAGATAAGTGGGGGGGGGTGACAAATAGATAAATCAGTGACTGGTAAAAACTGCCCTTGGGGAGTAGCTGAAAGAGCTCAAACTGGGAGAGGAAAACAGCAAGAAAAAAGAAGTGCATATCAGGACCACTTCAGGACTGGAGCATTACAAGCTGACAGCAGGGCCAGATCAATAGCACAGCTGGTAGGACACTTGCCTTGTATGCAGCTGACTAGTGTTTGACCACTTTCTATGGTCTCAAGCATTGCCAGAAGTTATCTCTAAGCACAGAGCTGGATATGGCCCCAAAACCAAAATAAATAAATAAAACATGATAACTGGGAAAGAAAATAACAGGAATTTCTAAGTAATTTTATTACTTTTTAAGGCTACAAGCAGTAAGAGATGCCCTCCATTAGGCAGGAGAGGCTAAGCAAAATAAGATTTATTCATTTTCTAATCGTAGCCTTCTACCTAGCTCCTGGGACATCAGTGCTTTAGTCCTGAGTTTTTATTTTAGCCTTTGTGTTCCCGAGATACAAGAATTTCCAAAGGAGGAAGAGTGCAGACAAAGGAGTTTTTTACAAGATAAGCAAAAGGGGATTTGAGAGTATGTAAGTCCCTCAAGGATGCAGAATTTTCATTCTTCAGGGTGAAGACTGGAAGACTTGGATTGTTTCTATCCAGGCAACTCTTCCTGTGCCCAGTGAAAAATGGTTTCCTTAAAATCTTTGATTAACACTCAGAAACCCAATGAATGGCTGTCAAGACATATGGGCCAGCCTTGCACCAAGGTGTAAGAAGGAACATGGCGGGACCAATGGCTCCACATTCTTCATGATTCATCATCATCTCTGATCAAAGCCAGCAAAACCACTGCTGTACCACAAGTAATCTGCCTCAAGGACGTTCCTTATTTTCACTCTGACATACAGCCTGTCTACCTAAAGATGACTTTAGAGATCTATGGAGATGTATTTCATACTCGTGATAAGTAAATTTACATTGACCAAATGCTGAATTCTTTTCATTGCAACTATTATGTCCTTTTCAAGAATGTGAATGAGTGTGATCAAATAGCTAAAGGCTTATGTGATGTGCAGAGAGGTGTTGGCATGGATGCAAATTCTACCTCTTTTTCCTCTCTTGGGCACATTATTTAACCCAATTTCTTTAATTTATTCACAAATAAGAAGCAACTAAGAATTTGAGGAGATGCAATTTAAATAAAGCATTTGAGAGGCCATAGAGATAATACAGCAGTTAAGGTACTCGCCTTGCATGCAGCCGACCCAAATTTGAGCCCTGGCATCCTATGTGGTCCCCTGAGCACTCCTAGGAGTGATTCTTGTGTGCAGACAGGAGTGAGCACAAAGCATGGCCAGGTGTGACCCCAAAACTAACTCAATAAATAAAACATCTGGTAGACAGTAACTAATCAATGTCCAATTTTTCTCCTGAAAGTCTCCAGATTAAAAACAATGAACAAAAACCTTTGGTAGAAAAAAATTGTTTTAATTTAACAACTGTTTCTAAAACCACTTTCCTTACAGTAAAAATCTTTCCTCGGGGCTGGAGAGATAGCATGAAGGTAAGGCGTTTGCCTTTCATGCAGAAGGTCATCAGTTCGAATCCGGCTTCCCATATGCTCTCCCCCCCCCCCACCCCCCACCCCCGCCTCGTGCCTGCCAGGAGCAATTTCTGAGCATGGAGCCAGGAATTTCCCCTGAGCACGGCCGGGTGTGACCCAAAAACCACAAAAAAAGAAAGAAAGAAAGAAAGAAAGAAAGAAAGAAAGAAAGAAAGAAAGAAAGAAAGAAAGAAAGAAAGAAAGAAAGAAAGAAAGAAAGAAAGAAAGAAAGAAAGAAAGAAAGAAAGAAAGAAAGAAAGAAAGAAAGAAAGAAAGAAAGAAAGAAAGAAAGAAAGAAAGAAAGAAAAGAAAAGCTTTCCTCATAATGAAATTAAACTATATAAAATAGAAATAATTTACCCAAAGAGTGACTTTTCACTTAAAAGCAAAAGCCAGTGTCCAAAAGGCCAAACAACCTATATGTTTTCCATGACTCAGGTGGAAAAAAAAAAAAAGACTCAAGATTCCAGGATTGATCAAACCCAAAATTGTTTGCAAAGATCTGTTAGGATATTTTTATCTGTTATGTTCCAGTTATGAAAACCAGTTTACTCTTGAAGGTAAGGTAAGTCAAATAAAACCCTAGGGCTGGAGAGATAGTACAGCAGGTTAAGACATTTACTTTGCACAAGGTTAACCTGGGTTTATACCCTAGCATCACATATAATTGCCTGAGTACTGCCAGGAGAGATCCCAGAATAGGATCCCAGAACAGAACCAGAGAGTAACGCCCTGAGCAGTTGGGTGTGGTCTAAAACTCAAAATTAATTAATTGATTAATTAATTAATTAAAAATATATATACCCATATTTTTAACATTTGAAATATTGCATTAAGATTGTGTCAATCTTAATACTAGTGATTAAGACACTCCTCTTAGGTGGTGGCAAATGCTTCCTGATTCAGGATACAACCAAGTCACACTTGAGGACTGTGAAGAAATTGTGTCTACACAAAAGGCCACAGAGTTGAACACAGAACTCAACATCTCAACATAACCATGACTCTTTCTCAAAGTTCCCTTAAGTTCTTAGATGTTCACCTTTTCTATTCATCTTAATACAATCACAGTATGGAAGCTGAGAGTATCAATCTGTGTCTTGAACATCTGAAAACCAGACAAAATTCCTCCCAGCATATTCAAGGTACCTTAGCTACTCCTACCTACAGGATTTTTCTAAACCATAGACTTCAATTATTTTCCCCCAATTCAACTACTCCTAAGGCACCAGTATCTTGGAAACAACCTTGGAACCTCTTGGAAACAAGTGTATGAACTTCTCTAGAAGCAGAGTGAAGTCAAGAAAACAACTGGTCATGATACGTACCCCTGTAGATGGTGGATGTATGTTGCCAAGAATCCCTGAAAATGCATGTTAGAAATGTGGTCATGCCACTATTCTAGGGGCACAACCATCTCGCTGACTCCTTACAAACTCCCTCTTTTCCACCTTCTATAGATGAGGACTGAGCTACAGAGAAGCTAAGCAAATCTGTGGTCTTACTAGTGAAAGAATGATACATACTTTTTAATCCAGAATGCCCAACTCTACCACATTTACCCCTCAAAAAAAATGCACCCTAAAAAGACAGAGGAACATTTATGTTCACTGAGGTATTAAACAACAGTCAAGATCTGAAAACAGCCCCAAGTGTCAAAAACAGAAGAGTGGATAAAGCAATTGTGGCAGGTACATACAATGAAATTGTATGCAACTCTGAAAAAGATAAAGCATTTTGCAATTTGCTACCACTTGGATGAAACAAGAAGGTGCCAGGCTTAGTTTAGTGAAAAAGAAAAATAAGATAAAGAGCAGATGATCTCACTCATAGGGGAGTATAAAGACAAAGAAAGGGATTAGATAATTCCCCAAGGAAACAAATCCGGAGGTAGGCCATCTCTTGGCTTCGCGTGCTACATGGGGGTGTGGTCCACTATAGATTCCTCCAGATCTATGGTGGAGAATGGCACAAGAAAACCACATTTTGATCAGCAGAAGGGAAAAACAAAACAAAAACATGAGACAATGGTGGGCGGATCTTGAAACCCTGGTGGAAGGGTTGCCATTTGCAACTATAAAATAATGACTTTATATTATTGTGAATGATGTCTCAATTAAAAATGTTACCCTTTCCTCACCATACTCCCTTTACAATGTACAAATGATGGAAATGTACATTAAATATATATCAGCCATATGTTTTTATATCCTATATAAAAAAGTTGTTGGGAAAAAAGTCAATGAAGCCCAATCCTTGCTCCCTTAGGCAAATAAAGAGAAGGGCAGGAAGGGGGGAAAAATGTCAATTCATTCCAAATAAACTCAGGGGATGTTTAAGTGATCCTGAGGCAACAGTATGCAAAGACCTTCCTCTCCTGCCCCAGGCTTCATTTGCCTGGCTTATCTGGCAGTGTTTCTTTATGGTAAACCCTAGGTCCCAGTGGTGTTTGCAGATGGTTTCAATTTCTGTATTTCGAAAGCTTTCAGGAATTTATTCCTAGATTTAGATGCCTGTTCAACTACAGCCCCTCTCCCTGCTGGCCTTAGCTAGTCCAAAGGGGAATAAAGAAAAACCCAACTCCTTGCTCTTTCTGCATTTTGTTTAAAACAATCCACTGCATTTAAAAAGCCTGATTATTTTGTTCTTTATGTTCTGGAATCCCCAGGGTGCAGAAGCAAGGAAAAGCATGATGAAATTTCTTCCATCCATTTCATCCCAGGTCAGTTCCAGCAGGAAAAAGTCAGGGCTTCTTAATCACAAGGCTTCCGGTCCTTCAGTCCCTACCAAATTACCCTTTAACTGGATCCAGGTCTAGACGTGACTGTGTAGGGTTGACCTTTACTCCTGAGAAGGCTCCCAGGACACCATTCTTCAGGTGACAACTTACCTAAAGGTCTGCCTGAACAGCAGTAGAAAAATATTAGCAAAATCCTGTCTTGGGCAAGCTTGGCACAGCTGTGGTTTGGGGACAACCCCTGTATCTTCTCAAACATCAGACCACATACGCCATCTCTCGAGTTATAGAAGCAGCCATCACCCATCAGAGAGGGTGACTGGCTTGCTGGAGTCAACCCACTTTGGGGGCACATTCCCTAAGGTGCTGCATGGAATGTTCAATGTGTATTCAAGAGGACAGTTGTTAGGAGGTATCACCAGGGCTCTGAGTCTGAGTGTCAAGTTTCTCTCTCCAAGTCCTCGGGTTTTGCATGAATCAGCTCAGAACAAAAATCCAGCTCAATATACAGAAATCAGAGAGTTTCGTCGTATTGAATGTGTTGAAACACTGACAGAGAGATTGGGGCGCGTGGCAGGGGGTGGGATGTATGGAGGAGTATGGGAGCCAACCATTGTCTATTTAGGTCCTTTCTAGACTTTGTGTGGTCCTTCTAGGCTGAACCTAGGAATTACTATCCCAATTTCACACTTGGAAAAAAATCACATGCAGAGAGAGAGCTAGTCTGAATCTGTCCAAAGAGGCAGAGTCAGGGATTTTTCAAATTTTTCAAACCCAGCTTCTTTCCTGTTCTGCCCCCAAGCAACCTCCCCCCCACACACAGTCAAAGTGTTTGCATTTATAAGAAATAAGAGTATTTACAAGCTCAGAGTTATTTCCTGATAGTTATCCACCCAAAACTCAGCCAAAGAGCATAGCTCCGATTGCCCTGAGTTGTGTAAAGTTGTACATGCATAGGAATCTGTAAGTTTAGAGAAAACTTTCAGTAAGTTTAGAGAAAACTTACAAAGAGTGAGAGATTCCAGAACCATCCCCTGGGAACTTCATTCCTTCCAGAAACAAGCAAGTATCCTAAACACTTAATTTTCCTCAGTGATTCCTTCACTTCTAGTTCAGCAGCTAAGAGAATCACTAAGGAGTTGTTCGTATTTGGATAAGGAAGAAATAAAATAAATAGTTGCATCTCAGAAAGATAAAGACTTAAACAAAGCAAAGCATTTATTTCAAGAGAATCTGACACCAAGGACAATAATGACTTTTGACTCTCCTCCCTCCCCCCAAAAAAGACAAACCTTTCTGGGGCATTTTTCAAAAGGGCCTCACAAAAATTACACAGAATTTCATAAATTCTTTATTCAGTAACCATCATTTATTAGTACATGTAAAGTGCAGTAGTGCTGATGATTGTAAAAATGTTAAGCCTACAAATACACATCTTGATGTAAGAAGCATAAAACTTAATACTTTTATTTCGAGAGTGTAAGGAGAGACATTATTTATAATAAGCTTCTTAGCAGACTAGCCAAGGTCCCTCATTTGCGAACATATTTACATAAATAGAAAATAAATTCTTTCCCAAAGACAAATGTGATTCCTGTTGTAATCTATACCAAGCAGTTAATTGCATACCAATGAAGAGCTTAATATATATATATATATGTATATATATGTATCTATGGAAATATGCATATTAGTTGTTTTAACAGTCTGGCACTTTGCAACCTTCTTCAAAATTGCACTGAATTCCCAGATACCCATTAAGAGTTGTTAGAACTCTCCAAGTTGCTTTCTAACATTGAACTTCACTTCTCTTGACCATGGTTTGAAAAGGTTCTTAAGTGTGTAAAAGAAAAAAAATTAAGCACACATAAACTAAAGTAAGATGAAACACATCACTTCATGGACTGGAATATGGTTCGTTAGGTGAGAAGACACCTCCCAGGGCTCTAAGAAGGCAGTTAAAGGGGGGTGGCCACAGAGAGAAAGACCTTTTCCCCCCACAAAGTCAACTCAAAAGGACTAGTACAATGCCAGAGTCCACATACTCACCGCTAAGGCATTTGGTCAAGAGCCTCCCTCAGTCAATTCCCTTGTTCGGCCTGCCATAACCCTTACCCAAAAAATTAGTTGGCTGAAAAGCTGACATTTTGTTTACTTTAAATTCTTTCCTGCTCAAAAACAAAAAAGCTCCTATAAATTGGTTTGACCTGGCTCTTGGTTGGGCCTCTATTCCAACTCATCTCTTGATCAAAAAAAACATCATCTTAAGAAAAAGAAAAGAAGAAGAAAAAATCTAGACTTGGTTATTTTAAGACATCCATCAATAGGGAAGAACAGAAAGGGTACCAGGGAGGGAGCCCTCATATGCCCGACTTGTCATTATCAAAATTCCATTTAAAGGAACAAAAGAAATGATGTTCCTGTCCCTGCCACGTGTGGTTCGGCCATGGTTACTGAAAACGTCAGCATACAATCTTAGAAGAATAAAAGGCTGTGAAGAAATATAATATCTTGCTCCGATTTTGTTCTGGTTTGAGAGTCAGCTAAACTGATCCCTAAATAAAATGGGAAGGGCCTGAACCCGGAGCAGGCACTACAGACAAGAAACTCAGCCCAAGGTCTAAGCATGTGTCATGGCTCTTGCAAGAAGTCGCCAGGCAGAAAGGAAGGCATAGAAATGGGGACTGGGCTGGGTCACCTCCTTCCTCCCCAAAGGTGCCTTTCCAATCGTGGGGGCTCACCTCGGGGGATTTGTACTAAAACAATAAGGAATCAAAAGAAAACAAGAAGGGCTTGGTGGAGGGGGTGCTGACAGCAACCATTTTCTCTGCTGAGTTTTGGGGAAGGCCATCTTGTGGGTTTTGTTCCCCTAAAAAGTCTGATTTTTTGAAAGGCATTGGGAAGACCGTGTCCATCAAAGAACCAAGACCTTTCAAACATATGGTCCACTGATGCAAATTCAAGCATAACCCCACTTGCATCACGGAGATGCTGGTTTGAACAATGGGCAGTGCAGTGCAGGGAAGGAAGAAGACAGCAGCTTCAGCTTAAAAAAGAAAAAAAGAAATAGAAAAGAAAAGCCCCCCCCCCCCCCAAAACTACTGCATCCACACTCTGCGCCCAGGTCAACTCAGTCTCTTAAGCTTTCTCTGCCCTTGGCAATATTACCCAGCCCTGATGCAAGCCAGTCTCCAAAAGGAAGGAAAAAAAAAAGAAGAAAAAGGGAGAGGGGGGCGGGGAGCTGTCATTGCCATCCAAGGGAGCCTCGGATCGGACAACCTTTAGGGCCAGGGCCTTTGTTCCTCGGCTCTAGCGAAGCAAGGGGGTATGGGTGGGTGAAGGAGCGATCAGACGGGGCAGCCCCAACCCTCCACACCCAGCTCTCGGGCGCATGCGCGAGGCCAAGACAAAGGAATAGGTAATTACAGCCTCGATTCATTCATTTTGCCTGCAGTGCCGGGAAGACACCCCTTCACCGCCCCCCCCCCCATCTGTAATCCCAGAGGGAGGGATTGTAGGGAGAGAGGTAGACGGAGGGGGGTGACAATCTTGGGTAGATTCTTTTTTTTCCAGCCTCCCTACAAGTCCCCGTGGCGAGGTGTGGCACCCACACGGGGCGGAGGTGCTAAAAACGCACCCAAGGGATGTACCAGGTTGCGCTCCTCGCCGAGGCCCGAGCCACCCCGCTAGGCTGGCACCAGCCTGGCACCGAGTAGCTTTCCAGGAGGAAATGTCCCTGGGGGTGCAGATAAGGAGCCAGGGCCGAGCGTTCGATGAATATTCATGACCAAAATGCGGTTTGTCGCCGCGTGCGCGCGCGCGCGGGTTAGCTAGGTTTGCTTGGTCCAAGCTGGGGATTTTGCTATTTTATTTTATTTCATTCTTTTTCCTGGAAGGTTCAAGAACAGGAACCAGACGTGGTCAAAAAAAAAAAAAAAAAAAAAAGCTGCGAATCCCTAAATCTTGTTGGCACAGGGCGAGGAGCTGTGCGCGCGCTGTCAGGTTCAAGCGGGGCTCCCCGAGGTGGAAGCGCCCCAGATATTCTGGGCACCACAGATTGCAAGATCGTGGGGGTGCGATGGGGTGATGGGACGCTCCCAGAGTCCACAGGTTCGTGGGGAGGCCACTTGGCCACGCTCGAGGAAGGCGCGTGCCTCCCTCCCTCCAGCTCAGACGTGTTTCTTGCTGGCGCGCAGCTCGGAGATCCGAGTGGCCAAGATGCTAGCGTCCCCCACCCCACCCCAACCGGGCCAGCCAACCTAATCACGGCACTAAGGGGACCCCCCCCACTTCCCCGATTCCCGGATTCCCACCCCAGGGTTCTTTCTCCCCTGCGCGCCCGCCCCACCCCACCCAACCACCCCCACTCCCACCCGTAGCCCCAAAGAGCTTTGAAAGCTCCGATGACAGACGCGCTCCCCGCGGTCCGTGCGCACTGCCGGCCGTCAGCCTCTCTGGGGCTCGAGGTACCCAAAGGAGCGATTTCTTCCCCACCATCAGGCGCTGCCCAGCGCACCGCACCTTACCCCACCCACCCACCCACCCACCCATCCATCCATCCATCCATCCATCCATCCACCCATCCATCCATCCATCCAACCATCTCCCCCGCGATTCTCCAAGGCGCCTACCTGGACCCCAGATCTCTCCAAGTGCTAAGAAGCCCTCGTGGAGGGAACCCCGTTACCCCCATAAAAATATTTAAAAACCCAGCAGGGCACCGTCTAATCCAGCCCCACGCCGTCCCCTCACCCACTCCCCCCCCCCCAGCTACAGCCAGGAGCAAAGACTCAAATGCACCCAAGTGGTCCTGGGGGTGGGGTGCCGTGGGGGTGGGGATAGGGATGGGGGGTTTGAGATCCGAATCCCAGCGCGGGGCCATCCCATCGGGGCGCACCTCCTTACCGGCTCTGGGGGGCTGCCTGTGGCTGGCCCTGGCTGGGGAGGACACGCGCACGGGCCCGCGGAGGCTGCGGAAAGTCCGGCCGGCTGCTCCTTCGGCCGTAGGCGAGGCTGGGTGTGCGGCTCGGCTCGGCTCGGCTCGACGGCGCAGCCCGGAGCAAAGGAGCGACTTGGAGCGCTGCCGCCGACGCCGTCGCCGCTGCCGCTACTGCCGCGGCGGCCGCTGCAGCCTCTGCATTTCTCGGGCGCGCTCCCCTCCCCTTCCTGCCCAGCGCCCTCCCCCGGCGCGTCCGCCCGCCCAGCCTCCCCGCGCGGACCCCGCCCCGCACCCCTCCACGCCTCCCCTCCCCGGCCTCCCCCTCCAGCCCGGGGGTTTCCCCTAAACACCTCCGGCTCTTCCCCCCACCCATCCAAGTCGTTCGCCCCCAACCCAGCACCAGGACCACCAGCCTCCCTCTACACCCCTCCAGCCTCTCCCCATCCCTCCTCCTCCAGGAGTGTTCCCTGCCTCTCCCCTCCTCTCCTCGCCTGATTCCTGCGCCCTCCCCCCCAGTCCCCTGCCTGCGCTTCCCAGACAGTCGTGGGCACTTGGCTTCTCTCCTTTCTTTACATCTCTTGGCTCAGACTTGAATGAAAAAGCGGCCTCCAAGGGAACCCATGATGCCCCCCCACAACACCACCTCCCCAGCTCTCCACCTGCTGCCCTTCTCAGCACCCCAATTTCTGTCCCTCTTGGACAGCAGGCTGAGAGGTGAGACAGTGAGGTGTGGGGTGCAGGCGTGGGATGGGTCCTGGAGGGTTCCCCTCAACTCAGCAGGACCCATGTCTACAGGTTTTTTTGGGGTGGTCTCCAGGAGCTGGCACGCCTGGGCGGTGCCCGCCCGCTCAGGGCGCACCGCGAGAGCATTAGCCGGGCGCGCGGTTCCAGCACTCGCGGGGCTGAACCCGCCGGCGCCACCGAGGACGCACCGAGCCCAGGGGCCGTCGGTTTTCTGGCTTTTGTGCTTTCTCCGGATCTTCCAGGGCTGCTTGGAGGATGGGGAAAGCGAGAGAAGCCGCACACGTGCGCCCTGGGCAAAGCCGCCGTGGCCAACTTCGGTGGGTTCGGGATGTCCTGGGGGGGCAAAGGGGGTGCCACTTTGTTTGACCACGGATCATAGACAACAGCCTCGGCTAGAGGCGGATCCCTCCTGTCTTCTCTGTGGATCCGGAGCCAACGCCACAAACGCAGCAAACACAGGGTGTCTGCGCTTACAACGGTTGCTGTAGCCTCAGACAAAGCCTGCGTTCCCGCAAAACCCAGCAGAACCTGCGGAGATTCTATTTTGCGGCCTTGGGGCGCCCTCTGGCTGTTTGGATCGCTGTCTGGCTCGCCTACTCCTCTGCAAAGAAAAGGATTTGGCCGGTTGTCTGCCCAAGAGATCTGAATCCTTGAACCCAGGAGTGGATTTGGGCGTAGAAATTCAGGCATTGTCCTTCAAAATCCAAAGTGACATAAAGTCACCTCTTTTAGGAGACACAAGTCAAAAGGCAAATGCAGCCACTGGGAAAAGCGCTTCTATTTTCAGCTGCCGAAAGGTAAGTCTATTGTCAAAAACAATTCCATTTAAAATAAATAAATAATAATAATAATAATAACAATAATAATAATAATAATAAGCTGGCTGAGCGTGTCCCAAATTCTAGACGTGACACCTCTTGGTTCTACTAGAAAATTCTAACCCAGTAGAGGGTGTGTGTGTGTGTGTGTGTGTGTGTGTGTGTGTGTGTGCGCGCGCGCGCGCGCGTGCGTGCCACGAAAACCCTCTACCAGCTTGAACAAACGGCGCTGCAAGTTCTAGGGCCTAGAATCTAGGCGATTGCCCTGGGCACTAGAAATGATGGTGTTTATTTCAGTTTTTGTTTTATTCCTTTAGGATTACACCTGGAGGTGCGCAGGGTTTATTCCTGGCTCTGTGCTCAAGGATCACTCCTAGCAGTGCTAGGTGGACAATAGTAAGGTGACAGGGGAATGAACCGTCTCAGCCATGTGCAAAGCAAGTGCCCTACCCCCCTTTCATTCTCTCTGGTTTCCTCCTTTTTCTTCAATTTAAATAGAAAAGCGCAATGAAATGCGAGATCTGGAAAACAAATTATAAACAGGGTGGCCTCCAAAGGAATGTATCTATTAATAAATGTTCTCTGTGTCCCATAAAAGTCCCATCACTATTAGTGAGGCTAGATGCAGGGTTGTCAGTCTCCTTTTTGGGGGGAGTCCCTCTGTTCTGTGCACTGTGGTGTCTTTAAGGTCATTGCCTGACCTCTGTCTACTAGTTACTTGTAGTCAACGTTCTGCTTGTCCACCACCACACCAATACACAACACAAGGAGAGCCACTTGTGACAATCAAAATAATGTCCCAGACATCACTAAGAGTCCTCTCATAGAATCACTAAATGTCTCCCCCAGAGGCAAAAAGTCACCCTGATTGAAAGCTATTAAAGTTTCCATTTGGAACTAGTCTCTAAATTCCCCCATCGCTAAGTAGAGGAGCATTTGCAACTGTATTGTTCAAGGAGAGGGGTGTGTGTGTGTGTGTGTGTGTGTGTGTGTGTGTGTGTGTGTGTGTGTGTGTGTGTGTGTGTGTGTGTGTGTTGTGTGTGTGTGCTCAAGGAGAGGTGTGTCTGTGTGTGTCTGTGTGTCAGTGTGATGGGGTCTAGGTCATTATTTCAATCCACATTCAGTATTGATCCTCCTAACATCTCAAAAGAGATTCTGATAGTGTTGGCAGGATCCGTTCCTGGCTGCTTCCTGCTGGATCCTTTTTGAGCTCCGGGCCAAATTTTCTGGATGGAGAAAACAAGCATTTCCATTGGAATCCAGATCACCGGTTGCCATAGAAACTGCAGCCAAAAGCCTCCAATGAAGAACACTGCGGGTCTCCTGAATTTTGTTTTTCATCCACCTTTGTCAATCTCCTCATGCATCCCTCTCTTTGATAAAATAGTGATGTCTTTGACAAGCTATCAATCATGATACATGAAAGGTTTCCCAAAATTAATAGGCATTAAATCGTTGGCAAAATATTACATCTCAATATTTGCCTCTATAAAATTCAATTGGTTGGTTTTTGGGTCTCATTTTGAACAGTTGCAACATCTCCCCATGACATGATTGGGCATTCAAAGATGCAAACTCAAGCCCCACCTGCTCTTTCATATCTGCTTTACCTCTGAAACCCTATAACAAGCAACCTTTGGGGATGGGGGCACACCTGGAAGTGCTCAGGGCATATTCATAGCCCTGCACTCATTAAACAGTCTCGGTGGGTTTGGGGAGCCACTGAGATGTCCAAGATCAAACTAACAGTCCCTACTATTCCCTTTTTCTGGTGAATGCCCTTGACAATTTTTAAACATATAGTTGGGAAACTAGTGAGTAACCATTTAAAGCTCCAGCATTTAGAATATTTTAACATTCACTTGGGATGTACCACTAGTATTTCAAATGCATCTAGGGGATGTACCACTAGCTATTTCAAATGCATCTAGTGGACTGGAAGCATTTGCTAAGGATGCAATGCATGGAAGATATAATGACAGTTGAACAGTAAACTCATGAAAATAAAAGTGGCTTCACCCAGTGGAATGAATAAATTTTCCACAAGCAAAGCTGAACTTCCTGGGTTGTAAACTGCATTTTGTTGTCAGGTGTAATTGCCACATAACCTGCTCAAGTGAAGCGTAGCCTGCATCCTGAAAATATTTATCTAGGGGATACATGATACACTGACTGCTGATAATTGTTTTGCCCTAAGAATGGGCCATAGAATTTCTTGCAATACCATGGACTCATGCCTAAATTACTAGTCATCTTATAAAAGCACTCAGCTCTGAAATTTTATTATTTGTATTGATTATGAAATCTCTAGTAGATTAATATCACTTTTGATTTTGTTCTCATTACATTATGTTTTGGAGGTTTGAGGACTGACTAAGGGCCTCACATATGTAAAGTAGGTGTTTCACTGCTGAGCTTTTAGGTCCCACAACCCTCTAACAGATCATTGTGATTCCTTCCTTATACTCCCATATCACCCAAAAGTTCTACCTGCTCTGTTTTCCCACTTCCTATCTTTCCTTCTAAATAGTCAAAAGGAAAGTATAGAAATAAAAACTTGGGAGGGGCTAGAGACGTAGTACAATGGGTAGTATGTTTTTCTTGCATCCTGCCGTTTTGGGTTCAATCCCTGGCAGCCCATATGGTCCCCCAAGCTTGCCAGGAGTGATCCTGAGTATAGAGCCAGGAATAACCCTTAAAAACATCCAGTTGTGGTCCCCCAAAATAACTAAATACTAAATAACTAAACAATAATAAAATGGGAAGGGGGAGTAAGGAGTAAGACTAGATGGACTGAAGGGAACAGAGACAATTGCAATCAGGGACCACTGATATATCAGTGGTGTTGAGGGTGGGCAACCCTATCGACAAACCACAAAGCCATGAATTATGCACAATGGACTCAAACCATAAAAATTCAATAAAAAAAAGGTGCATGTTAAGAAGGCAGGGTGAGGGCCCGGAGAGATAGCACAGCGGCGTTTGCCTCACAAGCAGCCGATCCAGGACCTAAGGTGGTTGGTTCGAATCCCGGTGTCCCATATGGTCCCCCGTGCCTGCCAGGAGCTGTTTCTGAGCAGACAGCCAGGAGTAACCCCTGAGCACCGCCAGGTGTGGCCCAAAAACCAAAAAAAAAAAAAAAAAAAAAGGCAGGGTGAACTGAAGGCAGGACTTGGGAAAATTGGTGGACAGAAGGTGACAAGTGGCAGGAACATCGGATGTCTGAAACCCTCGTATGGTCACATTTCTAAATCATAGTGCCTAAATAAAAGCACTTATCTGAAACTACACAGAGTTCAAAGAGAATCAAGGTCCCAAATAAAAGGGGTGAACTAGCACCACCCTAAAGTATGCTGACAGCACTGCCACCCAGGCTCTCCCAGACTTGATGGCTGGTTGATTCACCCTCACAGTTCAAGGCCACAGAAGCAGCCCACAACCACGAGGTACCTGCACAAGACCTTTGAAAGGAAAAGCAGTTCTGAGTCTGTGGGTACAGGACTCGGCTCTTCATGCTCGAGATCACAGGCGCAAATTGCAAGCCCCAGAGCAGACAATACATTCAGCATAGGGAAACACAGCTCCCTCTGCTTGTGTACATTGACATCAGACTTATTTTTTAATAATTATTATTGGGACCAGTGTGAATTACAAGTTTTTCACAGTTATATTTAAGGTACATAGTGATAATGCAATTAGGACAATTCCCACCACCATTGAATCAGACTTTTAACCAGAGGGAAAATCTGAAAATAGATCCTCTCTCTCCTTCTTTCTCTCTCTCCCTTCCTCCCCACCCTCCCTCCAACCCCATCCTTTTCAGATGCCCACAAAAAGTCTTTACTTCTACTTCCATGAACAGTTCTCAAGCAGTGCTGTCTTTACTCCTCAGAGACACCTGAAATAATGGGGAGCATTTGAGGATGGGTTAGAGAGGGCCCATGGTGCTGCATTCACCCCAGGGGTGAAGACCAGGGTGCTGCTAAACTCTAGTGGGTTCAGACCAGACTCACCCAGACCATCTCTGCTCCAAACTGTTCATCACCATGGTTACCAGGAATAGGCCAAAGTGTTCAATGAAAACTGAGACTCACCACAATATGGTCTTATCAAGGTACTAAAGGGCCTTATGGACTGTGGTTGGAAGTATTGGCTCTTTGGCAATGGGGCATGATCTATTAACATTGGTCTCCTAAAACATAGACATGAACATTCTTGTCAACCATTGTCACCTCAATAAAACATAAATTTAAATATATAGATACCTTATAAAATGTCAATGAAGTTGAGAAACTCACCTTGCCCATTGCAAAAGATTAAATGGGAGGAGGGTTAAAGACCACAAATTCCAGTGGGGAAGTAAATTTTTCTATGTTGGGAGTATCTTGAGCAAGCAGTAGTTTTGGAGGTATAACAGGCACCCAGATACTTGCTTCTCCCTCAACTCCAACTCAAAACCAGACCCTGGCTCAGGGAAGTAATGGCCAAGTTAACTCCTAGAGTTTCCTTTTCACTTCACTGCCCCCAAGGCCTGCTTTCCCCCACCCCATTCACCATCACACCCCATAATCCCCTGAAAACAGAGCACACATGTATGTTTACTACCAAGCCTGGAACAAAGAGAGCAAACCCTGTCCCCCACTTATTTGCTCAAAATAAAGAACCATTAAAAAACCAACTTTTTCTCCTGAGTAGTTTCACTCCTGAACCTCTTTTCTCTTCCACCGACCACAGTGATTCCACCTAGTTCTTCCCTCTTGGAACATTATTTCTAGTCACCAGCATTTTCTATTTAAAACCCACCTGCCTAAAGGTAAAGAGGTTTACCTCACTGTTTCTCCAGACAGCAAGCAGGACATCAGAAAGAATCTGACTTCCCCTATAATCATCCCATAAGGCCTTCAAGAAGGGACTGCCGCCCAATAAATCCTTAGAAACTGACTTTTAGTAATACCATGGAGAAAAAGAAGAGTTATTTTAAATAGCCCTTGTATATCTAAGTTTTTATAATACCTTTTGCCTTTGTGTTATCACAAACAATATGAAGTCTATACCTGCATGAAGGCAGACTAAGGTGGTGAGTAGGAGATTGGAGACACTGGGGAAAGAAGAGTCACACTGGTGGTGGGATCAGTATTGGAACTTTTAATATGTATTATAAACAACTTGGTAAATTATAGTGTTATAATAAAAATAGAAATGAAACATATATGCTTTACAGTGTCATAAAAATATTGTGGAACAATTATTCCTGGGACTTGGGTGAATAAGCAAAACTGTGAGGTTTCAGTATTGACTAGTGAGAACCAGAAACCTTGTCTGGCCCCCCTGGTACCATCAGCTCCAGCTCTCAGACTGTTCCCAACTGGTATTTAACCTATTTTGACTTTAACTCCAATGCCAGGACTGGTGCCCAAAATAAATTGCTAACTGCCAAAAAGGAATAGCAGGTTGCCAAGCAGAATGCAGATGTGTGTTTGTTATAAAGCAATTCATGGAGGCCCTGCAGTGAGGCTACTTGTCCAAGTACGAATGTCCAAATTCCACATCTACCTGACACTGCTCCTTGGATTCACTCTCTGAGGCTCCCCCAATGCCTGCCAGCATCCTCCTGGTTCTCAAGCCCAACTATCTCCCACACATTTATATTAAACTCAACTCTGTCAAAAAGAATGATTTCTGCCCCCAAACCCCATGAAAGCAAGAAAGCAGGGAGCCGGGCTACAAAGTTATTCAGGAGAGATCGGATGTCAACAACAGAGGCTAGAAAAAATGGAAAAAATAAAACAGTTCTCAGTCGTTTTCAGATGAGACCAAATCCCATGGAAGCAGATGAAATGGATTGTCACAGGAATAAGCCAAGGAATAAATCACACACAATGAGAAAATCGAGATTTTTATGGTCTTAGAGCACTGACTGGGGTTCCCAGAGGAGATGAAATGACAACTCCACACCCACCCCACCAAAGCAATTTTATTGCAGTTAAAAAAAAATACTCACTTTGTCAAATCAAGCACAAAGAGGGGTGAAGAAATCAATTTTTTTAGGTGCCTAAAGCAAGTTGCTTTGGAGCCGAGTGTGGCCTGCCACAAAGAAGAAATGTGCTGGGGTTTCAGTCTGCAGTGCTAGGGGAAGTTTTCACTGAATGAATCCTTGTCATTCCAGAGTTGATGGAGTCACTGGCTTCCTAATACCACAACTGCGAATTCTGGACTGTGTAAAGACTTGGGCAATAGCCATTCATTATCCAGGGAACCCGAATAGCTGATCCGGTTTGTATCCCTGAAACGTGTTAATCAGCATCTGGAAAATGCCTCCTCAGCAGCTTTCCTGGCACCGAGCCCGAACACCCACTCTGCTGCTGGCCTCCGCCTGCCCTTCTTCACCTTTGAACAGCTTTGTGTTGTGAAATGAAGGTGGGCTGATAGGTTTCAGGTCTCTGCTATAATTTGACATCATAATACACAATGATGACCCCCAACAAAAGTTTAGTTTCTATCCACCAGCCTATTATTGACTTCCTTGGCCCCAATTCATCCCCCGGTCTACCTCCAAACGCTTTCCAATTCATGATTTAGTTAGTTGAAAATATCATTGGAGCCTTGGCTTCCCCCCTGGGTGCTGTCCCAAACCCAGGGACGACCTATTTCACCCCCCAATAATGTAAAAGACACCCCACTCCAGTCCATCCAAGGATCCCCACCCTCATTCCAGGCTTCTAACCTTCCCTTCCCCCTTGAGTCTTCAACTGAGACTTTCAACTGGATCCCAATTCTAGGTTTGGGGTGCCCCCTCACCAATAGAAATTTTGGTGTGATAAACAGATGCCACTGTGCAATTATTAACCTCTTGAGAAGATTGTTCTCAGGAGGAAGAACATTTTCACCCTTAGTCTTTTCTTCCCTATGTTCCTTTCCTCCTCTCTCTTCTCTTCTTCCTCCTTAAACTTCTCCTCCTTTTCCCTCTTTTCTCTTTCCTCCTCCTGCTCTTCCTTTTCCCCCCTTCCTTCTCTGTTCTTCCTCCTCTCCCCTCTCCTTCCTTTTCATCTATCCTTTATTTTCTCCTCATCATTCGCTTTTTCCACCTTCACCTTCTCTTCCTCCTCCTCCTTACTTAAGACCATGATAGGTATCTTTTTTTTTATTTTTATTGTGACTGAAGTTCATTACACAAAATTATTTACGGTACATAGTGCCAATGAATGAAGAGCATTCCCACCACCAATGTTGTCCTCCCCCCACTCCTGTTCCCAGCATGTCTCCCATATCTCCCTCCTTTACTTCCCCATAATACTAGTGTAACTGGTCTCCACTTTACAGCTTGTTGTAGGTTCGGTATCTATTCTGTTTGGTGTTCCAGTCTGGTCATTTTTTATTTACACTACATGTTCATATGACTGGTCCTGATATCATCCTCCCTCTCCCCTCAATTTATGAGGCTGAATGATTCAAGTTATGCTATTCTGTTGGAGATAAAAGGTTAAGGAAAAGAGAAGAAAAAATTTGGTGTCAACTACTAAAAAATAAAAGAAAGAAAGAAAGAAAGAAAGAAAGAAAGAAAGAAAGAAAGAAAGAAAGAAAGAAAGAAAGAAAGAAAGAAAGAAAGAAAGAAAGAAAGAAAGAAAGAAAGAAAGAAAGAAAGAAAGAAAGAAATCACTGAATAGTATCCACAGGAGTGAAAAAGAAAGAAAAAGTGGAAGAAAAAAGAGAAGGAAAATAATATATATTAAAAAAAGCAAAAAACAAAACAAAACCAGAGAAGGTGCTGGAGTGGCAGGGTTTGGTATTACCCCACCTCCTTTTTTTTTTTTTTTTTTTGTATAGGCACAATAAGTATAGGGGAAGGAAGGAAATTCTTGTGGTCTAAGAGATTCAGGATTTCTCCACTCTTGAAGCATATTGTCATGGAACAACCACTGGCTCCATACCTTCTCATAGCCATATCCCAGGATTTTTTTTTTTTTGGTGTCAGGAACCTTTCCTCTCAGTTGTGGATGAGAAAATCAGGCCACTATAGCAAGCACTTTTGGTATTTGTGCAGGTCCTAGGACAAGGCCTAGGATAGAGTCTTTAAGGTTCTAGAAGTTCTGTTCCAACATTGTTGGTGTTTTCAGTTTTCTGTATCATGTCTCCATGTTTTTGCTCATTCCCTAAGCTGAAGTCTAGGAAATTATGGTTCCAAAGGTTCTGCTCATTCTTTGTTTTCAGAATTGGGCCTCTGTACTAAGAAATCTTGATTTTTGTAAGAGACCTGAGCTATAGCCTAGGGTAGGGTTTTCCTTAATGGTCTCAAGGTAAGTTCTGCCCAGTCACAGTTGTCAAAGTCAGTTTTCTGTAGTTAGTGCTCTTATTTTTCATAGTTCAAAGGACAATATATCTTCTGATTTCCACTTAGTGTTAGGTGATGTGATAGGACCTGCTGGTCTTAGGTCAAGTTGTCATTTCCTCGCTGTCCTCGTTGTCATATTAACATTGGCACAAGTATATCTCCCAATGGAGCTTAGTTCCTGGTGTTGTTGCAGAGATTTGTTTCAGTTCTACGTCTGGGATCTGGGATTTGAGAATGAACTAACACTGTCCCATCTCATTGAGACTGAGTTGTAAATGATAGGTATCTTTTACCAGGTGACACAGTTCCCCATTTCTACCTGCAGGAAATGTCAGGAAAGAGCCCCAGAGGTGGGAAGCAGTGACCATGGACCAGGTTTCTAAAAGTTGATGGCTTTCAGAAGAAAGTCAAACAATGATCTCACTTATCTGGGTATGTGGAATAACTGGATGATGAAATGTAATGTAGTAAAGGGGATGCCTAGATCACACTTGATCCAGAGCTTAGGGAAAAGAAGGAGAGAGAAGGAAAGAAATCAAGAAGGGAGAAGGGAAGGAAAAGGGTGAGAAAGGGAAGTAATGAGAGAGTAGAGTCCTAGGCCTCAATGATTTGATGATGTGGAAAAGTGGAACAGCCAGAAATCCAAAGCACAAACTCAACAACACTGAAAACATAAAGCCTAAGATGCAACTGACAAACTACAATGAGCCTATCAAGGGGGTGAGGGAGGTGGTGGCAGGGCATGCTGGGAAGGCTGGTAATGGGAGCTGACACTGGTGGTGGGATTATTGTTGAAAGATTATATGCCTAAAAGTCAGCTATTATGATTTGTAAATTATTCTTTAAGCAAAAAAGTTAAAGGAAGGGACAGGAAAGAAAGGTAGAAGGAGGAAAGAAAGAAAAAGAAAGAAAGAAAGAAAGAAAGAAAGAAAGAAAGAAAGAAAGAAAGAAAGAAAGAAAGAAAGAAAGAAAGAAAGAAAGAAAGAAAGAAAGAAAGAAAGAAAGAAGGAAGGAAGGAAGGAAGGAAGGAAGGAAGGAAGGAAGGAAGGAAGGAAGGAAGGGAAGAAAGAAAGAAAGAAAGAAAGAAAGAAAGAAAGAAAGAAAGAAAGAAAGAAAGAAAGAAAGAAAGAAAGAAAGAAAGAAAGAAAGAAAGAAAGAAAGAAAGAAAGAAAGAAAGAAAGAAAGAAAGAAAAGAAAAGAAAAGAAAAAAGCATTAGCCTAGCATGACAGACACTCAAGAATTGAGGAATTGAGATAGCTAGTACAACAGTTGACCCTTCAAGCTTTGGGGTGGATGAAGAAGTGCTGTCTGGGAAGTCTGGGCTGAAGTCCAGTGTAAAGGTAAGGCCTTGTGGCCAGCTGGGCCAGAGCGGGAGGGTGCGGGGAGTGTTGGCCAGGAAATGCCCTTACTCCAGGCTCAGAAACACAGCCCAGCTCCAGAGGCCCCAGCATGGCAAGGGGGAAAAGCAGAGCTTCCTGTCCAGGTCCAGCACCAAAGCCATCGGGTTCAAATATCCAGGAGTGCCCCAAACACTACCACAGAGGTCCCCCTAAATATTCTGGATCAACAAATCAGTACTGAAGAAGCATCGTCTCCTTTTTGGCATGCCATGTGCAACATTGCATGTGAGAACTGTTTTCCCCATTAGCAGCCTTTCCTTTCACCAAGCTAAGCTGTGTACATTTACGTTTTCACATCTATTTTTATCCGAAACCTTAATAACTGCCTGGCACATACGTTCAATTACCTTTAATCCCTTTTTTCTTAAGGCTCTTCTATAAAGAAAGGTTATTCCTCACCCATAACTCGCTACGATATAAAATCATAAGTGGAGAAAATGAACCCGCAGCTGTGAATAATTATGCCTCTGCAAGCAGGAGCTGCAGGGGTCACTGCCAGCAAATGGTCAATGAAGTCTCTCTGTCTCTCTCTCTGTCTCTCTCTGTCTCTCTCTCTGTCTCTCTCTGTCTCTCTCTGTCTCTATCTCTGTCTCTCTCTGTCTCTCTCTGTCTCTCTCTCTGTCTCTCTCTCTCTCTTTCTCTCTCTCTTCCTCTCTCCCCCTCTCTCCCCCTGTCTCTGTCTCTCTCTGTCTCTCTGTTTCTCTCTCTCAGGAGACATTTAGAAAGACAAAGGCCTTGCAAAGTCGGAGATTCCATAGAGAGAGGCCTAGAGCTGCCTTTCCTGAACAGGGATGTTCCACTTCCATGCAGCAGGAAGAATGATGGGGGGATATTATTAGTTGGAGATTTTGGGCATCTCCAGAGATTCACGTCTATACACAAGGGCTTGGGGCTAAGACATCAGTTCAGCACGGTGGATAGTCTTGAACGTTTGCCACCGTGTGGGAAACTCAGAAACTGCAGCAGAGCTTTTTTTATTGGGCCTCACTGGGACCGGAGCAATAGCAAGTGGCTGATTTGGGACCGATCCGAGTTTGATCCCCAGCATGGTCCTCAGAGCCTGCCAAAAGCGAGAGGCCCTTGGCCTAGCTGGTCTGGTTTTCCCAGTAGCCACAAGGGGGCAGACTTGCTCAAGGAAACAGTGTCAGCTGGGGGCGAATTTTCTGTTTCTGGAAATAAAGGTTAACCTGGGAAACAGGGCTACCAACTACCCAGATTTAGTGCAAAGCACTTTTCTAAAAGAGACATCTATGATATCATATAATAGGGTCCGAGAGATAGCACAACATATAAGATGTTTGCTTTGCACATGACCAACCCGGGTTCAATTTCCCCAGCATCTCATGTGGTCCCCTGAGCACAACCAGGAGTAACTCCTGAATGCAGAGCCAGGAGTAAGCCCCGAGCATCATTGGGTGTGGCCAAGAGCAAAAATAAAATAAAATAAAAATAATAAATAAAATGAAATATAATAAAAAAAATACTCCTCCCTTGTAGAATGTTAGATAAAGTGCAATTAAGTAGATATAGAAGACGTTTCCATTTGTCTAAGATTTAAGATTGATTTCTGGAAATTATCAGTTTTTCATTTTAGTTCTGAACTTAATCCTGATGTTGACACTGAGTGCTTAGAACCTCAGTTCTCTTCCCTGCACCACCTATAAGCCCTGAACCCCATCAGGATCCCTGAGATCAGAGCCAGGAGTAACCCTGAACACAGCGTTCCCAAGCAAACTAATTGGAAACAAATGAAATCAATAGGATTTCTCTGTGCAAAATTGTCTTTGTAATAGAAGTTGCCCCCACCATGAGAAAGGACATAAAATCAGAGAGCTTAAATGACGCTTCAATGATAGGGGCTTATTTCATCTTTGAATTGTTTTCCCTTAAAAATCTAATGCAGGCCCGGAGCTATAGCACAACTGGTAGTGCATTTGTCTTGCATACAGCTGACCCAGGTTCGATCCCCGGCATCCCATTTGGTCCCCTGAGTCTGCCAGGAGTAAATTCTGAGCACAGAACCAGGAGTAATTCCTAAGCACTGCTAGGTGTGGCCCAAAAACCAAACAAATAAATCTAATGCTTACTACTGTCCCTCAGCTATTTCTCAGTGTGGAACATTACAGTCAGGTGACCAACATAAACTGGAACTTCCCTAGTCAAACGAGGTTTTCTGTGAGGTCAGCTAAGCTTTGAAATCACAATTCTGTCCCGCTTGTGTTCGATTCCCAGCATCCCATATGGTTCTCTGAGCCTGTCAGGAGGCATTTCTGAGAGTAGATCCAGGAGTTAAAAACCTCCCTGAACACCCCCAAATGTGACCCAAAAATCAAATAAATTGCCCTCATATTGAGCTGTGGTTCTGAAGTCCAGCTAGAATCATATTCTCACATGTGGGTTCTTCAGACACACGTTACCAGCCGCGGTGCCAATGAATTTAGGGTTATTTTTCTCTGCCAGGTTCCTTCTGATCTGAGTGAAGGTGGGGGACATGGGAAATTCCTGCCAAACTTCTCAGGATTGTGCACATAAACAAGTTAGTCAGTCATGCTTTACAGTGAATTTTAGTTGGAAAATAAATAAAAAGGCCAAGAGAAAAACTATACCTTAGAAAACAATGCATTTATGAAAATGCATTTTAATAGACATATCCTTTATTTAGAATTTATCCTTTTAAATCGGAAAAGGCATTTTTAATTCTGAAAATTGACCAAACACAGAGTGTAAAGCAAACAAGCGCCCACTATGGGGCGCTAAGACCAACACACTCAGGTCTGGGCTCGTTGGTTTTTTGAAAAACTTGGGAGGAAATTCCGGTAATTGCATAAACGTGGTTCAGAAGGGGGTGGTGCAAAAGGCATTAATTTGCTGCAGGAAACATATCCTGTTCTCGGGGGCAGATTTAGAAAGGAGCTGACTGTAGGGTGCCCCCGGGACTTTGCAGGGCCTCAGGTCAGTGTGTTCAGGAAACCTGAAGCGAGCCTGAACCATGCGCTGAGCAGGTGGGCCAGAGCTAAGGGTGGGTCGTGCAAAAGTCGCCCTGGATGCTTCGGAGCAAGGAAAGTCCCCTCCGGTCCGCTTCAGACATCAGCCACCACCCTGAAGGTCAGACAGCAAATCCCGGGGATCCGGGGCGTTGGAGCAGAGGTTTAGAAGAGCTGAGAGCACTGATCTCAGAATGCACCGGGATCACCCCGCTGTCTTGAGCAAGCCACAAAAACCACCAGGAAAGCAGAATCCTGAGTACCGGACGCCCCCAGGAAGACATTTGGGGGGTGCAGTGGAGAAGAAGGGAGGAGAAAAAAGTCCCCTTGGTGCAAAAGGGACAAAAACACATTCAGGATGTTTTAGAAAGATGGTTTGCTTGTTTGTTCCCTTCCCCACTAACCAACTTTTTTTTTTGGGGGGGGGGGGTTAAGGGATTGTAAAGATTGGAACCAAAGACAATTTTTTGAACCAATGATAAATTAGGGGGACTATATTTTTGTTTGGGGACCATCCCCGGCGGTGCTCAGGGTTTGCTTTTGCACTGTGCTCAGAGATCATTACTGAATGTACTTGAGGAACCTTATGTTGTTTACAGGATTGAAAGGGGTTCAAGGCAAGCCCCTGCCCCTCTGAATTCTCCGGCTCCGGGATAAGTTCCTTAGACTAAGAAGGGAAGGATGGGGGTGGGGCAAAGGGGACAGGATGCACCTGCAAGGCCCTGATGTCATAGGTGAGCGGGGAACTTCCCACCTGCCTGCTCCAACACACACACACACACACACACACAAACATGCTTATATGAACACGCTCATGCTCAACTCACACATATTCATGCATGCTCACATACACGCAGTCACGCATGCTCTTACACACATTCACACTTTCACATTCACATACACTCAAACTTTCAAACACACATGTGTGCACACAAACATATGCTCACATATATGCACATACATTCATGCAGGCATACACTCAAAAAAGCCACATGCACCCTCTCACACCCTCATACACACATTCTCCCACTCATTCCTACTCACACACAATCACATACGCTGACACATCACACACATGCATGCACACACTCAAATCCATATGCATATTCAGACATGTTCTCACACATTTACACACTCATTCACACTCTTACACTCTCACACACATGTGCACAAATATATCCTGGGGCAGGGGTATCTGGGGGTAAAGTGGAGATTTTGTGTCTCCCCTCCACGTAGGAGAGAGTCGTCACCCACTCCCGACTGTACCCAAGCTCAGAGAGAAATCGTTGTAGTGGACATCTACATTGAGGCTGAGCCCCTCATGATCCCGCTTTGAGAAGAGCTAATCTGGGGCAGAGTGAGCTGCATCCCATGACAGGAGAAGTCTGGGATGTGCCCCATCCCACGGAACCAGCCCTGCTCCCCCTTGGCTCATACTTTTTGTACCCCAAGGGGGAGCAAGGGCTTTCTGGGGGAGGTTAAGTCACCCACTGGTGGTATTTGTTACTGCACCTCCATCTCCCATCTTAAAGGACCCCAGTATAAACAGAGCCCTCTGGACTTCAGGATGCAGCCAAAAGACAAGAACTGGGCGATCAATGCCATAGTAGGGGCATTCATTGAGTATGTGAGCACCGCCAGCACCAGGAGGGGCCCTTCTCTGAGCACAAAGCCAGAGGTAGCCTCTGAACACTTCAGGTTGTGGCCTCAAGCAAAAAAGTTCAATGAGAGAGAGAGAGAGAGAGAGAGAGAGAGAGAGAGAGAGAGAGAGAGACAGTAGCTATGCTAAAGAATTTCCATTTTCTCCTTTGCAACCCCCATTTCAGATTCCAATTTTTCAAATGTAAAATATGATTTTGGGAGATGTGTTACTGGCATCCCCAGGTGCATTCTATAACCTCCTAACTACCCACAAACCTCCCATTCCAGTCTGCAATTCTGAAAGCACTTAATCAGTCATTTAGTTCCCTTAAATAGTTCCAAGTATAACATCAATTTCCCTTTTCCTCTAAGTCATCTTAGAGGGCAGATGTTGGTCTAAGGACCTGCTAAAGAACTCCAAGAACTAAAGACTGAAAGGTAGCGGCTAGTGTTGGGGTGTTGGGGACCAAGAAAAAGATTTTCAGACACTCCAGTGTTCCCCTTTCAACATCCTACAGAGTGATCCTTAATCCCTTGAGAGTGGCTGGAGTACTCCTTCAAAACCCTCACCCAGCACTGCCTTTGGAGGAAGCATATCTGTCTTTGGGACAGAAGTATTTTGGAGAGCTGAAATGTTAAAACCCAAGGCCAGAGAGTCTTCACCCCTTCTCTCTCTGTCCATCCTGAGAAAGGGTGAACTCAGGATGCAATGCTGTGGAAAGGACTCTGGGTAGAGGGGTGACACATTACTGGAGGCCAGGATGAGGAATCCCTGGAGAAGACACAGGCACAGAGTCTCTGCCTCTGCCTTGTTTCTTTGTCCTCAGAGCCTCCAGCGCACTGAAGCATTAGAAGTGGGGGGCGGGGGATTCCTGGTCCCCCTCCAGATTAGGGTCGGGGAGAATTCCTGCTCTAGAAGTGAGCCAGGGCTGCAGGGGCCCAAAGTCAGTCCTGTGCCCCAGGGTAAACACCGAAACAGAGAATCTTTGTTCTCAAATCTCAGCTGTACCTTCTGCTACTGTGGATGGAGGCTCGGGGGGGGGGGGGGGGGGGGGGTTGGGGGGGAGAGGAAGTCCCTCCCTCTCAAAGGACAAGAGTTATGGTCCTCCCAGTGGGGAAGAAGGGGAAGGACCATGGCATGACCTGATAGCAGGTAAAGGACAATTAAGTGGCAGCAGGGAGACCAAGGCTGGGACCTACACAGCCGTCCCTGTGAGTCTCTTCCGACTGGGAAACTCCATCAGCCCCGGAGTTCTTGGACTTTTCCAACCTTCCTTCTCTTCCTGCCTCCTCTGGCTCCTGCTCCAGACCATGTGGCAGCAGATTTTGGTTTGTTTCAAAGGCTCCAGGAAACCCCTGCAAAAAACTCTCCTGCTTCTTTCAAACCCAGAACAGCCCAGCACTGGGTCCAGAGTGATTTCTTCCAACCACAGCTTCTGTTGTCTTTTCTATTCGTCTTTATGAGGAGACATTTCAGGCACGCATGACCTAGAGGAGGGAACCAGCATGGACCCTCACATCCCCATCACAGCTTGCACATCAGTTCAGTCCCACAAGGAAAGATGCATTAAAATACTGTACAAGAGGGGTCAGAGAGATACTGCAATGAGTAGGGATTCAATCTCCCAGCACTTCATAAGGTCCCCACAGCCCCACCACCAACGATCACTGAACACAGAGGCAGAACGAAGCCTTGAACAAAGTCGGGTGTGGCCCCTAAACCAACATTAAATAAAATAAAGAAAAGAAAATGTGCTGGAAGCTGAGACCACTTTCCTGACTTCCCCTAGCTTTTGTCTTACTTGGGAGTCTGGAATGCAAGCAGGCAATCATGCAATTTTACAGGCTCATCCACAGTCCTGAATTTCACTAACTTTCAGAGATCTTAAATGAAAAGATTTAGAATTCTCCTTAAAAAGGAATTGATCTCATTATAACTTATGATTCTGAGTGAGACTCTAAGACAGAAGTGATGCTTTATGCCAAACACACAGTTTACCCAGTGGGGATTTTAACCATGTGCTCGTAGTTCCAGTAAGAAGCTTAAAGACTTTCCCAGCTCAAGAGATGTTGCATTGGCAGTACTTTGGGGGTTTTGGGGACAGGGGGATGCAAATACCAACCAAGTTGGACAAGTTTACATTTCAGGCTATTTAAGGGAATATAAAAAGAGTTCTTGGGGCTCATTTTTGGATGAGTCAATTGGGAATATTTTGAAATATATTGTTCACTAAAGTTGAGAACAAAGGAAATGTTGCCCTGGCTGAGATTTTCCCAGACAAAGCATAGAATTTACTTCCTTCATTTCTTAAGTTTAGAAAGTCTGCATTCATTGATCAAAAGAGACTTTTTAATCACACAGACACCCCAGCCCCTCAAGCTCTACTATTATCTGTTAGCGAAGGAGAGTAAAAAGGATCTTGGACCTCTGGGTAATGCCATTCTCAAATAAAAGCATAGAAGAACTGAACTTAAAAGTGGATTTATTGAAAATAAAGTGCTATGCATGAGGCCTCTTCAGTAATAATATTCAATAATAATATTTAAATAATAATATTTAATAATATATATAATTTAATATATACAAATGTTATATTTAATATACAAAATCTAAAAGGAATAAAGAAAGGTGAAGGGAAATGTGCACGGGTGAAAGGTGTTGTACATGGTATGACTAAAACTCAATCATAAACAATTTTGTAATTATGCAAAAGAAAAAAACCCAACTGCATTACAACTCCAATTGTAACCACTGTGCTTAAAGTAAGTTTAAAGTGACTTTATTGGCAATGAAATGGCAGCATAAGTTGGGAAAGATATCAGCAACACAGACTGAACAACAGCTCAGAGAAAGGTAATAGGGGCCACATTTATGCCCAGCATGTGTAAAGCCACATAATGGTTTATACAGTTTAGTAGTTTTCTGGAAACTCATGTATATTCATGATGAAGACTAACAGCATTCACAAATAAGCACACAAAGAACACATGTCATGTGGACAGAAAATGAAGAAACATCATGGAAGTGTGTGTTTTGGGTGGTAACACAGCAAAGAGCCTAGAGGTCAATAATGACTTTATTGTGCTTCATCCTGGGGAACTTCTGGCAATGGGCTGGGGGTCAGAACAATGCAAAAATGTTCCCCAAGTCTCCCAAAGAGAGGGAGATCCACCCTCCAAACCACCAGCTTTCAGTCAGTCTGTTTAAGTTGATCCTAACCAGAGAGGCCTTCTAAATTTGGGGTGAGAGTAGGGAGGGCAGCACTGCAAAGACCTTCAACAGTAGCAATTGGCCCTGAGATCCAGCCCTGTAGTTGAGAGCAGAGATATTTGAAACCTTCCATTGTGGCATCTGGAGAACTCAAGTGACTCCCCTCAAAGACTGGTCGTGACTGCCCACTAGCAAACAGCTAGATGAAGACCTTGAAATCAAATCGTCACTCCACCTCCTCCTCCTCCTCCCTGGAGCCAAATGCTAGTGTGTGTGTGTGTGTGTGTGTGTGTGTGTTTGTGTGTTTCTGTATCAACAGTTGATGTAGTTCCACAGAGGGTATAAGGGTGGCTGCACAGAGCTCACTCACTCACTCACTCATCATCATCATCATCTCTCTTTCTCTCTCTCTCTCTCTCTCTCTCTCTCTCTCTCTCACACACACACACACACACACACACACACACACACACACACACACACACACACATGCACCTCACTGCCCATCAGTCATTTCAAGATGAAAGAATGTTTCTTTCTCAAAGACTCAGATGTGACTTTCATCAACTTCTGACAGTTTTTCTTCTTCTTTCTTCTTTTCCCTTTTCTTCAGTTTCTGGATCAAGCCTACTGATGCCTCGGAACTACTCCCAGTTCAGTGCTTGGGACCATGCAGTGCTTAGGGCACAGTGCAGTGTCAGGCAGTGAACCTTTGTAGTACCTCCCTGGCCCACGTTCCCCCATTCCTGACCATCTGTGAAGCTTAAGAGAAAGACCCCTCATTGTGGAGCCTTCATGGCCAGGGTGTTTTCTGGGGAAGACACCACACTTCCTGCAGCCCTGCCATGCTGAAGAAAATGAGGAATTCAGAAAATTTTGGAATCTCTAATGGCAGCTCTACATGCGTGATGGATGAACCCAGAAGAGTTTGGCGTCTTCTGATGTGGATTCAGACCTGGGCTCCAGGCCCAGTGCCTGGTAGCCAAGGGGAGTTCTGCTGCCAATGAGAGAGACATCAAACAGACAGACAAAGAAAAACCTGGTTCATGAGTTCTTTAAGGGAAAGAATCTAAATAGAAAAATGCCTAATTTTCAGAACGTGACATAAGGCTTTTATCTTCCTTCCTAAATAGACTGTAATTCCAGATAGTAAGGGATTTTAGAAGCTCACCTTTCTGGGCACAGCTAGAAAACTGTATAGAAGAGTTTTCTCCTTAGTGCACAGAAAATATCAGATCTGGAACAATGTTGCTTAAAACCCCAGTGGACGAGGATCGCACACCACACACCTTAAGGGAGTTTCTTGGGGATTGGTTTTTACATTTATTTCAAGTGATACAGGAATGATGTCTCTCCAAAGCTTATACTGTTCATTAAAGGAAAGTTTCTAGCACATCAAGAACCAATGGTTTGCTTCAACGACATCTTTCCTTTGATTCTCAAGGTATATTTTACTTCAAATTCTGATCAGCGGGATCCTGTAGGCAGCCGCCAGGACCCCTTCTTTCCCACAATGAGGGAAGAGTTTTCCACATTTTGCTCCTGAGCACTTGACTATCTGCAGAGTAGGCCTGTGCACCCCCTTGCAAGGTAGCCCCTGTGTATAGCATATTAGTAGGAAGGAGACAAGGGACCCACAAAAGAAACAGGCTCCAGGCTTAGGCCATCCTTGACCCAAACATCCCACAAGAACATCATAGGGGCCAGAGCAATGGTGCAGCGGTAGGGCATTTACTTTGCATGCAGCTGACCCAGGACGGACCATGTTCGATCCCTCAGCATCACATGTGGTCCCCAATCCAGGAGAGATTTCTGAGGGCATAGCCAGGAGTAACCCCTGAGCATTACTGGGTGTGGCCCCCCAAAAAAGTAAAAAGCACATTATAGCACATGACAAGCTTGTTCTCTCCCGGGAAATAGAAAAATTTGATCAAGGCCGTTTCTCTGCCTATTTAGAGCTAAGCTAATGTAGACTCTTTGAAAACACCAAATATTGAATTAAGAGCAAGAAATAAAGCCATGAGTAGGCAGATTGAGTAGTTGAAAGTGCTGAATGAGATGATGAGTTTGGTTCCTATTGCTCCCCTCGTGTTTCCAGAATGGCCCCAGTCACTCCACCAGAAGATTCCAGTTGGAGCATCAGGATAGCCACTCTGGGGTGCACTGCAACGGTGGGAGCATGTGTGCCCTAGCAAGCACTTGTGCAAAACCCCAAAAAAATAAGAGCTTGGTTCCTAGTGCAGCCCATCACTGAGCACCACAGCATGCAAGAGATGCACTCTCAACAGCACGCTGGTGGGCAAACAGACTCCACTCATAGCAATAATGTCCACAGAGGGAAAGGGTTAGAAAAGAGAAAGAAGCAGAGTCCTTACTAGAACCTACAATTGCTTCTGTTTCCTCACAGAAGACATGTGTGCATTCTGCAGCTGGTGTTTCCATGGATAGCACACAGCTATTTTCAGAATGAGAGAGAAGCAGAAAGACTGGAAGAAGGGTCCCAAGACTCTTCTCTTTGCCTTTTCAATGTGCCACAGGATGACATGGACAAGACACTGTGACCTTCAGAGGTAGATGTTAGTGAAGAGAGAAGAGCCAGCACTCTGTGTTCATCCACCATGCATGTAGAGCTGCCATTTAAGATTTTTCCAAAATCCTCTTCATTTCTCATTTGGTCCAACATGGCAGGGCTGAAGGATGTTTGGTGTTGCCCCAGACAACATGTAGGCCATGAAGGCTCCACAATGAGGGGGTTTTCTCTGAGCTTTGCAGATGGCCAGGATTGGGAGAATGTGGGCCAGGAAGGAGCTACAAAGGTTCAATGTCTGATACTGTACCATCTCCTGAGCATAGCATGGTCCCAAGCACTGAAGTAGGAGTGGATCTTGAGCACCACCATCTTGGCCCAGAAACTGAAAGAAAAGGAAAAGAAGAAAGAAGATGAAAAATTGTCCAAATTGATGAAAGTCACATCAGAGTCTTTGAGAAAGCATCTAATGAGGGACCTCTGTGTGTGTGTGTGTGTGTGTGTGTGTGTGTGTGTGTGTGTGTGTGTGTGTGTGAGAGAGAGAGAGAGAGAGAGAGAGAGAGAGAGAGAGATGATGAGGATTATAATGAGGATGAAGATGAGGATGAGGATGATGAGTGAGCTCTGTGCAGCCACCTTTACACCCTCCTTTGTAGTTGGAACCTGCCAGATCTAGCTATGCAATTTCTAGACATATCAGCTCATTGAATGCTCATTGAATAGCAGTGAAGGGCTAGAGAGGTAACACAGCAGGTAAGACACTTGCCTTGCATTTGGCTGACCTGGGTTGGATCCCCAGTGCCACATATATCATTTCCTGGCCCCAAAAGAACTATTTCCTGAGCACAAAAATAAATAACCCCTGAGCATTATTGGGTCTACCCTAACCTGCGCCAAACAGGGAATAATGAACAATATCCCTTTAGGTCCATGGTGACTCTGGGCCAATAGATGGGATCTTCCTTTATTTCCAAATTTCCATGAGCCTTGATAGAAACAGCTTCTCAAATGTGGGGATTCTTAGTCATCCAAGAAAGCTGCAGGCAGAGGCAGGGCAGATAATAACTGTGATGAGAGCAGAATGAATAATCCTAGCTAGACACTGGGGGCTCCCCAGCCCTCGTAAGGCTGCGCCTCAGGTCTCCCCCTCATCTTTGAGCTTCTCATTTCCACAATCCCGTTGGAAGTGGCTTTGTCAGAATCAACACCCTAATTCTGTATTGTGGAATCTACTTTGCCAAGTACGGTCCTGCCTTCCTCAGAGTCAGAGGAAACAGGGTAGATGCTCCAAGGCTGCCCTTTGCCATGAGCTCCTGCATGAGGCATTGCTGTGAACCCCTCTTGTTGTCTTAGTCTGGTATTTCCACATCTCCAGCATTTCACAGCCTTAGCTGGATCTTGCTCTTCCTCTGATGTGGTGTGTAAATCAGTCCTGGGTAATGACATGACTCAGTGAGTTATCTTAGCAACAACTGTCAGGAAGGAGCCCCACTCAAAGGGAGGCTATCAATGAGGATGTCTGAGAGAGAGTCACAGGACACAGCCTCCAGCAACCTTCCTCAGAAGGATGTGGCCTCCCTACACAAGAACAGAAGTCTAGAGCCAGAAGGTCCCAGGGTCCTCCCTGCTCTCCCAAAAGGGCAATATAGTACAAGAGGGAGAGACACCACCTCTACAATTGGCTTCCTTCAGTTTAAATCTCAGCTTTGGTGCACTTTTCCCTGTGGAACTTTGGAGAGTTACTGACCTTCTCTTCACCTCCTTCTCTCCTCTCTGCCATTGGAGCCAACAACTTCACTTATGTAGAGGGTGGGTGAAGCTTTCCTGAGAACTTTGCATGGTATCTGTGATGCCTCACAGTGATGGAATGTGAAGGAAGCTGAGTTTAGTTTTCGTAGGTTATTTAACATGACATTTTACAAAAATAGACTGCATAGTACAGTGATTTTCAGAGCCCTCTTGAAATTTAAGACTGGTAGAGTCCCAGATACAAAGAAGCTAAGACAATTCAGATCCATTCCCTGGATGTTTGTTAGCATTCAATGAGTTGATATGTCTGGAAAATGCATAGCTAGACCTGGCAGGTTCCAACCACTCAGAATACTGATGCTTCTGTCTTTATTAATATCTACCTCTCATAGTCTCAAGAGGATTTTTAGGGCATCAGGCTTTATCATTGCCCTGGACAATATGAAAGTCAGGTTTAGAAGCATTGGAGGGAACAGGGCAGGAAATCAGAAAAAAAGGGTATGAGCTTCCTACATGCATCTCTTTGCTTTATCCAGAAGTAAACATTCCTCCTGGTACCCCTTCTCTTGACACTGGAGTTTAAAATAGAATTGGGAGTGTGCAGGTCTGCTTAACCCAGCAAATGTAAAGCATCATCCATGCTTATTCTCCACACTACTGTACACGGTAACTACTAGACAAGGGAAGATTTTCAACTCAAATTTAATTAATAAATGTAATAAAACTACTTGAACATCACATAAGCCCCATTCCAAGTATTTAAGAGTCATATATGATCACTCAGAGTAAGGCCTCTTCTATCTGCATATGAAAGCTCAGTGAGACCATATGCATGAATGCAAGAATAAGAGTTCATGCATGAAGAACCAACCTCACAATTTTTGACCATGTGTTCTTTATTCCTAAATAAAATCATGACAAGGAAGAAGTGAAGATGGTTATCAAAATAACAAAGAAGAACGAGGCCAGGACCATTTTCAATGTGAGTGTGATCAGAACAGTGGACTGGCCATAGCCCAGAGGGAGAACCTTAATGAAATGAAGGGATTTTTAGAAACTTGCTGGCCACCCTTCCCATTGATCTTCCTCATACTTACAAGTTCAGTATGCATGGAAAAACGAGATTGCCTATCAGGAAGACATGATCATAATTAGATCTGAATTGGTTTTGCTTCACTCTATCTGGGACTCCACCAGTCTCAAGTTTCAACAAGGGTCTGCAAATAATTGTACTATGTAGTCTATTCTTGTTGGTACTCTTTGGGCATGCAGTATATGATTGCTTGCAGTCTTGACTTAAGTTCAATCTTCAGCATTGCATATGGTCTCCCTCAACCCCCAGCACTACCAGGAGTGTTCTTTTAGCACAGAGACATGAGTAAACACTTGATCATTATCAAATATGGCCCAAAATTTCTTCCTCTCAAAAATTAATACCATTAGACCCATGTTAAAAACCAATATATATTGACAGTTGTGTGTCAGGCCATTGTTGGAGTCAAGAAATGGCATCATGAGATTGAAACCTTAATATTCTAGTGCCAAAGTCATGGCATCCTCTATACTTTCTCCCAGCACCCTCAAAACTCTAGAGAACAAGTTCTAGAGAGAATTTATTGGAGCAACAATTCTCAAATTTCAAGGTGCATAGACAAATCGTCTGAAAGGTCTACCAAAGCATAGATCTTTGGGCTAATAGAGAGTCAGAGCAAATTCCACTTAGAGTTTAAGAAAGTTGGTTGGGGCATCTCTTCCCAACTCAACATGTTCAATAGCGCCAGATCATTAATGTGGTCAGTCATAGGTAAATTCAAGAACTCTGGACCATTTCCCTCTGTAGACTTTTAAATCTTTACTAGCACAACATGTGCTAGTCTCCATTCCCAGGGTATCCTCAATGACTCTTGAGAACTTATATCCCTAACAAGTTCAAAGGTAACACTGATTCTGCTGGTTCATTGACCATACCATTTGGGAAACCATTTGAGAACCATTTGAAAAACATTTTAGAACCTCCAGCAGTGTTATACTGATCTACATGTCTCCTCCAGGAATGTTGGCCATGACTAATTATCTATCAAATGGTAGAGCAAGAATTAGTGGTTATGGACTCTATTTTTTGTTTGTTTTTGAGTCACACCTGAGATGTTCAGGGTTTACCCCTGGCTTAGAGATCATTCCTGGTGGGTTCAAGGAAACCTTATGAGTGCTGAAGATGGAACTCAGGTTGTCCTGGTGCAAAGCAAACACCATGCCTGATGCACTGTCTCTTGAGCCCTGGTCTGATTCTTGACTTTAGGAAGCTACCTTGCTATTTCAGGCACTAAGTCATTTTATCCTACCAACAGACCTTGCCAGACACTTCTGTGGTTATAGTGGCTGTTGAAACAGGGACCCAGAGGAGCTGCTGAAGGTTTTCAAAGTGAAAGTGGAGTCTTCAAACGCAATTGGGCAGCTTAACTCCAAAGTCCACAATCACTGCTCAGATCTGTCTGTAGTTTTGCCAAATATAAATCTAGAAATAGTCCCTTATGAGAGAATGTGTGCATGCATGCACATGCACACACAGAGAGTAACTTCAAAGAACATATGTGCAAAAGGGAGTTCAAATTTGTTTTGCCCAACTAGATACTCCCAACTTAAAGGAATTGAATAAAGAAACTCTCATTCCTTCTCCCACATCATAACATGAATAATTATAACACCAAAGGTAAGGTCATCCATCTGAATTAGAGGTTTATTTTTTAAGGTCAAAGAGAAAATCCTTTATAATCTACAGGTGCTATCATCTCATTACAGCCTCTCAATTCAGCCATTTTGGTTTGCAATAGCCACAGATTATGTAGAAACAACTATTACCAATATAATGAAACCTATTTTAGCTGCAGGTGTATAATTTGAACTGTCTGATTCATCTACTATTTTTCCAAATAGATAGCAGAAACTATACCTCATTAAGTTTAGGCAAAATTTTAACCCAAGAAAACTGTTTTTAATCCCAAATAATCACCAAGCAGATATTAAAGGGAACCTTTGTAGAATATACTTTATGCCTCTAGCCCTAACTTGATTCTAAAAATCTGTGTAATATCACGCTCGGTTTTCTGGTAAACCAGACTGCTGAGCTCATAGTCCATAGTTCAAAGCTCAGCTCATGGTTAGTCCTTCCAGTCAATAGAAAGTTGAAATTAGAAAAAGAATATGAACTCAATGGATGACTCAACTAGAATCAATTCACAACAGGTCATATATGTCAGCAGTGTCATTACTTTTCCTGAAAATGAAGATGTTGATCTCACCTTACAATGAGCAACTTTGCTAGAGTATGTGATGATATTGCTAAAGAACTTGACACTCACATGGTCTACACCATTTTCTCCTGATTGTCACCGTCTAGGCCAATGCCAGAGAATTTGTCACCAACCCCCTTTGTGTCTAGCTCTCGCTAATGATGATCCTAACGTGCCTCTGGGTCCTTGCACACTCACTTTGAAAAAGCTCTCACTCAATTACTAACATCTAATGACTCATAACCAAGCTCTTCAACTGGTAGAACTTAGTTTCAGTTTTGTATTGACCAAGTTTATTTACAAGTCACCCAGATCCTCTATCCACTTTAACCCATCTTAAAGATACTCAACCTGTTCAAATGAGTCAAATGTTTCAATTAAAATAGCCACATCCATAGTCGAGGGAAAACCATAATCACAATCAATATAAATAACAAGCAGGAAGCTGTACAAAAATGTGTCCTTCCAAAGAATAGTTGAAGTAATGCATCAGAAATAAAGAAATAGAGAATTAACCTTCCTTCTTTTGTGGTGTCTGGTTCTTGGTATTTGAATGAATCTGGAGCTATAAATGAAAGACATGGTTGGTGGTCTTGTCTGTGCTTTCCAAACATAGCATGGAATCCTTTGGAATCTTGGAGGGTTTCTTTTTTTATTTATTTATATATTTTCTTTAAATACATTGATTACATACATGATTGTGTTTGGGTTTCAGTCATGTAAAGAACACATGTGCAACATTCCCATCACCAATGTCCCAAATCTCCCTCCTCCCAACCCAATCCCCGCCTGTACTCTAGACGTTTTCTATTTCCCTCATACATTCTCATTATTAGGATAGTTCAAAATGTAGTTATTTCTCTAACTAAACTCATCTCTGTTTGTGGAGAGCCTCATGAGGTGAGCTGTAACTTCCAGCTCTTTTCTCTTTTGTGTCTAAAAATTATTATTGCAAGAACATCTTTCATTTTTCTTAAAACACATAGATGAGTGAGACCATTCTGCATTTTTCTTTCTCTCTCTGACTTATTTCACCCATCATAATAGATTCCATGTATATCCATGTATACAAAAATTTTATGACTTCTCTCCTGACAGCTGCATAATATTCCACTGTGTATATGTACCCTGTTGAAGGGCATCTTGGTTGTTTCCAAAGTCTTGCTATGGTAAATAGTGCTGCAATGAACATAAGTGTAAGGAAGGGATTTTTTATTGTATTTTTGTGTTCCTAGGGTATATTCCTAGGAGTGGTATAGCTGGATCATATGGGAGCTCAATTTTCAGTTTTTTTGAAGCATCTTCATATCACTTTCCATAAAGGTTGAACTAGACGGCATTCCCACCAGCATTGGATAAGAGTTTCTTTCACTCTACATCCCCGGCAACATTGTTTGTTCTTATTCTTTGTGATGTGTGCCAATCTCTGTGGTGTGAGGTGGTAACTCATAGTTGTTTTGATTTGCATCTCCCTGATGATTAGTAATGTGGAGCATTTTTTCATGTGTCTTTTGGCCACTTATATTTCTTCTTTGTCAAAGTGTCTGTTCATTTCTTCTCCCCATTTTTTGATGGGATTAGATGTTTTTTCTTGTAAATTTCTGTCAGTGCCTTGTATATTTTGGAGATTAGCCACTTATCTGATGGGTATTGGGTGAATAGTTTCTTCCACTCAGTGGGTGGCTCTTGTATCCTGGGCACTATTTCCTTTGAGGTGCAGAAGCTTCTCAGCTTAATATATTCCCATCTATTAATCTCTGCTTTCATTTGCTTGGAGAGTGCAGTTTCTTCCTTGAATATGCCTGTAGTCTCAATGTCCTGGAGTGTTTTCCCTACGTGTTGTTCTATATATCTTATGGTTTTGGGTCTGATATCGAGGTCTTTAATCCGTTTGGATTTTACTTTAAGTGCATGATGTTAGCTGGGGGTCTAAGTTCAATTTTTTGCAAGTGGCTAGCCAGTTGTGCCAACACCACTTGTTCAAGAGGCTTTCTTTGCTCCATTTAGGATTTCTTGCTCCTTTATCAAAAATTAGGTGATTGTATGTCTGGGGAAACATTCTCTGAGTATTCAAGCCTATTCTACTGATTTGAGGGCCTGTCTTTATTCCAATACCATGCTGTTTTGATTACTATTGCTTTGTAGTAAAGTTTAAAAGTTGGGGAAAGTAATTCCTCTCATATTTCTTTTCCCAATGATTGCTTTAGCTATTTTAGGGTGTTTATTGTTCCAAAGGAATTTCAAAAGTTACTGATCCACTTCTTTGAAGAATGTCATGGGTATCTTTAGAGGGATTGCATTAAATCTGTACAATGCTTTGGGGAGTATTGCCATTTTGATAATGTTAATCCTGCCAATCCATGAGCAGGGTATGTGCTTCCATTTCCACGTGTCCTCTCTTATTTCTTGGAGCAGAGTTTTATAGTTTTCTTTGTATAGGTCCTTCACATTTTAGTCAAGTTGATTCCAAGATATTTGAGTTTGTGTGGCACTATTGTGAATGGGGTTGTTTTCTTAATGTCCATTTCTTTCTTATTACTATTGGTGTATAGAAAGGCCATTGATTTTTGTGTGTTAATTTTGTAGCCTGCCACCTTGCTATATGAGTTTATTATTTCTAGAAGCTTTTTCATAGAGACTTTAGGGTTTTCTAGGTAGAGTATCATGTCATCTGCAAACAGCGAGAGCTTGACTTCTTTCTTTCCTATCTGGATTCCCTTGATATCTTTCTCTTGACTAATCACTATAGCAAGTACTTCCAGTGCTATGTTGAATAGGAGTGGTGAGAGAGGACAGCCTTGTCTTGTGCCAGAATTTAGAGGGAAGGCTTTCAGTTTTTCTCCATTGAGGACAATATTTGCCTCTGGCTTGTGGTAGATGGCCTTAACAGCAGTTAGGGGGCATGCCTTGCATGTGCCTGATCTGTTTGACTTTGATAACTACATAGGTCCTTCCCACTTTTGGGTGCCATCTGGAAACCTCCCCAGTACTACCAGGACAGCATCATATCCTAAGGCCTTTGGTTTGAAAGTTCAGTCAACTTAGAATAACAATTGGGACTTTAGACTTCTTCACTGCCTCTAATGAAACTCCCTGAAAATTAATTAGAAATGAGTTTGACCTCTAAGAATCTAAGTGTGAAGCTATAGCCTCCAAACAAGGACTTTATCCAACACAACCGTGTCTTCATAGTGTTATTTTCTTAAGTAACAACAATTCTCTTCTTTGCCTTCATCTCTCCCCAGTTGTCTCCAAAAATTTCTTTTGCCTTTTCAAACCAGAATGCAATCAAATGCCATGTAGTGGGTTGGCCTATGTTCTCAATTCAGACTATTGTTCTCATTTTATATTTATTGATTTATTTTATTTTATTTTGGGGCCACACCTGGTGATACTCAGGGGTTACTCCTGGCTATGTGCTCAGAAATAGCTCCTGACTTGGGGGACCATATGGGACTCTTGGGGATCAAACTATGGCCTGCACTGGGTCAGCCATGTGCAAGGCAAATGCCCTACTACTGCGGCCCCTATTACTTTTTTTCCTTTTTTTTTATTTTTAATTATGTGAACAATGATGCAAAGAAAGAGGACAAGATAAAGTTACAGTGGAAGGACAATCCCCCTGCTGAAAAACAGAGTTCTCAGAAGAAATCCCCCTGCTGAAAAACAGAGTTCTCAGAAGAAATCCCCCTGCTGACACCCCAGTTTTAAGCTTACAATCAAAGAATGATAAAACAGAACCCATGTACAATTACTTTGTTCCCCAAGACCCCAGATTGCAGTACATTATAAAATTTCCTAGAGGTACACAAAGCAATCTAAAGCCATAAAATGTATGTAACTCCTTAAACTTGAAGACATAGTAGTTTTTTACATTTCCATGCACTTGCATGTTAGTTCAAGTCAACCTCAAAAGTTTAAGTGGGGTTTTTTTCTTTAAAAGGTTTAGAGTCAAAGGAACACAATTAAAACAGTGTTAGAATGGCAAATATTGTTTGCATAGGCCCACCAAAGTATGGGGGACATGGGAAGGAAAAACCTTGGCCTATAATTTTTTTTAAAGTATCTTTTTTTTTTTTTTTGGCCTTAGGGCCACACTCTGCAGTGCTCAGTGGTCCACCCACTTCTGATTTTAAACTCAGGAGTTACCTCCAGGTGGAATTCCGGGGGCCATATAGGTTTCTGGAGTTGAACCCAGGTCAGCTAAGTTCAAGGCAAGTGCCCTACCCACTATACTTTCTCTCCAGGCCCATAAATTATACTTTTCAAACAATTAGCTGTCTTGTAGAACTGTTGGCACAATCTAGTATGGTCTAGACCCCAGACTCTCTTCATCCATTGTCATTCCTCTTCTCTCCTCCCATCTGTCTGTAGCAGCATGTCCCTATTCCTAAGCTCCTATTAGCTCCTAAAGTCTCCCTTCTGTTCCCTTTTTGATTTAGGTATTTGAGTCTATAGCTCTTTCTAGTAGGGTCTACACTGGAATGTAAGTCTAAAGACTTACTAGAATCACATCCAATAAGCATACCTTATGTGAAAAGTGTTGCCCCAACCAGCATATAATTTTGGGGTGCTGTATTTTCAGTGACACTGACTTTGGTTTCTTCATAAGGAAGCTCATACCTCTCCTTTAATCATTTGCATTTAGGAAAAGATCATCAACGTGATATTCTATTATAGCATCTGAATATTTATTTCTCCAACAAAATTTATCAACAATTAGTACGTTGAGCATCCAACGAGGTCCTTTATCTGAAAGGATGTTTTTATTAAAATTTGTAAAAGGTTCTTGTGGGGTTCAGCTTCCACATTTATGTTATGGTGACATTTGAATGTTTTCTTTTCTCAGTACAACTTTGAGCCTCTTTTTAAGTGTGTTTGCATCTGAATAACCCCCACAGTGAGAAGATAAAGAAGAATCCCACTTCTCCCTCAAAATAATTTTTTTTCCTGAATGTCACATACTGGAAAACCTCTCAAGCTTGACTACTTCCTGTGTGTTATGTTCACTGACTAAAGAGTCTTTCTGTGATTGTGTGTGGCTATGTAGTACTCAGCAGAAATTCTTTGTGTGGCTGTGTAGTACTTCAGTGGAGGAGTGTGGTGCTATGTGTTTATCCATTCTTGGGTTGAGGGACATTTAGGCTGTTTAAAGCTGGAGGCAATTCCAAAGAAGATCATAGAAACATTCTTGTTTGGGTCTTCATGGGAACATAAAGTTTTCATTTCACTTGGGAAAACATTTAGCAATGGGATTTCTGGTGTTGTTTAATAAGAGCATATTTTACTGTGTCAGAAACTGCCAAATTCTTTTTCATAGTGACTGTGCCATTACATCCACTCAGTTAATGAGAGTCAAGTAGTGGGGTTTGTTTGGTATTTTGTTTTGTTTTGTTTTTTGTTTTGGGGCCAAACCCGTGATGATCAGGGGTTACTCCTTGCTATGCACTCAGAAGTCACTCCTGGCTTGGGGGACCATATGGGATGCCGGGGTAGCGCATGCAAGGCAGATGCCCTACTGCTTGTACCACTGCTCTGAACCCAAGTGATGGTTTTATAAATGCTGTCGTCCTTTCTATATCTTTTCTGTTTTGCTTGTTTTGTTTTGGGGACCATACTCGGCAGCATTCAGGAATCACTCCTGGTGGGCTAAGGGACCATATGGAATGCCAGGAATCAAACTCAAGTCTGCTGCATGCAAGGAAAATGACATACCCACTGTGTTATCTTTCTGGCCCTTAACCTTTCTATTTCTTAGCTAGTGCTCTACCATGGGGGAGGGTGAGAATTCATTTTCTCATCAACTTGAGTACAACTATATTTCTCATTGTCAAGGCAGAACAACATTAGTTCCTTTCACTTCATTACCAATCTGAAGTAGATTTTTTTCTATCTATCCCCTGCAAGACACACTGTCTTTTGTTTCCTTCTTTGTTTTATAATAATAAACTTAGGGTTCTTTATTTGTTAGATATGTAACCTTTAGTACTATATATCCATCTTTTGAATACTTTTCCAATTGTTCCTAATGAAGAGAATGTTGTCACGCTGGTTCTATTAATTTTTGACATAAGTTCCATAAGCCTTTGACCCTTTTTCCTCTCAGTACCCCTTGAACTTTGCTGAGCCAAGCCTCTTCACAGCTACTTCTCCAAAAGAACAAGTTCTTTTTAATGGTTTTAGTAACAAGTCTGTCTCATGACTCCAGAGTGTAATTCCTCAAAGTCTTTTTCTCAGGACTTCATACCTGAAGAACTCATGTTCTATCACTGAGTTATAACTACAACCCTTATCTGCTCTTTTATTTGGGGACACAAACATTTTTAATCATGAACTATGATACAGATATGCATTAAAAATCAAGAATTCATGGACTGGGAAGATGACAGAAAAAACCAGAACACATGTTTTTCATATAGAAGATCAAAGTTCAACCCCTGACACTGCATGGATCCTTAGAATACCAAACCAATAGTAGTCCCAGAGTACCACTAAATGTGACCCTAACCCTCTTTGACACCCCCCCAAAACACACTCATACCAGTTAAATTTCTACCTTAAATTTATCCTTTTAACTTCTTTTCAATGTATTAATATTTAAAGTTAATACAGACACAAAATTATTTTTCTCATATATAGAATATAAAGATATACAATAAGGAAGCAACAAATAGCCAAAGGCCTCAGAACTGGAGAGTCGGTCCACAAAACCCAGTTAAAGGGTACTGAAGGTATGGAGGTATTCCCCAATCCTTTGGGACACTGGTGGAAGGAAGTGGACTATGATATTGGAATCATATATACAGAAATTATCCTTAATGATATTATAAATGATGAGTAATTCAATAAAGATGAGGGGGAATAAATTTGAACCTCTTAAACTTCTTGCTCTTATCATGTAAATATTGTCCAAATCACCAAGCAAATATGAAGATCATCTGACTTTGCACTGGACACCCTAATCTCCAGCATAGATTCAGCTGACCTAACTGGCTAGGTGGGTGTCCCTCTCTGCTCTCACTCCTCCACATCCATGTGTCCCAAAACTGTTTCCTTACTATAAATAATGTTTTGCTCTTTGGCAAGGGTCCTAAACTTGACTCCCCAGCTGGATCCTGCCTTGCAGCTCTCAGAATCACAATGTCTGTATTACCACCAACAATAACTGAACCACTAAGGAGAGTTGAAATGGCATTGACTTTTTCATTAGCCTTCTAGTATTTTGTTAGGTGTATCCAGGTGGAATACTTGAAGTATTTTTTTCTTGCATGTGTTTTTGGTGTCTTGGTTCCCTTTTGTTTTCACTCTTAAAGCTAGTCTCTGGATCTCTGTTCAGAGCTCCTAGGGGTAGATAGAGTTAGGGACAGAGAGACATTGATTCATTGGTTAGTTCTTCCTGTCTCCATGGAACAGTTTCTCTTCCATTCTCTTTTATCTCTCTTATACACCCAAGACTCTCTTCCTCCATCCATTGCCATTCCTCTTCTTTCCTCCCATCTGTCTGTAACAGCATGTCCCTATTCTAGAGCTCCGATTAGCTCCTACAGTCTCCAGTCCTTTCCAGTAGGGCTCTATCTAATCTATCTTGCAACAGTGTGTCCTTGTGTCAAGATCAGCAAGTGTTGGCTGTCATGACCCTGGAGACTTTACAAGTTTCCTCTGTTGCCCACATTCTCTTGTTTTATTCTTCATATGCTTAGCTCACAGGACAAACACAAGCAAGTGAGGCCATGAAATCTTGCCAATATGCTTCCTTAAACTCACTCTGTGGACAGGAAAACTCATATGACCCATATATCCTGGAGCTCTGAGAAGACATAATCATTTTAGTGTTTGTTAAATTCATAAATATACAATGGGACTCCAAGGTACCCTTGCAAGAATGATTTCTTAATCTAGAAAATGGAGCTTTGCAGAGCTGTGAAAATACTGGACACTGATGCAGAGCATTGGTGGCAGAGAATACCCTCTCACAGCACCATCCTGAATGTTCATGAATTTAACAAATTACTCACCCCAGAGTAGCTACTAGTGCAGATGAAAGAACCACTACCACCTCTCCCCTGCCTGGAGAGAAAACAGGAGAAAGAAGCTCTGATTTTCAGAGACCTGCCTTCCCTTTTCTTCAAGAGAAATCAGAGGTGGAGACTACCTAGAAGAGAATAAAAAGAGGCCAGTAGATCATTTGTAGTTCTTAGGTACCCTGAATTTGTTGGCACCAAGAAAGAATAAAACTGGGGTTTGACTCAATGTATATTTACATATATATATATATATATATATATATATATATATATAAAGAAAGAAAGAAAGAAAGAAAGAAAGAAAGAAAGAAAGAAAGAAAGAAAGAAAGAAAGAAAGAAAGAAAGAAAGAAAGAAAGAAAGAAAGAAAGAAAGAAAGAAAGAAAGAAAGAAAGAAAGAGAGAGACAAAGACAGAGAGAGACAAAGACAGAGAGAGAGACAAAGACAGAGAGAGAGACAGAGAGAGGGGGGCTTCTCAAATTTCCTCTTCGAATCCCTTCTTGAAGCAGCTCTTCAATTTGTTCTTCAGTGCAAAATACTAATTTTCTTACTAGGGGAGAAAAAAACCTATCATTAAGTGTTCCAGAATATTTCCACAGATGCTGAATTTCTGCTTCTGAGCTGAACCCTGGTGATGTTACTTCCTTCTTCTGTGCCCTAAGCACCCTAAGCACTTACATCTCATACTAAGAAGTAGGGGTCTTTGTGGTAAGTGCCAGGGAATTTAAGGGTTCATTTGAAGCACTTTTATTCTAAGAAAAATTGATTTCCTTCTGGACTGGGGATGAAATCGAATATGAAATCCACGGAAAACAAGGTGCTATAGATCACAACATTTGAGCTTAGGATTGTGTTTCTACCCTTAGCATATCTCACCTTAAACCATATGTTGCTATAAATTAAAAGAAAAGGGAATTTGAACCAACTGGTTTCTCTGAATAGCATTAATCCTGTCAAGAATAGTTTGTGAGCAAAGCTACAGCCTTTTGAAGCACGACCAAGTTAAACATCTGAACTATTTCTACTGCCTCTTAAGTATTAAGATGTAACACATTGGGACTATTTGTTGACATTTGTTCTGCTTCTGATGAACAATTAGCCTGCAAGAATATTAACAGGAAATTCCATTCATGAGATAAGCAGCTGTTCGTGCCAGGCTTGAGCCAGATCATGGGATGCAAAATCTTCTTTAAGCAACTACTGTTTGCCGGACAGTCAGCATTCCTCAGGTCTCCAAGAGGAAACACTTGGCAAATAACTCTTAGAACTCATTTTGATTTATATTTTCATAAAAAAATAAAAAAGACTTATTGATTTTTTTTTCTAAGTTTATACTTGCGGTCTGCAAAATGTGAGTATTTAATCGAGTCCTTAATCACCGTATCACTTTCAATGAGGGCCCTGTCTCCTGTCATTCGTACCCTGGACCACAGAATCAAATGCCTGTGTGAGTACTCTCCAAGAGAGAGGCCCAGATGCTGAGTGATAAATAATCCACACACACTGCTAGTGTAGTTTCCAAACCCAAATAAATAAATGTACATTTTAGTTATAGATAAATAAATAGCTATAAATGTATATATACTTATAGATTAAATAAATAAACCAGAGCTTGTTTCCCACTTGACTGTCCAAACTCTCTTCAACATTGTTTTTATTTTTCTTTTTGGTAACTACTGTAAAAGAAATAGTGAACACCCTCAAACCATTGGAGAGTTTTCCACTAACTTTTTGATGACTGCTGCTGATTACATGGGTTAGGGGACTAGTGAAAGGAGCATGGGGTAGAGTGTGTGTCACTATAACAAAATAGGCGATCTTCTCCTGCTCTTAGACATCTATATTTGATGGAAATCTGATGTTTTTTTTCTTAGCTGTCCAAAGAAGTGATGGATAAGGCAAATGGTTGAAAATTATACAGTCCTGGGGAGAAATACCTATAATGCTAAGTGTAAATTACTTAGTAAGGGTAAGGACCTCTTACTCCAAAACTGGCTGGGCAGAAGCTCCATCTATAAGCCTTCTGAGAAACCTGGAGGAGCCTTCTGGAAGCCTGGGAAGTCTTCCCTTCCATATTGGAGGATTCTGGAAGGGTTGGACCTTTCATTATCTTTGAATTTTCTTACAACTCTGTATGCTGTAGAAAAACAAAAGCTCTGCAAATAATTCTTGTGTACAAAAACTCAAATAAAATTTGTTTCAAAAAATATAACTGATAACATTGTGAATAGAACTGTGGACATTGGCCAGCTTTCCATCAACTTTTTTGCAGTCTCACTCCTAATTGCCTCCAGATGTGTGTTAATTGAATTTCTTCTCAACTGAATTGCAACATGTTATTAGTTAGCTGGTCAACCAGAAAATTCAAAGAATTTTTGACACTTTTTATTTTTAATGAGAATCATGATTTTATATTTCTACTTGAAAAATAATAATGCATTCTTTTATATCAAGGAAAGCCTCTAAGAGTTGTCATATGTATGATATATATATACATATATATATATTATGACTGAAACCCAACTATAAACATGTTTGTAATCATGGTACTAAAATAAATAAATATATTATTTTTTAATAAAACATATATATAGGTTTTGGTCATACCTGGAATTGATCAAGGCTTACTCCTGGCTCTGTCTCAGGGATCACTCCTAAAGGAACATAAGAGACCATCTGAGGTTCCAGATATTGAAATGAGTCAACTATTTGCTAGGCAATTGTCCTTCATGTTGTACCATCATTCTGGCTCCTTAAGACTTGTAACACTATAAGAAATGCATTCTCTTAATAGAAAAGCAAAGTCAAAAGAAATGTCTCTAGCATCAGCACTCCATTGAGTCCATAGAGGTCCTACATTTTGATGATAGAGTCAGGCCTAAATTATTTTCAAGTTAACTATACTCACTTTCCTCTAATAGATAGTTTTTGTAGAAAATCCTGTTAAAGATGGAACCAATAAAAATTTCAGTAGTACAATGGGCAGGGTGTTTGACCCAAGTTTGATCTCAAGCTCCCCATTTGATCCCGTGAGCATCACCAGGAGTAATTCCAGAGCTCAGAGCCAGAAGTAAGACCTGTGCAACCAGGGAGTGTCCCTCCCCTAAATAAACAAACAAAAATCTTTATTGAAGTTTTGACCTTCAGACCTCCCCCACCCCAGGCTATTAGAATTGGGATCCAGCTCTTTTTTGTTCCTCTCTGGGTAGAATCCTTCTCTCAGAAACACTGTGTTTAACTTTATCCATTTGACTTCTCCTTCCATAAAGAGTAGGAATAGCAGAATTTCTTCTCTCCTTACTAAACCTGTTCAGAGATCTCCCCCTAAGTAAGATTAGCTTCAAACATTTGTAGGCAAGGTTAGTTAGTTAAAAAACTCCCAAAATTTCACAGAAAGTGCTCAATCCCCAATGCTTAGATGATGACATTTAAAAGCTAAGAAAGAGTTAAGAAAATTTGTTGTTCCTGGTTAGCTCTAGCTCTGTATTTGGGGAAGAAACTGTGTTTGTTAAAAAAAAAAAATACTTGAGGGGCTAGCCGAAGAGATAGCACAATGGTAGGCCATTTGCCTTGCATATGACCTACCTGGGAGGGACCCAGTTCAATTCCTGGCATCCCATATGGGCCCCCAGCCTGCCATGGTTGATTTCTGTGTGAAGAGCAAGGAGTGACCCCTGAGCACTGCCGGGTGTGGCCCAAATAAACAAACCAATAAATAAATAAAGTTTAAAAAAGGAAATATTTGAGAGCTGGAGAAATACTACAGCACATAGAGCTCTTACTTTGCATCCAGCCAACCTATTGGATCCCTATTACCACTTTTAATCTCCTGAGCATAAGCAGGAGTGATTTCTAAACATAGAGTCAGGGATAAGTCCTGAACTCTACTGAGTGTGGATCAAAAATTTAAAAAATAAAATAAAATAAAAGATTTGGGACTAGAGAGATAGCACAGCGGTAGGGCATTTGCCTTAGATGCAGAAGGATGGTGGTTCAAATCCCAGCATCCCATATGGTCCCCCGAGCCTACCAGGAGTGAGTTCTTAGCATAGAGCTAGGAGTAACCCCTGAGCACTGCAGGGTGTGACCCAAAAACCAAAAAAAAAAAATAATAATAATAATAATAAAAGATTAATGCTGTATAGGGATAGAAGGTGAAGCCCTAGGGGTATTAGGAAGGAACTTGCAAAGTATAGCACATTTCTGAAAACAAACTAAATGACATGGAAGGGGCAAAGAGACACTGAAAGGAGAAAAAAGAAAGAGAACAGGAAGTTATCTGAAAAAAAAAAACAGTAAGGGAATGACATTGGAATTAGTGGACATGTCCAAGGAATGTTGTCAAGAGCAGGGGAGTCTGGTATTCAATTTTAAATGAATTACTCCATGGTTCTGCAGGGCAATCTTTCTTGTCATCAAATTGCCAACAGAAATATACAGCATGCAGCTGTACCGTGTGTGTGTTGTCTTTAACGGAAGGAGCAAATAATCAGGGGTTGTGTCCCATGTTTGGGTTTGACTCCAACTAAAAGACAAAGAAACAGCTGCAAGACAGCAGAGGACAAAATTCAGAAGCTGAAAGCAGTGATGACTGAGAATGTATAGAATATTGAGCAACAGCATGGAACTTCTCTTGATGAGTGGCCAGTGAGCATTAGCAGACTGAATCTGGCTCTAGGAAGGCATGATGGGTTATACAGTTGACATATGGTATACTCGACAAAGTGAGCCCACTATGACTAGAATCTTTGAGATTTTAAAGTAAGAGAGTGCTTTCTTCTCTTGTCCAGTTCGAGGACAAGCTCAAGAACAAGAGGAGAAAGGAGGTCAAGAGGAGAAAGCATTAATTATCCCGTGTAGAGGAAAGCAATAAGTGCTGAGAGAATATGTTATCCCTTTACATATTTAAACTAATTAATAAGGACTGAGATGTTATTTGCCATAGCTAGTGGCCTTTGCTTCATTTACTAGCTTAATCTATTTATCCTGTGGAGGCACTCTGAGGGGTTGCACCTAGTACATAATCATTTTATTATATTTGTGCCATTATGGCATTTTTACGAAATAATACCTTTTATTCTTCTTTATTCAACATTATTCTTTTATTCTTATGTATCAAGCAATATGTCAACCTAGTTAAGTCCCCATCATAACAATAAATATAGTTAAAAATCTTGGGCCCTAGGACAGGAATGTATTTGGTGCTGGCCTTGGCATGCAGCCCATATGGGTTCAATTTCCAGCATCCCATATGGTTCCTGTGCACCACCAGGATTTATTGCTGAGTGCAGAGCCTGAAGTAATACCTGAGCATTGCCTGGTGGATCCCAAACAAGAATACTGAGTACCTATTTAGTTCCATAGGCACTGTCAGGGTTAAATTGTGTTCCCTGAGGCCAGAGTGACAGCACAGCAGTAGGGCATTTGCCTAGCATGTGGCTGATCCATGGCAAACCTGAGTTCGATTCTCTGTGTCCCATATGGTTTCCCAAGCCAGGAGCAATTTCTGAGCTCATAGTCAGAAGTAACCCCTGAGCACCAAGGGGTGTGACCCAACCCCCCCCAAATTGTGCTCCTCACTTTCCCCCAAAGAAAATTCATGTGTTGAAGTCTTAACCCCAAAAGATCAAAGGACAAATGTATTAGGAGCTAGGGTTTTATAATGAGTCACTGAGCTCAAATCAGACCACAAGGGAAGACTTTAAATCACTGCTGGACTGATCAAAAGTAGAAATGAGGTCATAAATATGAAAACCAAGGTAAGACCCATAAAACCCAGCAGAAAGGCAGCAGCTGCAGAGACCTCAAAAACTGATACTCCCTACACATCATGACTTGGAAGTTGGAGCTTCCAGAACTCAGGGCAAACCCATTAGGTTGTTTAAGCTCCCAAGGCTGTGACATTTTTCTATGTGATCTCTGAATAAAATGAATAAAGGTCACAGTTCTCAAAATGATGATCAAGACAAGAGTCCTGGATAATGTCATTAAATGATAGACTCAATTGGTTGGCAGCTCTCATATGGAAAGTAACCATACTGCAATACTGAATCCATAGTCTTCCCTCCAAATAGAACTTGACTTAATTCTAGGAGAGTACATTTTTATTTAATTGGCTTTTAAACATTTTTAAAGAGGCTTCTGTTACCACTCCAGGAAAAATGCAAAATCTCATATCTAAAATTGACATTTTATGACCAGGCATTACATCACATTCACACCATTTAAACACACACAAAGGCCCAAAATTCACTCCTGGGACTCTGAGATTCTTTGCTAGGAGGTGGTTCAATGCTAAGACCTAAAGATTCAATACTGCTTGGAGCCTGTAATTCTAAGAAAACCAGGACCACTCAGTTCCTCAGAGTCCATGCAGATCACATCCAGTGGTTTTCAGGGGGCTCCGGGACTAGATATGGAAATGGCAATGGGGGGTGCTGTGTGGTACCTGAGAATCAAATGAGATTGAGCACATGCAAGGGACCATCCAAACCCTACGTCTTCCTGGCATAAAAGAGATGTAAGAACTTGAAGATCTTCAAGACGACAAATTGCCAAAGAGGTCTAAAGGAAGCCCATGTTTACAGGCTCTCAGCCACCAAAGTACACCATAGGAAAGAACCTGGGAGGTGAGATAATTATTTTAAATAAAATATTCTTTAGTACCTACATCAGAGGATGAACTGAAATACGGTTTTGATCCTATGAAACATAGTGCCTGAATTTGAAGAGCTAGAATTTTAAAAATCCAGACAACCAAAAATAAATAAATAAGCCCAACTCACTAACTATCTGTGTCAAAGTCCATTGGGGTTGCAAAGAAAGTGATGAAGAAACAAGTTAGAATTGTCCCTCATAATTTGTTACTCTGAAGATAATCAAGCAATCCAGACATATATATTCACCTATTCCCTTTCCTTTCACACCCTTCTGTCTCTGGTTTACCTCTGCCAAGCATGCATTTCCACACCCTTCACAGGGACATAAAAAGGGAAACAAAATCAGAAACAGATTACTGGCAGAAATGAAATCAATAGCTATCATGCGATTTGCTGCAACATAAATGGAATTGGAAGACATTGTGTTAAATGAAGTAAGTCAGAAGAAGAATTAATACAGAGTGATATCACTAATATGTGGTAGTTAGAATAACTGCATGAAGAAATGCAATGTTTTAAGTGGGGGGGGTGTGTTGAGAACACATTAGGTCCCAGAGTATTACACAAAGAAGGAAAGAAATTGAATGGAGGAGGAGAAACACAAATAGGAAAGGATGGGGTCAGGGGCCAAGGTGTCTAAGGTGCCTTGTTGGTGTTAAGAAAGTGCAGAACTAAATATCCAAGCCAAAGTCAACAGTAATGAAATCATGAGACCCAAACTTTAACAACCAAAATTTAAAATGGGCCTGTTATGCTGGCAGGCTGAAGGCAGGGGTGGTGGCATGGGATGGATTCTGGAAACTTCAGAGGAGGAGGTCAACAGTGGGAGTGGGACTGGTCCTGAAACATTCTATGCCTGAAATGCAACTATGAAGGACTTTGTAAATCACATTGGTTTCAATTAAAAAAATAAGGGGGAGCAGAGAGATAGCACAGCTGTAGAGAGTTTGCCTTGCATGCTACTAACCCAGTACAGACTCAAGTTCAATTCCCTGGCCTGCCAGGAGCAATTTCTGAGTGCAGAGCCAGGAGTAACCCCTGAGCACTGCCCGCTGTGGCCCAAATCCCCCCCCTGCAACTTTTTTTGTAATGAAACACAATCATTTGATTTCTATGTCTGATGACAATGGGAAGGCACATTATCATGTGATTCAATTCAAAAAAGCCAATGAAAACATAGGTGGAATTGTAGCTAGAGATAAAACGATCAACTCAATGTTTCAGAAGCAAATGTAGAGGTGGGTGGGGCAGGGACACCCTGCTTAAGTCTGCAAAAGTTGCCAGAAGTGTTGATAATGCTTAGCTTTGTGTCCCTGGCTCAGACAAGAGTAGTGTGTAAAATATTAGGATACTTACCCATCACATAAGGGGCTAATCCCCAAAATATACAAGGCACTGACAGAAATTTACAAGAAAAAAACATCTAATCCCATAAAAAAATGGGGAGAAGAAATGGACAGACACTTTGACAAAGAAGAAATACAAAAGGCCAAAAGACACATGAAAAATTGCTCCACATCACTAATCTTCAGGGAGATGCAAATCAAAACAACTATGAGGTACCACCTCACACACCAGAGATTGACACACATCACAAAGAATGAGAATAAACAGTGTTGGCAGGGATGTGGAGAGAAAGGAACTCTTATCCACTGCTGGTGGGAATGCCATCTAGTTCAACCTTTATGCAAAGCGATATGGAGATTCCTCCAAAAACTGGAAATCAAGCTCCCATACGATCCAGCTATACCACTTCTAGGAATATACCCTAGGAACACAAAAATACAATACAAAAACCCCTTCCTTACACCTATATTCATTGCAGCACTATTTACCATAGCAAGATTCTAGAAACAACCAAGATGCCCTTCAACAGATGAATGGCTAAAGAAACTGTGGTACATATACACAATGGAATATTATGCAGCTGTCAGGAGAGATAAAGTCATGAAATTTTCCTATACATGGATGTACATGGAATCTATTATGCTGAGTGAAATAAGTCAGAGAGAGAGAAAGACGCAGAATGGTCTTACTCATCTATGGGTTTTAAGAAAAATGAAAGACATTCTTGCAATATAACTTTCAGACACAAAAGAGAAAAGAGCTGGAAGTTACAGCTCACCTCATGAAGCTCACCACAAACAGGGATGAGTTTAGTTAGAAATATAACTAAGTTTTGAACTATCCTAATAATGAGAATGTAGGAGGGAAATAGAAAGCCTGTCTAGAGTACAGGCGGGGATTGGGTTGGGAGGAGGGAGATTTGGGACATTGGTGATGGGAATGTTGCACTGGTGATGGGTGGTGTTCTTTACATGCCTGAAACCCAAACACAATCTTCTATGTAATCAAGGTGTTTAAATAAAATATAAAAAAAATATTAGGATACTATTTCTCTCCATTTTAAAGAGAAGCAGCTTGAAGAGTAGGTGAAAACCCTCAGTGTTTTTGTTGTTGTTGTTGGTAGTGGTGGTGGGGTGGTGGTTTAGTTTGGTTTGGGGGGGGGGTTGGATGGTTTTTTTGTTTTGTTTTTTTGGTCTTTTGGGCCACATCGGTGAAGCTAAGGGGTTACTCCTATCTATGTGTGCAGAAATTGCTCCTGGTGTGGGGACCATATGGGACGCCAGGGATCGAACCACAGTTTGTCCTGGGTCAGCCAACTGCAAGGCAAGCACTCTACCGCTGCACTACCACTCCAGTCCAACCTCATTGTTTTGAGTAAATCATTTCTAACTGTCTAGGACTCACCCCAAAACTCTGAAGGAAAGAGAATTGTCTGGCGAAGGATGAAACTGGACTTGGCGTGTGAGCTTTGTGCAATGGACAAGCAATTGGATTTTTAGTGAGGACTTGAAACTTGATACATGCCTGAAATTTATCAAGTGTAAACATACAATGGTTCCGGAAGAAAAATAAAACAAATGAATGAAAATCATACTGTACATGAAAGTCTGACAGCCCAAATATTCCAGTCTCTATTCAAACTAAAGTTTTCTAAGGATGAAAGACAAAAGAGAGAAAAGGAGGGGAGGGAGAAAGAGAGAGAGAGAGAGAGAGAGAGAGAGAGAGAGAGAGAGAAAGAGAAACATAAATAGGTTGAGTACATGTTTTGCATGCGGGAGACCTGGATTTTAATCTTTTACACCACATGGTCCCCAGAACACCACCAAGAGTATTCCCTGAACATAACTAGTATTCCCCACCTCTAATAAATGAAATAGAGATGGAAAAATAGAAGCACTGAGATTGTGGGGTGTCAAAGTCCCACGGTCACCCAAAGTGTCCATTAAAATCCTAGCCTCTGTTCTGATGGGAATCACCACTGAAAAGGGCAGGTGTGGGGAGCCATTCATGTTCAAAGCATGAGGACTTGAATACATGTTTAAGCATCTCTCAGCATCAGCTTCCTCCTCTGTCAAATAAAACATACTAAAATCTGGAACCAAGGTTTGAGTGCACTTACAGGACTTAGAAAAGTGTCAAGGTCAGGGTAAACCCCATGTTATTATTATTACTGTGTTTTGTTTTTAGCAAACTCGTGTGTGTGTGTGTGTGTGTGTGTGTGTGTGTGTGTGTGTGAAGCCCTCCAATACTAAGGAGACCATATAACATCAGAACTTGAACCAATCTCCTGCACACAAAATATGCACTCATCCCATTGAGCTCTAGCCCCATACAATCTCTCTAGCTCAAGTACAATTATAAAAAAGGTTTTTTAATCAAATGATTATAAGAGTACATTCTTGTTAAATTTCAAATAAACTAAAATACTCCATGTCTGCTGAATAAATTCTCATTTTATTGGGGAGAAGGAAAACATCAAAAAAGTACCTACCCATGCCCAGAAAGGTTTTCTCCAGGCACTTCACTGCAGAGTCCTTAGGCCTGGAGACTTAGTGGAGAGATATTGCAAACCCCATCCATCAGCTCTCAGAAGATAGAGGCGATTCCCACTCATCCTTCCACTGGCCAATTATGTTTGGGTCATTTCTACTTAGTCGTATTAGGTTCTTCCAGCATGCCCTGCTCTGGAATCAGAGAACTGGTCAAGACTCTGAAGCAGAACCTTCTTGTCTTTTTTCTTGCACAACTCCTAGGTACATCAAAGCACAACAAAACTTATCTCTCAAAATCCCACCTTATCTGCCCTCATCTGCTGAATCCTCTTGACTCATCATGTATCCTGGTACTTGTTCTTTATTTCTCTAATCGAGCAGACATGGGTTATTTCTCAATCGAGCAGACATGGGTTCCATGCACAAACATTTTGAAACAGTCATTCATTCCTTCTCCCCTATGCCTATGAAATTTAAAAATCACAGAGTTCAAAATCAGTGTCATAATGTGTAAACCATTGCACACATTCTATGCACTTTTTTGTAAGGCAAATCCCTAGAATATGCTGCCCAAACCTGAACATTTCCATGTAGCAGCTCTAAAAATAGGACTTTCATATATAACGTGCCTGGCCACTGGAAGCACATGTATATATGTATAAAGATGTTTATATATATACCCAGTGTATCGATGTGTATATGTACACACACATATATACATATACATTTTATGAGTTCAGATTCATTTGGGAAACAGATATATGTAAAAACAACTTTGTCAGTGATGTTGAAGCCTGAAAAGGGGTTCTTCATTCTCCCAAAATCTAAAGAGAAAATGTAAAGTGTGAAAAAACAGAAACTCACCTTGCAAGGGGGCAGGCAGAGAGTCGGGGAGTTGAGGAGAGGGTAGAGATGATGGAGTCTGGGAGCACTGGTGATAGGAGTTGACACTGGTGGTGGGATTGGTGTTGAAATGTGATGTTTAAAACTCAACTGTCAATAACTTTGTAAACCAGTCCTTAAGTTAAATAAAAGTTTTTTAAAAAAGAAAAAAAAAGACACAGATTCATACAACAGTGTTCCATTTGAAAGTACAAAGATTAACAAGGACTACTAGAGAATATCAAGGTCAGAGAGATAATGGGAGAAGCAACTGAAGGTGAAACTGAAGCTGTGGTTATTTGGGTTATTTGGTTATTTGGTTATTTTTATACTGCATCAATGATTGAGAGTGAGAAATTCCAAGACATGCTCAGGTCTGAGTGGAGATGGGTTACCTAAGATGAGATTTGTACTGTAGAAAGTTTATTCTAGTCATGTCAGTACTAGGTTAAAGTGGTTTTGGGTGGACTGAGAGACCTAGCAAAGCTTTGATCATAGTCTAAGAAATATGATATTCATGTTGACCATGCAAATATTCTGGATGAATTCAAAATACATAATGGCGAGGCATGTTGACAAAAAATTGGAATAGGAAAAATATATGAAAATGGTCAAGATAGCTGTTAGAGCAAGGTAACCCTCTTTATATAAAAAGAAATATATATATAAAGGCTATATGATAATTAATATATAATATGTAAAATATATAAAGAAAATATATATAATATATAAAGGAATAAAGAAAGAGAAGAGTTGAACATGTTGAAGATTTTGGAGAGTCCTTGAGATAGACTGATAAGTAGATTGAGTCCACAGTTGGTAATTTGTTTCTGGGGTCCAAGAAAAATACTTGCGTTGACTTCACAGTCACAAGAGTGAATGGATGCACTTGAAGAGATTAGATAGTGTCGGTTATTATTTAGGAATGTTAGTAAGGAGAAGAAAATGCAAGATTTAAAAAGGCTTTTTTCTTACCTTGATCTGAAAATATGAATAGCTTCAAGAAAGAAATAAAGCAAAAGGAAGAATTTTCAATATGAAAAGGTGCCTAGTGTAATGTCTTAAAGGGCTGAGTGCAGGCTCTGAATGAAGGAGGCCCAGGTTTGATCTCTAGAATGTAATTGGGAGTAATTAGTAATGTGCACCCCACCAAAAAAAGAAAATTATGGAATAATTGGAATTGGACTCTTAAATGCATATAATTAAGAACACAATAGAGGAAATTCTTCTTGAGTAGATATTTCTCTGAGAATATGAGCTTAGTAAGATCTCAGTTGAAAAATAAATACATTTACATTTAGGACCTCTAATTTTCTAAGAAATGGAAATTATTCAATTATTAATGGTAATTCTTTCAATAAATCTTTTATTGAGCACCTGCCAAGTACTCTTGCACCAAAATAGGCATTATTGCTGTCCTAGTAGAGCTGAAAATCTAGTAAGAATCAGATATTTATCAAGCAATCATAAAATAAAATATAAACTACCAGTTGATCCAGAATGATGAAAAGTTATATGGTGCAATAAGAATTTATAGTTAGAGGAGTTGACCAAGCAATGTGTCTGTATGGCCTTACTTGCTGACACAAGTAAAACATGTCACCTTGATTAGGTCACATGATTTGTGGCTCCAGAAATCAGAGTTGGCTAGAGAAGAAACATAAGAGAATAGCTGACCATGTGTGAAACCTTGGGAGAGAGATGAGTACAGGAAACACCAAGGTGGAACTATATTCAACAAGAGTGAGATGGTGTCTAGAACAATAAAGCTGGAGAGACAAGTAGGACCAGACCTTGCTGCACTTTGTAGGACATATTAGAAAGGCCTATCTTAACTTACAAAATATTATGGCACTATCAAAGGTCCTTAAAAGGGTCTGGGGGGGGGGGGGGTAAGAGAGTGCACAGCTGTAAAGGCATTTGCCTTACATGCAACCAGATCCAGTTTGATTCCCACAACCAAAAGTCCCCTGACTGGCTCTGAGTAATTTCAAATATAGCCCTAGAATCTTCTAAACAATGCCAGGGAGGCTCTTTACTACATTATAGGGTCTTCACACTGAACAAACAATCTGGTTGGCCAAGAATCACCAAGAGGATCCTTGGTCTGCTGCCTACAACTTGGGCCATCTCCCTACTAAAAAGGCCAGGGACCAGAAGTCAGTTGAGTTGCATAAAGTTAATTTTATCTGCAGCTCAGAGATGGATTAGAAGATGATCCCATATTGATGCTATTTCTATAACTGTGGAGGAATGGGGGGGAATGTCTGCATCTCTGAAAGAAATAGTAGTAAAAACTTGGGGAAAAGCTGATTTCAAAATAATAACTGTGAAATAAGATCAAGGGAAAGCTGGTTTTTAGCTTTCTGTGCTGCCTAGACTTGGTTGAACTGGTACAATAAAGTCCCTGAAAGTAGGCTCGACTTGAAGGAAAGGTCATAGTTTGTTACCCACCCTCCATTCTTTCTGTGTAACCTTACCTACAAGAAAGAGGAGGAGAGATGGCTGAAAGACAAGTTAGGATGCAGAGCTGAATAAGGATCCAACGTAAATGGTTATGATAGGCCACACATGTTGGCCAGTGCCTGAATAGAGATGATATACCCTGAAGACTGCCTGTGAGTTTTCTACCCGCCGCTACCGAAATTGCAGACTGCCAGCTGGAGAGGGGGCAAAGACACGTGTCCTGGGCTGGAAGAGAAAGACCTTTCACCCTCCATCTCCATCCACCACCATCCAAGCCCATTTGAAGGGCTTTAATTCTACAATAATTTACTTGTATATATACTGATTCTAGTACTTCTTTGGGGGAATATCCAGGAGTTCATGTCAAGTGGAATATTGCTCATTTGAACTGGATCTCCAAGCACATGTCTAAACTGTTGACCAAACGTAGGCATCAGATGAGTAAAGTTGTTTGTGGAAAGAATTTAACAAAAAAGGTGAGGGCCCAACACAAAGTCTTGAAGAACTCGGGCCTCCTGAGGACATGTGGAGGTTGATGAGTCTGAGAAGAAATTGTAAGGAAGGTGAGAAGAAAAATAAGATGTCTTCACAACACAGAAAATTACTGAAGAGAGTTTCAGAAAGAGGACCTATCCAAACATGTTGCTAAAAAAGAAAAAAAATGTAGAAATGCCTATTAGAAGGTCACAGAAGCCAAGCCAAAACATTTTTCATATTATAATGGAGTCAGAAATCACTCTGGCTGAGGAAATGAGTGGGTAAAGAAAAACATGGACAGAGTAAACAGTAAACAACACTGCCAAGAAATTGGGCTGTGTCGCCAACTACAGTGAGAGGTGTAGAAATTGAGACAGTGCCTGGAGGAGAGAAGGAGGAAAGTTTATTAACAGCTGAGAGTTGTTAACAAGAAAGCAGACTGGAAAAAGTGAATAAAATAAGAAACTGAGGAGACAGTTCCCCATTAATTTACCATGGCACCAGCTGGACTGGGTGGGCAGTTTTTTTCTAGTTATCATAGTCTGAGCAGAGTTAGGCAACATCAAATTGTGGTTTAAGAAAAGAAAAAGAAAACCAAAAGCAGGGAAACAATGCAATTGAGAGCTGGAGAGAAAGACGTTCAGATTGTCCAGGGAAACAAGGCCCCAAGTGGAAGAAATTGTGGATAATCATGATATGGCTGAAAATCAATGAACCAGGGGAATTAGTATATAAAAAGAGAGGATAAAAGGCAAGAAAGCACGAAAAAGGCAAGAAAGAAAGAAAGAAAGAAAGAAAGAAAGAAGAGAAGAAAGAAGAGAAAGGAAAGAAAGAAAGAAAGAAAGAAAGAAAGAAAGAAAGAAAGAAAGAAAGAAAAGAAAGAATGAAAGAAAAGAAAGAGAAGAAAGAAAGAAAAGAAAGAAAGAGAGAGAGAGAGAGAGAGAGAGAGAGAGAGATGAGGGAGAGAGAGAGGGAGGGAGGGAGAGAGAGAGAGGGAGAGAGAGAGAGAGAAAGAAAGAGAGAGAGGAGAGAGAGAGGGAGGGAGGGAGGGAGGGAGGAAGGAAGGAAGGAAGAAGGAAGGAAGGAAGGAAAGGGAAGGAAGGAAGGAAGGAAGGAAGGAAGGAAGGAAGGAGAGGAAGGAGAGGAAGGAAGGAAGGAAGGAAGGAAGGAAGGAAGGAAGGAAGGAAGGGAAGGAAGGAAGGAAGGAAGGAAGGAAGGAAGGAGTTTTGAAGAAATTCCCAGGCTAAAATGATGAAAGTAAGGTGAATGCAGAAGTCATCATCCAGGCAAAAAGTTCTAGTCTTAGTCCATTATTAATACCAGGCTGTTCCTTGCCTGTGGGTTGCTGCCTTTTCAGGATGTTCTCAGCCAAATGAATGATGGAAATTCATCACTAATTCATAGTGTTTCACCTGTCCACTGAAGGGCATTCTGCTTTTGTGTAGAACAAAAGAGAGTTGGCAAGAACATGTACCAATATATTCAAAGTTGATAATAACCTCGTAAGACTCAACAATTGCCAAACAACAATATATGCTCAATTTATTTTTTAAAAAGACAGATATATAAATAAATGCTTCTCCAAAGAGACACTTGGGTGGTTCATAGGACATGGGAATAAAGTTCAGCATCTTTTCATAGCACATAAGAATAAAGTTTAGCATCTTTTCTTACCAGGTAAAGGCAAATGAAACAACATGATATGTCCTCATAACTGTGAAAATGTTTAATCTCCAAAAGACAAGAAATGCTTGTTGGAGAGGACATGGAGAGAAGGCAATTCTTATATACTGTTGCTAGGAATCTGATTGGTACAAATGCTATGAAAAGCAATATGGAGGTGCCTCAAAAAATTAAAAATAGGGGGATGGAGAGAGAGTATGGAGGTAAGGCATTTGCCTTGCATGCAGAAGAACAGTGGTTCGAATCCTGGCATCCCATATGGTCCCCTGAGTCTGCCAGGAGCGATTCTGAGCATAGAGCCAGGAGTAACCCTTGAGCACTGCTGGGTGTGACCCCTTCAAAAAAATTAAAAATAGAAATTCCACAGAATCAAGTTAACTGACTTCTGGGTATTTACCTGCAAATAAATGAAAGAGACACATGCACTCTCATGCACACTGCAGCATTATTTACACTAACTAAAAATAAAACAATAATTGCCTACCGATTGCTGAAGACATGCACTAGAAAGAAACATACCAGTCAGCTATGAAAATTAAAGGAAATCTTGTCACCTCATCAGCATAAATAGGTCAAAAGTTTTCGTTTAATGAAATAAATTTTTAGTGAAATAAACTAGACAAAACACTATGTGATTTCATACATTATACTCATTGAGAATAAACAGATGAACTAACTCATGAAAAAAAATGTACTTCTGAGTGTTGAAGAGATTATACAAAGCTTAAGGTACTTATCTAGAATGCAGTTGCAGTTGTGACCTGGGTTCACATATATGGTCCTCCAGTACTGCCATATATGCCCCCCATACAAATACAATAAAAGAATAAACCTTGAACCATACTAAGTATTCAAGGTTAGGGAACCAAAATGAACAGATTAATAAGGAAAGTTAGGGAAGAGGATACATCAGGACAATTGCATGCTATAGGATTAAGAATTGGTTGCCACCAACGTGACAGCAACAGATGAGTGGCTAAAGAAACTGTGATGTATATATACACAATGGAATATTATGGAGCTATTCTGAAAAATGAAGTCATGAAATGTGTTTATACATGGATGAACATGGAGAATATTATGATGAGTGAAATAGGTCATAGGGAAAGATATATACATAGAATAATTTCATTCATCTGGTAAGATATAAGGAAAATAAAAGACAGCATGGGGATGATATCCAGAGACAATAGATTAGGTGTGCCAGTCTATGATAGGGAGCTTGCCACAGAGCAGAGAATGCAGTTAAAGTAGAGAAGGACCTTATGCATCACACCCCTTCATTAGCAGTAGTGAAAACCCCAATGTCACAAAAAAAAAAAAAGAGAGAGAGAGAGGGGCCGGAGAGATAGAATGGAGGTAGGGCATTTGCCTTGCATTCAGAAGGATAGTGGTTTGAATCCCAGCATCCCATATGGTCCCCTGAGCCTGCCAGGAGAAATTTCTGAGCATAAAGCCAGGAGGAAACCCTGAGCACTGCCGGGTGTGACCCAAAGACCAGAAAAATAGAAACAAAAACAAAAACAAAAAGAGAGAAGTAAAATGTCAATGCCAGAATCAGATGAGAGGGAAGAGGGCATCAAGGAAGGTGAAAGGGAAAAAAAATAATTGGATGCTAAAGGATAAATTTAATACAGTATATTATTATGTTGGCCTTCAATTATAAATACCTGAAACTTACATAATATTCTTTTAAGATCCTATTTCCCAAAAATGGAGAGATATTTGCTGTAATGTCATGAAGATGAATGCTTTAATTTCTGTGATCAAGCAGTCTTTAGAGATTGCTATGTTTGGGGTCATCTACATGAATATCAACTTGATGCTAGATACCCCATGATGCCCTAGAAGAGATCAGAAACAAAGAATTAAGTTTTTCCACAATGTGGCAGAAAGATCAGAACCACTGTAGATAACAGTGGTTCACTGAGTATGGGTATCTAAAATGGATTAAGTGATGATAAACCCAAACAAAGGATTTTCACACAAAGGATGCTGAGTAATGTCTAGACACAAAGTAGGGGACCGAGGCTCTCTTGGGGTCCCTATGGAAAGTCAATAGATAATTCTCCCAAGGTTGAAGATACAGATAAAGTGTTTACAGAAATGGGTAGGTAGATCCAAAGGCTGCAACTAAATGACTTGGTAGAGTGGTCAAAAGGGAGTGGAGACAAAGAAGAGTCCAGAAATTCTTTGATTCAAGGAGATAATATCAACTACAAGTTAAACAACAATTCATTGGAGGGAACTCTCCAGTTCCCTTAGGAAACAGAACTCTAGTGTCACACACACACACACACACACACACACAGTAAAACTGGAGAAATTGAACCTGAAAGCCTTACTCAAGAGATGGGATGCCCTTGCCACTAGTTTCTGCTACCCAGAGATTCCCAGCTCCAAGGACTATCTCAAAAGCAGAGGCAAAAGTTGGTGCTCAGGAAATAGTTGAACATTAAGAAGATGTGCACTAAATGTGATAGTCACAAAACTGAAAAATCCATTGGCAATTGATGTGCCCATATTCTGTGCCATTTTCTGCTGCTTCTTTTAAGCCAGACTTCTGTTTTTACCCACAGTCTTCATCCAAGTAAACAGAATTAGGATCCTATAAAGACTGACTTTTGGAGGATTTTACTCTATCCAGAACCTTTTTTCCAAAAAGAATCTGCTATGTAGCAACTTCTGAATTGGGCCTTGGCCATGTTCTTTGATGCATTACAGAAGTTATTCTTAAACAGCTTCATTTAATAAAGGACTTGGAAGGAAGAGAAACTCAAGGAAAGAAAAGTGGCTGGCCCTGGGGCATTGTGCACAAATCACCCTGTAGGGTCAGAATCTTGCCCTTCTAGTCCTTGTCTTTGGTAAGCCTCTAAGCTCAGAGACTGGGGACTGCTGGGACACAAAGGATACTGATCACTCAAGGTCCTTCCTGCTTGGAGATCTACATCCTGAGGTAAACAGACTCAACTCTTTTGCCTCAGACCAAAGGAGATCAAAAGGGATGGTGGGTTCAGCCTCTGATCCAAAGCACAGGCCAACTTCCCTCACTTCCATGACCTCTTGTCTTCTACAGGTGTCAATCTTAGGCACAGGTGCTAGGAGGCCAAACTGGTTCATTTAACTCTCCTTAAGAGTTCTGATAAACTACAAGGGGACCCCCCCCCCCAAGAAGGTCAACTGTGGAAAATAGAATCTGGTCATGCAGCACTGGTTTCTAGACAACAAAATACTATTTGTTTAGTAATTGAGAGCTACCAGGGTGGAGTTTTCACAATTACATGAGCGGGAAATTGAACCCTGACTTTAATATGTTCTCAGAGAAGAAAGTTTGGCAGAAAGTCTGAGGAAAACTCACTGAGTTACTGAGTAAAGTAGGTCCCATTAGTTCCCTCGGCAGGATAACCTACTCATCTTCTTGGGACACAACTTATTTATTCTCTAGGTACTTCCTGAGGCACTTGGTCAAATTCACAAGGTTGTGACATGTTGAAATCCTACGTGGTTGTGTCCACTTTCTCAGAAGATTAAAACAGCACATCAAACAGAACTACTTTCATCAGCCATATGGCTCTGTGTGTGTATGTGTGTGTGCGTGTGTGTGTGTGTGTGTGTGTGTGTGTGTGTGAAAAGAGACTTTAACACAATAATATGCAGGCTCCTAAAATTTGGGGGGGGGGTTGGGCCACACCCGGCGATGCTCAGGGGTTACTCCTGGCTGTCTGCTCAGAAATAGCTCCTGGCAGGCACGGGGGACCATATGGGACACCGGCATTTGAACCAACCACCTTTGGTCCTGGATCAGCTGCTTGCAAGGCAAATGCCGCTGTGCTATCTCTCCGGGCCCCTAAAATATTTTTATCCTGGGAAACACTCAAATATAAATACAGATAGCCTAATTTTAAAGCATATTTGGTAATGAAGGTTTACAATATAAAATTCACTGCTTCACTGGAAGCAAAGTTAAGTGAAGGGTTAGTTCAGGAAAGATATTTCTCTGTGCCAATCATTATGCCAGATCCCAGGAGTCCCAGTTCTTATAGGAAATCATAATTTAGTAGTGAGAAATGTCTTAGATCCAAACATAGAAGCTACTCAAACTTTATTTGAGTCTAGAGATCTCTAATCATCACACATAACACCTTGTCACTAAGAAAAAAGTTCTTTATTATTAATTAGAACTTAAGAGCATTTATCCTTGAAGTTCAAGTATTGCCTGAGCACCAACTCTTGCCTCTGCTTTTGAGGTGATCCTTGGAGCTGGGAATCTCTGGGGCAGCAGGGACTAGAAGTAAGGCCATGGCATCTCCTGAGCCAGACTTTCTGGATTGTTTTCTCCAGTTCTACTGTGTGTGTGTGTGTGTGTGTGTGTGTGTGTGTGTGTGTGTGTGTGTGTGTGTGTGTGTGTGTGTGACTGTGGGCTTTAGGTACACTGGAGTCCTGTTTTCTAAGGGAGCTGGAGAGTTTACTCCAAGAAATAATACAACAGTACAACTTCCAGTTAATATTATCTCCTTGAGGGGCCAGGCGGTGGCGCTGGAGGTAAGGTGCCTGCCTTGCCTGCTAGCCTAGGACGGACCGCGGTTCGATCCCCCGGCATCCCAGCTAGCCTAGGATGGACCGCGGTTCGATACCCCGGCATCCCATATGGTCCCCCAAGAAGCCAGGAGCAACTTCTGAGCGCATAGCCAGGAGTAACCCCTGAGCGTCACAGGGTGTGGCCCAAAAACCAAAAAAAAAAAAAAATATATTATCTCCTTGAATCAAATGGTTTCTGGCAATATCAGCTTTAGAATATTTGCATTAGTTTTTCTAAATTGGACAAGAGAGATAGGCCAACAAGTTGGGCACTAACTTTGCTTACAGCTAACTCAGGTTCAATATCTGAAATTTTATGATTCTTTGAACCTGTCAAGAGTTATTTTTGAGCACAGAGCTGGGAGTATGCCCAGAGCACAGCTTGGTGAGGCTCCCCTCCCCCAAAACAAACAAACAATAAAGAATTTTTCTAAATTATAACATATCCTCAAATAAGGCAAAGAGGACTGGGGCTTCCAATCTGGGGTCTGCACTCAGATCTACAATCAGGACACAGGATGGATCCATTTGCACTGTGGGCATGCACTGAATTTGTTTTGAGTTGGAAAAATATATTTGAATTACTCAGTATTTCATGATAGCATTATACCAAATGCACATCATGGAAAATTGTTATGTGTAGATGCTACATTAAGTTCTACAACCACACTCATTTCTTAGCTTTGCAGGGAGCAATTTCATTGATGCTGATATGATTTTATAGCTTCCTACTAAAAAGCAGACTAAAATGGGAAAATGTAGGCCAATATATTTTGTTTAGTTGGTTAGTTTTGAAAAAAAAAATGGAGTTTGTAGATGTTTCTTGAACTCTACTTTCCCCCCACTGAAAGGAAAGCCATTTGGGAGTCAAGTACATTGTGGGGGTAAAAATAAAAATCACAAGAAATTGCTTTAGTCAAAAGGACTGACCAATTGACTTTTCCAAAAGTCCTACTTCCTCAAGTTGCCTTATTTATTTATAAACTAGAAGTTAACTTATTCATAGCAGATGCACACACAGACAGTTCAGCACCCTGTGCTCACCACACACAGTAGGGGAGGTCTTTGATACCAAGCTTATCTGTCCTTCTCCCAAAGAGGAAAAACAAGAAATTCTAAATTATGTGTGGTAGGTACATGCATTAGCATTAGTACACTTCTGGATCATTTGGTCATGGTATGGTGACCAAGCTTTTACAAGCAGCCCATCATCAACTGCTTCTGTTTGGCTGGGAGTAGAAAAGGTTGGTTGGACACTCAGCAGTACTCAAGGCATACTCTTGTATTCAGGATCTCTCGTTGGGGACTCAGAGGACCATAGGAATTGCCAGGGTTTCAACCATGGTGGGACACATGCAAGGCAAATGCCTTCTTTTCTGTACTATTCTTTCAGCTCTCAACTTTGTCTTAATTCTATTTGGTTGCAAGAAATTAAAATTCAGGTCAATAATGAGTGTTAGTTGAATAAACAGGATTTTGCATGTAAGGGCACTGATCATTAGCCAAAGGGGAAAATAGCCAAACACAGGGATTCTAAAAGTTCTTCTTGTTTCAGTTCTTGTATTACACTCAGATGCGTAATCTGAACTATTTGCATTGCTGTTGGTTAAAGTAAATCTTTAACTGTTGGAACTCACAAAACCAACAATTCCTTAGGTGTCAGGTGACAGTTCTTAGTCACAACTCACATTCAAATGAAAAGGGCAATTTTAAATGAGGATTAGAGGAATATTTTCCAAGGGAAAAAAAAATAGGGGAAGGCGAGCATCTCACAGATAAATTTGCTCATCTCCTGCTTCCTGCCTTCCTGGTTTTCTTGCCTTACATCTGCCCCAAATGTAACTTCTTGGCCTTGCCAAAGAAGCAGCATAGAATCCTTTCTTCCATGGAAGAATTTGGGATGAGGTGTGTGCCTATGCAGTAATTACATTGATATCAAATAGTCGGCATGAGTGTTGCATGTATTTCTTGTGAAACTGGTTTTGGGGTTGGCATTTCAAAACACACTTCACTTAGTGTTGTTTTATGATGAGGAGATTAATACTGTCTATGTGGAAATACGCTTCACACTGGCCAAGATAAATGGTCTCAAAGTTCAGACTAAAAGGGTGGCATGTTTTTCACTCTGACCTCCAGGTTTAATGGATATTAAAAACAGACTTTAGAAGCAGACACTAGGATTTCATAACACGGGAAAGCATTGCCATGGAAAAGGACCTCTGGGGAAGCTTTTGCATTTCGTGGGGCAATGGTTAGCATAGAACTTGCTTTCTACAAATACACACACACACACACACACACACACACACACACTTAAAAATCTTGAACGACAACTAGGAGATTTGGGGAGTTTAGACTTTTCCCTGAAAGAATCTTATTCCAGCCCTCAAATTTCCTGGCACTCATAATGGCTTTTTCACAGGTCACTTATAAAATACTCTTTTAATTTCCAATTTTATTTATTTACAACACATTTTATAAAATAAATGAAATGTCTGTGTGTCCATTGCTATAGTAGCTTCATAGAAAGATGACTTTAACCTCCATATTCTAATGTAAAGAATAGGCCTAAATCATCCAGTATTCCTTTAGCCTAAGAGCACACTGAAATTGTTTCAAGTCACTTCTCTTTAGGATGAGAGAGAAATTGCCTTAAATAATTATTTCTGCAAACTATCTAAGTAGTAATGAGGTCCTATAGGCTAAAATCTAATTCTTTTTGGTGGCTATGAGCTTCTTTTTCAGTTTTTTTCACAATTAAGACCTAAATGAAAAGATTTCAAGAAATCAGCTGTCACATTGACTAGTCAAGTTTTTTTTTTTTTTTTAGTGACTTTGCTTTGGATTTTTATTTATTTATATTTGTTTTGTAAGGAGGCCACACTATCAGTACTCAGGGCTTATTCCTGGCTCTGTATTCACCCTTGGCTAAGTTTTAGGGATCATCAGAGTCAAACCTAGGTCAGCTTCATGCAAAGCAAGTGCCCTATCCACTGTACTATTGTTCCAGCTTTTGACTTGGCCACTAGAAATATAATGCTATTTGTAAGTGCATGTGCTTCTAAAAAATATAGTAGAATGACATCAAAAACTTCCCTTGTCTGTGAAAATTAGGAATTAGAAAAAATAGTTAAGAAAGGAGAAAAAAAAAAAAAAAGAAAGGATGGAGGCCAGGGGCCAATTGGTCTCAAGTACATTGGTGGAGATAAAATAAATAAATAAAATAATAATGCACTATGTTTATTGCAGCTATGTTTACAATAGCCAAAACCTGGAAATAACCCAGATGCCCAAGAAGAGATGAGTGACTAAAGAAACTGTGGTACATATAAACAATAGAATACTATGCAGCTGTCAGGAAAAATGAAGAAATGAAATTTTCCTATATGGATAGGCATGGAAACTATTATGCTGAGTGAAATGAGAAAGTGGGAGAGAGACACAGAATTCCACTTATCTGTGGGATTTAAGGAAAATAAAAGACAGTATTGTAATAATATCCAGAGACAATAGAGGTGATGGCTGGAAGGACTGGCCCATGATATGAAGCTTACCACGATGAGTGGTGAATGCAGTTAAAGAAATAACAACTATCATCATAATGGTAGTAAGTGAGAGAAATAGAATGCCTGTCTCAAAGACAGCCAGGGGTGAGGGGGAAGAGGGTTATGTTGGCATTGATGGTGGGAAGGTTGCACTGATGAAGGGGTTTGTACATTTTATGACTGAAATCCAACTACAAACATGTTTTCAATCATGGTGCTTAAATAAGTATTTTAATTTAAAAAGGGACAGAGGCCAGAGAGATAGCATGGAAGTAAAGCGTTTGCCTTGCATGCAGAAGGTTGATAGTTTGAATCCCGGCATCCCATCAATCCCTGAGCCTGCCAGGAGTGATTTCTAAGCATGGAGCCAGGAGTAAACCCTGAATACTGCCAGGTGTGACCCCAAACCAAAAAAAAGTGGGGAGGACAGAACTAAATATCCAAGCCAAAGTCAAAAACAATAGAACAGAGACCCAAGTTATAACAATCTAAATTTAAAATGGGCCTGTTATACTAGCAGGCCAGGGGGCAAAGGGTGGTAGTATAAGATGCACTCTATGAACATTGGTTCAAGGAGGTCAGTACTGGTGGTGGGAATGGCCCTGATTATTATATATCTGAATATATATGAAGGACTATGAAGGACTTTGTAGATCACTACTGTTTCAATAAAATAAAATTAAAAATTCTACTTCCAGCTAACACCATATACAAAGGTCAAATCCAAATTGATTAAAGACCTTGATATCAGACCTGACACCATAATTATATAGAGCAACACATAGGTAAAACACTCCATGACAGTGAAACTAAAGGCATCTTTAAGGAGGGAACAGTACTTTCCAAACAAGTAGAAGCAGAGATAAACAGATGGGAATATATTAAGCTGAGAAGCTACTGAACCTCAAAGAAAATAGTGCCCAGGACACAAAAGTCACCCACTGAGTGGGAGAAACTATTCACCCAATACCCATCAGATAAGGGACTAATATCCAAAATATACAAGGCACTGGCAAAATTTTACAAGAAAAAAAATTTAATCCCATGAAAAAATGGGAGAAGAAATGAACAGACACTTTGACAAAGAAGAAATACAAATGGCCAAAAGGCACATGAAAAAATGATCCACATCACTAATCATCAAGGAGATGCAAATCTAAACAACTATGAGGTACCATCTCATGCCACAGAGATTGGTGCACATCACAAGGAATAAGAACAAGCAGTGCTGGCAGGGATGTGAAGAGTAAAGAACTCTTATTCACTGCTGGTAGGAATGCTGTTTAGTCCAACCTTTATGAAAAGCAATATGTAGATTTCTCCAAAAACTGAAAATTGAACTCCGATACGATTCAACAATAACACTCCTAGGGTTATACCCTAGAAACACAAAAATACAATACAATAATCCCTTCCTCACACAATACAATAATCCATTCCTCACACAATATAATAATCCCTTCCTCACACCTATATTCATTGCAGCTTTTTTTTTTACAACAGCCAGACTCTGGAAACAACCAAGATGTCCTTCAACAGTTTAATGATTAAAGAACTGTGGTACAGTTTCCATTATACACAAAGGAATATTATGCAGCCGTCGAAAGAGATGAAGTCATGAAATTTTCCTATAAGTGGATATACATGGAATCTATTATGCTGAGTGAAATAAGTCAGAGGGAGAGAGACAGTTGCAAAATAGTCTCACTCATCTATGGGTTTTAAGTAAAATAAAAGACATTTTTACAATAATTCCCAGAGACAAAAGAGAGGAGGGCTGGAAGGTCCAGCTCACGACATGAAGCTCACCACAAAGAGTGATGAGTACAGTTAGAGAAATAACTACATTGAGAACTATCATAACAATATGAATGAATGAGGGGAGTAGAAAGCCTGTCTAGAGTACAGGCGGGAGTGGGGTGGGGAGGAGGGAGAATTAGAACATTGGTGATGGGAATGTTGCACTGGTGAAGGGGGGTGTTCTTTACATGAGTGAAACCCAACTACAATCATATTTGTAATCAAGGTGTTTAAATAAAGATATTAATACAAATACTTAAAGATCAAAATTATAAGCAAAATAATTCACATCTACTTCTCTAGATGAAAATGAATGAGTCCAATTAAAAAGATATAAATTACATTAAATAAGTTACCTCTGAACAGTTAAGTATGTGCTACAGAGAAAATTATCATCAGATGTGATGACATCAAATACCAGCTCTTCCTCCATCTCACATATGTGGGTCAAGATTTGAGACAGGTTAGGCTCAGAGAAAAAAACTGACAGAAAAGGACAACAGAATTATAAAAGAATCATGCCCAGGACACAGCAAACAGGGGGGCTCTTGGGTCCAAGAATGGGTTAGGTATTTGAGAAAGAACCAGGACAAAGGCTGGTGGAGAAGGCCATTGATGCATCTCAGACTTTTCTGTGATGCCTGTGGATCACTTCACACCAGGAAACCTTGCCCATGGATGATGGCAAAGTGGTTTCCATCTTTCAGTCACTGTGAATAGTACAGCTCTGAGTATGTAAAAATAGGCTTAAGAAGGTATTTCAATTCTTAGGGGCACACTCTCAGGAGTGGAATTGCTGACTCACATGCAGATTGTTCTGAGAGCAAATATGAAGCTTTAGAAAACATATTTCCTCACTGGTTCATTTAACCATCTTCTCTGAAGCCAGGAACAAACTTTACTCTTTGTACCCTAATCACCTAGCACAGTACCGAGCCTAAGTGCTCATAAAATTTTGCAATAATTCTCAGAGACAAAAGAGATGAGGGCTGGAAGGTCCAGCTCATGATATAAAGCTCACCACAAAGAGTGGTGAATGCAGTTAGAGAAATAACTATACTGACAACAATCATAACAATATGAATGAATGAGGGAAGTAGAAAGCCTGTTTCTAGGTGGGAGGGGAGGAGGGAGATTTGGGAAAGCGATTCCTGGAACAGATGTGCTTGATAAACAGCCTAGATATCAGTAAGAAAATATCAGCTGGAATATTGTTTCAGCTGAAAATAAAAAATCAAATGCCTACTGGCAGTGTTTACATTCTTTGTGTAAAGTCCAGTGCAGGCCATTTGGCCTAAAGAAGGGTTTAGAAAAGATACCTTAGTACCAGCCTTTTGTTTTCTTTTTCTTCTAGACTCTTGGTAGCAACTTACAATCTCTCTTGGCAATGTCCTCCCGCTGGCTACTCTGACTTTGGAGAAGCTCCTCCTTTTTAATGAAAGTCCATGTCCACTAATTGGGCCCTCTACAAAGCTGATGAGACACTGCTGAATATTCCCCCCTGAAAAACCTTTCATTTATCCCCAGAATGTCATTAAGGCACCCTCAGCCTGTTTCTCTCTGGCCTGAACAACCCCAACCCCCCATCTTGTCTCCGAGAACTAATTGCCACCTTTCTATGCCTTCTGTTTCTTAACCCCACCACAACAAATAACAATAACAGAAACAAAACAATTGGAGAATGGGGGCTTTTTTGTTTGTCGTTGTTGGCTTTGGGGCCAACGGTTTTCAGGGCTTACTTCACTGTACTATCACTAGGGCCTGATCCAGTATCTTTGTGTCTCAGCAACAGCAATTTACAGCCTTCTATATTCATATGATTTTTGGTGGGTTTTTTTTTTGGGGGGGGCGGACCCCACTCAATGGCGCTCAAGGGTTACTCCTGGCTCTGCACTCAGAAGTCACTCCTGGCAGGCTGGGGGGACCATATGGGATTCGGGGGGGGGGGGGGAGTCGGACTTAAATTAGTCCTGGGTAGGCCGCATGCAAGGCAAATGCCCTACTGCTGTGCTATCTCTCCAGCCCCTAAATTCATGTTTTAAGCAAGGTACGTGCCAAGGTCAGTGCTATATTGCTAATCCCACTATGAAATATGTTAAAAATAAAATAAATTCATGGCAAAGAGGGACAAGTATGTGACTTATCCAATGGGATCACTCCTCTACTTTTTTTGTTTTTGTTTTTGTTTTTGTTTTTTGGGCCACACTCATTTGATGCTCAGGGGTTACTCCTGGCTATGCGTTCAGAAATTGTCCCTGGCTTGGGGGGACCATTTGGGACGCCGGGGGATCAAACCGTGGTCCTTCCTTGGCTAGTGCTTGCAAGGCAGACACCTTACCTCTAGCCCCCACTCCTCTACTTTTAATGATACTTTTTTTAGGCCTTCTATTCTCTCCAAGTCATATTTAAAATACTGTTCTTTTTGTTTGCCTTATCCTTTTCTTGGTGCAAAATATGTGCAGAAATCTTAGGTGATGCCTAAAATGTTAGTCTGGTTAAACTAAAGAGCCCAAAGTGAGTCATGCAAATGCCTAAACCACAAAGTCAACTACATTCAGGAGATTCCCAGGTACAGTAAGAATATGACAGGGCCAGAACAATAGCACAGTGGTAGGGCATTTGTTTGACTTGCATGCAGTCAACCTGGGACAAACCCAGGTTCAATCCCCAGCATTCCATATGGTTTCCGGAGAATGCCAGGAGAGATTCCTAAGCACAGAGCCTGTAGTAAATTCCTAAGCTCCACTGAATGTGGCCCCAAACTCCCAAAACAAAATGGAACAAAAGTAAGAATATGAGAAATGTGCCTGTCATGGAGGAAAGTTGGGGTGTGGGAGGACACCTGGGAGCTGGTAGAGGGCAGTTCACTCTGGAAGTGAGACAGTTGTGAGAACATCACAAGCCTGTAACTTAACTATGAGGATGTCTTAATAAAATATTAAAAAAAAAAACAAAACAGATTACTCTGGTGAAGGGATGGATGTTGGAGCAGTGTCTAACTGACACTCATTTTATGAGTAACTTTGTACATGATAATTCATGATATTTCATGATAATTAGTTTATTAAAAATATATGAATATATAATCCCCACATTTTTCTAGAAAACTAAGAGGCAAGGAAAAAAGAAAGGCAGTAGGCCAGGGGCCAAGTAGTCTTGGATTAATTGGTGGGGAAAATAAATAAGGACAGAACTAAATATCCACGTCCAAGTCAAAGATAATAGAATCAAGGGACCTATATTTTAACAATGTAAAGTCTAAGGGACCTGTTACACTGGCAGGCCAGGGGGCAAAGCGTCATGGAATAAGATGCATTCTTGGGCCATTGGTGGAGGCAGTTTAACACTGGTGGTGGGAAGGGCCCTGACTCATTGTGTAAGTGAAATTTAACGATGAAGGACTCACAATTGTTTCAATAAAAAAAAAAAATTATATATGTATATATAAACTATACATTATCTGACCACTAGAGGGCATTTCTCCCTAGGAGTAAAAACTAGCAGAGCGGTCTTTAGGAATTGATGAACATCTTCAAAGGGATAAGAATTGACAACACAGGGCCACCTCCTCATTCTAAGATTTGACAGATGACATCTCCTTGTAAAATGTAGACTTTATTGAGGAGCCTCTGTGCAATCCATCTCGTAGCTCGGTTTCCTATTTTAACATTTGGCTTGCTACCTGATGGAAACGAGCCTGTTCATGATTTCATTTCCTAGTTGGATGAAAGAAGTGGGGCCAAGTCCCGTCTCTATTTTTGTTATGAACATCTATCGCTCAGCTTGTTGCTGTGGTTTATGAAGAAATTTATGGTCATCGCTCCTTCATTATCCAAGAATAAGCTGGTAGGCTCAAAAATGGATCTCCCAGAACATGCCATCCACCCCAACCCCTGTTCAGAGTTCAGTCCTTTCCATTTCAAATAAGTGCTTGGAAAGAACTACTCATGATTGCTCACCAAAAACACACACAACATTTTAGAAGAAGAGAACTCGGGCTCCAAAGTCCTGGGATGTTGAAAAGGAAGCTCTTCCAAGACATGTTATATTTGCTTCATCATCTTTTGTTTTCAGAAATTGCCTTATTCACTCTCAAGCCTGCCCCCCCCCCCATAGACTCTCCTCCCTGCCTCCAAGTAGGTCCTATGCCTCTGCTCTTTGACTATTGTTAGCCACTAAGAAAACCAAATCTCAATAGCCTGGTCATTCAGAAGTCACCATTATTAACCCATTCACTGCCTGAATGGCAGAATTCTGTTCAGTCTAGTAAATTCTGCAAAGCACCTAGATGTAATGAGTCGAAGAAGTCCCTCTTATAGCTAGTCACCATTTTCAGAGTTTTCTGCTGAGCTAACAAAATGAGAGAAGTTCCCATTAACTTTTCTCCTCTTTCTCCTAACTAGAAATTACAACTGAGATCTGCTCAAATCAATAAGTATTTTTCACTTCCAGCCTTGTGAGAAGAGACTAAGGATAAAAAGTTCAAACATCTCGGGGCCGGGCGGTGGCGCTGGAGGTAAGAGGTAAGGTGCCTGCCTTGCCTGTGCTAGCCTAGGACGGACCTCGGTTCGATCCCCCGGCGCCCCATATGGTCCCCCAAGAAGCCAGGAGCAACTTCTGAGCGCATAGCCAGGAGTAACCCCTGAGCGTCACAGGGTGGCCCAAAAACAAAAACAAAAAAACAAAAAAAAAAAAAAAAAAAAGTTCAAACATCTCTTCACTCTTAATAATGTGAAGCTTGTTTTTTTTGTTTGTTTGTTTGTTTTTATTTTTGAGCCACAGCCAGTGGTGCTCAGGAGTCAATCCTGATAGTGCTCAGGAGACCATATGTGATGTAGGGTGACTGCATTGGGATTGGTTGCATTAGGCATGTAAGAGCCTAAACCCCTATGCCATCTCTCCAGGTCCCTATCTTCTTTGTAAGACATACATAGTTACCTTGTCTGGCTTTCAAGTTCTAGAGTAAGAAAGTACAGAGAGGGAAGAGCAAGGATCTGCAGCTGGTTTATTTCTCACTCTGAATCATCAAATGGGCTCTCTGAGCTAAGGGAATCAGATGAGTTTCGGGGCACCAGGACGAATGCTTTAGGCTATGGGCTCTGGGAAGCATAATCAGATTAAACTCACAGTTGTGAGAAACCATTATGCCAAGGACAGGCAATTTAGAATCTTGAACTCCAGGCTTGACCCTCCTTCATCACAGATGGCAAATGCAACCTGAACCTTGAGCCGCATGTTGGTCTTGTGTGGCATAAAATAAAGCAAAGAGATAAAGTACTGATGTGACTTCTAAAGCTCTTTTCATTCCCACCAGCTAGCGGAAATGCAATATAGTCCAGCCTTTATGGAAAACAATATGGAGATTCCTCAAAAAGCTGGAAATTGAGCTCCCATTTGATCCAACAATACCACTCCTAGGGATATACCTAAAAACACAAAAACACAATACAAAATTGCCCTCTGTATGCCTATGTTTATTGTAGTTCTGTTTACAATAGCCAGAATCTGGAAACAACCCAGGTGCCCAACAACAAATGAGTGGCTAAAGAAGATGGTATGCATACTTACCTGGCAGGGGAAATACCATGATCACGAAGTTGGTTTCCCCAAGGCTAGGCTCACCCACTGTACTCCGGGTATGCTGACCCCTGCATTGTCCCCAAATGTGGGAAACTCGACTCCATAATTTGTGATAGTGGGGGACTGCGTTCGCGCTTTCCCCTAAAAAAAAAAAAAAAAAGAAACTGATACATTTACACAATGGAATACTATACAGCTGTTAGGAAAAAAGAAGTCATGGAATTTTCCTATACATGGATAAACATGAAAACTATTATGCTGAGTGAAATGAGTCAGAGGTAGATAGAGACATATTATCATAATGGTAGTAAGTGAGAGAAATAGAATGCCTGTCTCAAATACAGGCAGGGGATGGGGGAGGAGGGAGATGGGGAGCATTGGTGGTGGGAAAGTAGCACTGGTGAAGGGGGTGTTCTTTTTTTTATAACTGAAACACAACTACAAACATGTTTATAATCATGTTGCTTAAATAAATATATTATTAAAAAAAAGAAAAGAAAAAAGAAAGCTCTTTTCAGCACAACTTCACAACTTCCACATGAGACTTTGTGGTTAGACTCTGATCAGCAAATGTTGAATCTTCCTGGAAAAAAATTTTTTAAAAAAAAGTAATATTCTCTTTCCATGGCATTTAAAGGGTTAGTTTATACTGAAGAAAAATGTGAGGACCTCAGCTGGAATCTCCAGAATGTATTTTGATCATGTTGATAAGAATCAGCATCTGATATAAATGGCCCAGCCACCCTCACCCTCACCCTCACCCAAGGTATGGAGTTTGAGATATGAAGTTTATGTATCTGACATTTCCAGGGATCCTTCAAGTCTCCCAGACAAGCTTTATCCCCTACACATGAGAATACTTAGTCAGCTGGTTTGTCAGCTCAGCAGCACTTCCCTGAAGATTCGGTGTTTGCTTTGCATGTTCCTGGGTACATCCTGTGCTTGCTCAGGGCTCACTGTGCCTTTGGCTAAAGAGGAGGAACCTCTTAACCATCTGCTGCAACAACATCAAACATTCTACACACCATATCTTTTTTTGGGGGGTCACACCCGGCAGTGCTCAGGTGTTACTTCTGGCTGTACACTCAGAAATAGCTCTTGGCAGCCTCGAGGGACCATATGGGATGTCAGGATTCGAACCATTGTCCTCCTACATGGAAGGCAAGCATCTTACCTCCATGCCATCTCTCCAGGCCCTAAAAACAGTATCTTGATGTGTAGAATATTAGATCATTGCAGGCCAACAGGATAGATTTGGGGGGTGCTTTGAGCACATTGGGAAACCCCTCTCCTGTGGATTTCTCCTAAGGCACTGCACTTCCTGCCTTGCCTTCTGATTGTCCTTCTTGGCAAGGCCAACTTCTGGCATAGTGGGAAGTAAGGAAGAAGGACCATCAATCATGCTAGTCTAGACTAGCTTTTCTTCCAGTAAGTCTACATTCTCTATTTTGTTGCCATTTTTGCTTATATTTTATCATTGCCTGTTCAATCCTCTGCTGAGCTGTTGCCAGCTGAAATGGATGGGGAGACTAGGGAACTGGGTATGAGATGATAAAGCAAGGAAGATGAGAACTGTGATGGGACCAAATACTAGCTCCAAGTTGTGGAGACTCCTCTTACCCCCTCAAATAAACTCAAGGAAATGGAAGCACCTCACATTTTTTCTCTAAGGTACAGAGGAGAAAGTCATCTCTTCTTCCTAATCTTTTTTTCCCCTAATCTTCTGCTTTGCATGAAAAATAGTCATTTTATTTGAAGGGCTTTTTCAAATAAGCACAGGAAAGCAAAATAACTTGCCAAAGATGACAGAGACAGACTCTGCTAGAAATTGAAGTGTTTTTACCTTTTCACATATTTTTTTAAAAAATATAAAAGGCGTATGATTTCTCTGGAAAACACTGCTGTCTGTCATGTTTGGGAGATTTATTTCTTTATTGAATCAAGAGTTTGCTGGGGATAGGGAAAAGAGGATTAAGGACATTTTTTTAATTCTGCTTAAACAGGGTTATTAATCCTAGTGGAGAAAAATATTGATTTAAAGAACTAATTCATTATGTTCTAACCTAGTGAATAAACATACCAAGGACCAGACTATAAGACAGTAGTACAGGGAATGGGCTGGATGGAAAGAAAGAGATGAGCCACAAAAATGCCAACAATGGCCAACATTATTTTATTATTCCCAATCCCAGGCAAACTCTACCTCTTCATTTATACCTGTAGGAATTGACATTCAGAGGGATGATGTGGATGGGAACCTAATCAAGGTCAGTGGAATACCTTTCAACTCCATGTTAACTGAAGTAAAGAAGTATACACCATTCATGGCACCCTTTCTTTAACAATAGTGCAAATCACAGCGCCAAAAATGAAAGAGAATGAGAGTAAAAGAGAAAAGCAAAATGCCTGCCCCAGAGACAGGCAGGGGTAGAGGGTGAGAGGGGGGCATTTGTGGCAGGAAAGTTGCACTGGTGAAGGGTGGTGTATATTCTATAATTGAAATCCAACTATGAACAATTCTGTAACCACAGTGCAGGCAGGTTTGAGGGCAGGAGGGAAACTGAAGACATTGGTGGTGAGAAATGTGCCCTGCTGAAGGGTGTTGGACATTGCAGGACTGAAACACAGTCATGAACAACTTTGTAACTGTGGGCAAAAAAATCTGTATTATGAACAACCTTGTAACTGCAGTGTTTAATTAAATTAATTATTAAATAAAAAAAGAAACATGGACAAGAATGGGTTCTGGGGAAAGAGACCGTGCCCATTCATTGGTGGCCTGGTGGTGACTTTTGCTCCTGCCACTTACATGATGCAACATAAATGAGGTTCTACGTCTGAAGCAGAAGTCAGCAGAGAAGCCCCAGGACTGCATTTGATGCATCTTTTTTTTTTTATCTCTTCAAGGATTAGTTTGTGCCATGCCAGGTTTGAGCCACGGGCAATGCAAAAACAAAAAAAAATACAGGAGTTATAACTAAAACCCAACTACAAACATATTTGTAATCATGGTGCTTAAATAAAGTGATTACAAAGAAATACAGAAGGCGTGCAAGTTCTCTTCAAAGCATTTTCTGTTCAGAACTTCTTCAGCCAGTCCTTGCTTTGAAACAAGCACCGTGACTTGTCATTGTCTTTGTGCCTTAAGGAAGAAGTTTGCACACAATCTGTCCACCAGTTTTCATGAGTGACTTTTTACACCATGACAAGTGAGAGACACCATGTAGCTCTGAGAAGGATGTACCTAAGTCTCTGTTAGACCAGCCTACAAGACTTGTATTTCCTGCAGAATCTGAGACACCTTAGGAGTCCCCCGATCCTTTTGCTGTCAGCAGAAGCTAAAGAAAATAAACCTCATGTTAAAAGCATTCTTTGGGAGACATTTCTTTTTTCCTTGAAAACACAACAGAAAGTGACCCCAGCTTATAAAATCAGGGCCCGCCTCCCACAACATGCTCTCTCTCTCAAGGTTAACTGCGGTGGCTTCAAGTAAAAGAAAGGGTTTAGCCAGGTTCTGCAGAGCACGGCTTGATATCATGGGACAGGACAGGGCAGAACAATCGGGTCTTCTTGGGCCAAAACTTTCCCATTAACATGTCTCAGCACTGTGCAGACTCCAATTGCAGAATAAGTAAACAGGACATAATGGGTTTTCAATAACTGTTGCTGAGCCAGACTCAGGGTCTATTTGGAGAGGTTTACTTGACGTGCCGAGCAGCCAGGGGAATTGAGGACAGAAAGGTAAAGGGAGTTGAAGTTCATGGTGAAAGCTGGCACTTAGGGAGGGCTGTGGCCAGACAGACAAATGTCAGAGACAAAACTGCTGATGGGCATGACCTTCTAGAATGCCTTGGTTTAATGGTCAAGGACAATTAGAACAGTAGTAGGTTGGAGAAGGGCCTTAGGTTTGGGGCTCTTTTACTCTTTTTTATTTCATTTAAATAAAAGAAAACAAAACAGGCTCCAAAGAGAGTACAGTGGGTAGGGCACTTGCCTTGCACACTGCTGACTCGGGTTCATTTCTCAGCACCACTAATGTTCCCCTAAACTTCACCAGGAGTGATCCTTGAGCACTGAGTCAAAAGTAAGCTCTGAGCAGAATTGAGAGTGAATCTAGGTCTTCTCTAGCCAGGCCTGGGTTGGCTGAAAAATAACACATCTGTAAAGTCCCTTGGGCAATCTTTTGGATATCCTGGTAGCAAGGCATCCTAAAGTCAAAGACCTAGCAGAGTGGATAGGGAGCTTTCCTTACATATGGATATCTTAGATCCAATTCTGACATCTGAACACTACCAGGTCCCCTGAGCACTCTCAGGATTTATCCCTAGTACTGAGCCAGGGGAAAGCCCTAAGCACCACTAGGTTTGGCCCCCAAACATAACTAAACAAACAAAACAAAACAAAAGCAATACTCCACTAACAAGTTAATAAAATTATTAACAAGGAAACAATTTAGACACTATTTCCTTAGCATTTTCATATCCTGGGTCATACAAGTTCTCTAAATGCCAAACCTGAGACCCTCCTCTATGTGGGAAACATGGAAGGGGGTGTCCTTGTTTGCTGGAGAACCTCTGAAAAAATACCTTTTGGTCCGGAGTAGGAATGAGGGCTCAATCATAAGAAATCGATCTCATGGGCAGATGTCAAAGTCAAGGGGTTGGCAGCTTGCTTGCTCTGCGACCCCTTCTCTGGGAGTGTCTGAGACAGCCACCACTTTCTAACTGTGCCCATGGCTGCTCCTCTGTGCCTGTGTTCCATGGTGTCCTTCAGTGGGTTCCAATTTCTGCTTCTCCTCAGGGCATCATTCCAGTTGGATTAGGGCCTACAATCACCCAGCGCTTTTTCACTTAAGTCTTGAAAGCTGGTCATTCTAATCATATCTGAGATACTAAAGTGTATGTCTTCAACACATGGACTTTGAGGGAACACAACTTGATCCAAAACAAAGAATTAAAAGAATGGGGACAAGGAACAGGAAGGAGACAGGGAGACAGGATGTGATCTCTGGGGAGTTGAGTCTCAGCTTGGTCTATGGAGCACCCCTAACCTCACAGTGAGGAGTCTGGATTTCCAGTAATGAGGCCTTAGCTCAATAGAAAGTCTCCAGTGTGTCCTTTGGGGTAGGGATTTGAATACCTGCCCAGGCACCTCCAAGCACTATTTCTCTCCCCAGGTTCTTTTCTAGACAGGGACACACAGCTATAAATTTCTAGTTACTAAAACATCAAACAGGTCCTGCTGGGCATGTTAGTTAATGACAGAATCTGATAAATTTTTCTTCTCTGTTATTTAAAACTCATCTTCCGGGGCCGGGTGGTGGCGCAAGAGGTAAGGTGCCTGCCTTGCCTGCGCTAGCCTTGGACGGACCTCGGTTCGATCCCCCGGCGTCCCATATGGTCCCCCAAGCCAGGAGCAACTTCTGAGCACATAGCCAGGAGTAACCCCTGAGCAGCGCTTGTAAGGCAGACACCTTACCTCTAGCGCCACCTTCCCAGCCCCTCATCTTCCATTTTTGTACACAGGTCTTGAGAAGGTTACATAGTCACAGGGAATGCGTATCAAATGACACCACCACTGATATGGTTGAAACCTTGATTTCTGGTCAATCCTAAATTCACTAATTCTACCATTTTAATTAGCTTTTCAATCCCCCTCCTCTCCATTTTCAGGGCCATTGTCTGACTCAGTAGAAAGTATTTTCATTCCAAATTCTTTCTGCCTCTAATCTTAACTCCATTTGTTTGTCACACAATAAGTAGCTTTACACCAAGAATTCAGTTGTCTCTGAGTCCTCCTAATGACAGTCCTTCACTATAAAGAGAAATTCTACTTGAAAATGGACTCGGAAGGTTTCTCTAATATCATGGCTGCTTCCTGCAAATACTACCTCATACTAAATTGTCCCAACCATAGCTACTTTAATTTTTGTCCTTGGATTTTCAATGTCCTTTCTCAACAAAGCTACTACCCTCTACTTTTTTGTTGTTACTTATGCCATTAGTTTTAACCTTCATACATCTGCGGATTGGGACTGTCTCCACAGACCAGTGGTTAAAACTAAACAGGTAGACCAGTTAGTGACATTTTTCTACACACGTACCGGCACAGTTTCATAAAATAGTGGTTGAAAACCACAGGTTTATGCCCCATACCCACCCTTCTAGCTACCCCTCTGTTAGATGATATCCAGCTATTACCCAAAACAAAGGTGTTCCTCCAATTTCCTTTTCACCTAGTCCTGTGATATGTAAAAGTCCACCTGGATTCCACTTTACCCTCCCCCACCTGGTAGAATTTATACTGGGAGAATAAAGAAAGATTAGTGTGACTTGGTGTGCAGAGTGAGATCAAGAGGTGAGAAGCAAACTGACTCCATGAAGCTCTCCTGATTTGGTTTATTAATTCTTTGAGGCTGTCCTGCTTCAGACTCATTCACCTGAAGTTGGAAATATGATGCATGGAGTAATTTCACAACATGGGATTTATTTTACACCCCCTCTACTTCTACCATCAATACAATGCAATACCCTTTTATGAGGCCTAGTCCAGTCACCTTCATACCTATCACCTCAGCTTCATGTTGCTTTGTGCTAGCTCTGAGAGTAAATCACTTCAATCTTGTGGTAATGACTCATCTTCCTTCTAGACTAGCTGGATTTCGGCAGGGTTCTAGCTGCTTCTCTGCTATTTCATAGTGTCTGACTTGGACTGATTTTAACATTTCTATCTCTCAGGTTTCTTATAAAATGTGCATAATCTAATATAGTGTGTCCTTTATACAGAGAATCATATGACTGAATAGTTATGTGATCGGTGGTGCTTAAGTTCTTAGGTTTATGGAAACACTTGAGAAAATGGTTGGTTCTTATTTTTCTTTGACTGCTAGCAGACATTGCAGTTATTTAAGTGTCTTGGGCATTTAAGATGCAAAAACCTGAAAGTAATAGAAATGGCCAGGGAACCAGTTGGAATAATGTTGCTTTCAGTGTTTGTCTTGATGGTGAAATCATGGGTATGAGTTTTCCCAGTTCAGTTTTATCTCAGACTTTACCAGCTTCCAAGGCAAATATTTAATGTTAGTTTATAGTTGACACTAACAACTTACATTGATGCCAGACAAGGGCAAGAAAACAAAAGTCTCCTCATCAGAGGTGATGGGGTTAGAAGGAGTCACACAAATTAGCCCTGAAGTTAATCATTGCACCAGGGAAAACTAAAGCATGGTGGCCTTGACTAATTCCAATGGAATCCTCATTCACCAGGGTTTTTTTTTTTTTTCCATAAAGCATAAGCAACAGAAAGTTGAGTCCAAGAACTGCTTCTTCTCTCCTGTACCCAAGAGAACTGATTCTTGGCTCATCCTGCTCTGGTCCCATTTTCCTCCAACATCCTACCTGTTGGAACTGGGGCTGGTCTTTGCTGACTTCCCTGGAGGAGAATTTCCCAGAGTAAACAGCTCTTCTTGCTCCTCCTGAACGTCTCTCCCTGCATGCCTTCCACACGCAGTCCTCAATATGATGGCAACTGAGGATCTGGGATCTCAGATGTCTGAAACATCTTTCAATCAGAACATGTTTGAGCCCCTATTAGGGGTAATGTATGCCCAGCCCACATGTCCATGAAATTATACAGTCTAGCCCGGAAACATCATGGCACAGACACGTATGTTTCTCATCAGCTGTCCTTGGCCCATCTGCCTGTATTATATGAACCCAGAGATGATGTTATAAATATCCGGTTGGTCGTTGGCAGAAACAATCTTCCCCCACCCCAGCCCACAGCATGAACATCTTAAAGTTGAACACCGAAGGATTTATTTTCCATCAGTGCTAAAGCAGGAATAGCCAGAACAAGAGAAAGTCTTTTATTTTTTTGTAAAACAAACTTATTACTTATTTTCATAAAATTTTTTTGTCACGCTAACACTTTTTCTATTTTAAAACAAGTTTTGCTTTGCCTCTGGCTTATAATACTAGAGATTCTAAGAGAACAACTTCACACAAGATAATAATTCCATGAACTTGAAATGAATGTTATGCCAATCATATCTCAGTGTTTGTTCTTTTTGTTTGTTTTAGAGTCACACATAGCAGTGCTTAGGGGCCACTCCCTGTATTCTGAGGGAACCTATTGTTGCTGAGTTTGAACCCACGACACACACATGGAAACACACATCACTGAATTATTTCCCTGGCCCTAACATCTCGGTATTTTTATTTATTTATTTTGGAGGGTTCTTTCAGCCAAACCTGGTGATACTTAGGGTTTACTTCTGGCTCTGTGTTAGGATACACCTTATTTTACCTAACACAAAGACCATCCCTGGTTCCTTTATTTGTTTACAACTTGGATTTATTCCAAAACAAAGATTGTTTTATATGTAAACCTGGGCAGAAATGGTTCTGAATAGCTGAACCACCTGGGGGTGGTCCCTGTACTCAATAAAAACAGTCTGGCAGGCAATTTGGTGAAGATACAAAGCAGAAGACTGACTATACCTGTTTCATCCTCACCTTGGTTGGGATTATTTCATGTGAGAAGCTAATTCAGACTCATTAACTGGGGTTGGAGAGAAGAAGCGTGGGGTGATTTTGCAGCTCAGTGCTCAAGTATCACTCCTGCAGGGTCATGGGAGACCATTGAACCTGAGTCGGCTGCCTGTAAGGCAAGCGTCCAATCTGCTGTACTATTGCTACTCTCCTTTTGTCTTCTTTTTCCTCACAGCATTTTAAAACTGCAATTTCTTAGGCTTCCCTTTTTTCATAGGTTATTTTGATATAACATATTTCTTTTTCTGCCCTTATTCTCCTCCCCTTTTCCCTCTATTTCTCTTATTTTGAAAAGAAGGAGTTTGGGCCACACCTGGCAGTACTCAGGAGCTGGCTCTGTCCTCAGAAATTGCTCCTGGCAAGCTCAGGGACCATATGGAATGCTGGAGATCGAACCTGTGTTGGTCCTGGATTGGCCACATGCAAGGCAGCCTACCCACTGTGTTTTTGCCCCTGGCTTCTCTTATTTCTTTTTCCCTCCCCACAATTTTTATATAAGGCCTCATTATTTGCAAGAGTATTAGTCATAAAATTTCAAGCATTCAATGTTCTAACATCACATCCACCACCAAAGTATCAGCCTCCTTCACCAATCATATTTCTTATTCTTATTCCCCTCCCATTTTTTATTGAAGTGCCATGATTGACTGTACTGTCAATGACAGTTCCATGCACTCATTCATCATTGCAACTCCACAACCCTCCACCAAAGTGTTTGCCAGCTTCCCTTCACCAATATCCCAAAGCTTTGTCATGTCTTTTTCTTCTTTTCTCACCCTAACCCAGTCAACTCTACCTGCTCAAGCACTGGTCTCATTTCCTATCTCCACAAAGGCTATTTATAATGCAAACATGCAGTCAGAACCCATGGAAAAGGAGCAAAAAGACCAAAAAAAAAAAAAAAAAAAAAAAGCAAAAAGAAGGAATCTTAGCCCAAAGTCAGGCTGAAAGTTCTGCATTCATGACACCCTCGGACACAAGAACATGAATCATCCATGAAACACTCCTGCCAACCACCATTCCCCCCAATGTCTCCCTGAAAAATCACAAAGGAAATGCCCTCTGACACTGGGGTGTGGGAATCTAAGCTACACCCAGCACCCAGGCGCAGAGCATGAGAATGCCTGCACCAACAACCTCCTCAGTCACAAGATTCTGGTCTCAAGCTCTGCTTTCAAACGCCAAATCTATTTTTACAGAGCAATAGAAAGGCGCAATTATGGGCCAGGGAGTTGGTTCAAAGGGCTATAACTTTGCATGCAAGAGCCCTGAGCTCCATCTCTAACTGAGCTGGATGTAGCTGTTGAGTACCACCAGGCACATTGCTCCCAAATAAAACCAAGATACCTTCCTCAGAAGGATGAGCAAAAGCCAGACAGGATCCTACTATTATGTCTGCAGTGACAATTAATTCTGATTATTCAAAGGAGTAGTTATCAATGCAAGAAAATGAAAAGAGCTCTAATCAGCTTGATGGGGGCACAAAGCAATAGTATGTCAGAGAAAAAAGTGATTAGCCACACCAATAGGAGGAACTGGAATGATACATCATTGAACTTGCTCAAAGACAAATTTAATTCAAAGTGGGGGAGTGGGGAAAAGTCCGTCGTAGGGAGGAAAAGCTTGGGGGGGGGGGTTGTCACAAACGTTTTTAGACTTGTTAGCCTTGCACATTGAAAGAAAACCCAACTCTTGAGAAGGTTAAGAAAAAGCATCATAATTTTATATGTTTAACTGCTTTATCACCTTTCTCCTTGGCATTGTAATTCAACCTTTTGTTCTTCAGAATTGTGATGTGTTACTAATGCTCAGGTACCACTCTCTCTCTCTTTTTTTTTAATTACTTTATTTAAACAGTGTAGTTACAAGATTGTTCATAAAAGTTGTGGGTTTTTTTTATCACAAATACAAAGTTGTTCGTGATTAAGTTTCAGTCATACAATGTCCAACATCCTTTACCAGGGCACATTTTTCATCACCAGTGTCCCCAGTTCCTCTCTCCCCCTCCCTGCTACCTGCCTCTAGGGCAAACATGTTTCCTATCTTCCTTCCTTTTTTCCTTCCTTCCTTCCTTTCTTTCTCTTCCTTTCTTTTTTCTTTCTTTCTTTCTTTCTTCTTTCTCTTCCTTTCTTTTTTCTTTCTTTCTTTCTTTCTTCTTTCTTTCTTTCTTTCTTCCTTACTTACTTCCTTTCTTTCTCTTTCTTTCTTCCTTCCTTCCTTTCTTTCATTCTTTCTTTTTCTTTCTTCTCTCTCTCTCCTTCTCTCTCCATCTCTTTCCCTTTTAGACATTGTTACTTGCACTATTGTTACTGAAGGGGTATCATGCATCTCACTTTATTATCTCCATCCAACACCCAGTTCTTGTCCAGAGTGATCATTTCCAACTATCATTGTCACAGAGGTCCTTTCTCTGCCCTAACTACACTCCTCCGATATTTGTGACAAGCTTCCTACTATGAACTAGTCCTTTTGGCCTTCATCTCTATTGTCTCAAAACAGCATATTTCTTAAAGGAGTAAGTCCCATCCTATCATTAAAATGACCAAGCACCAATTTTAACATGTTTAGCTATGTTCTTTACTGTTGATAGAACCAAGAGAGTTCTGTTCCTGGAGAAACCAACCTAGAGAAACAACACATCACTGAGTTCGACTCACAAGTAAAAAAGGATGCTCAGGAATTTCTTTCTGAAGTTTTCATCTCCAAAATGGCAAACAAGACAAACTCGCACTTCATTCAACACCCAGTAGTCAAGTGTCAAAAAAATACCAAAAAACATGAAAATTCTGATTCTTACCCAAAAAGCTAAAAAACAGAACTAACCCATGATTGAGCAATTCCATTTCTATTCAAAAATTGTGACACATCACTTCAAAAGTGACATCCATTAAATAGTTACTGCTGGATTTTTTTTTACAATATCTATAACATTGAAAATAATCAAACTGTCCATTAACAGATGAGAGAACAGAGACATGATATTTGTGCTCAAGGAAAGGCTGCTCAGTTATAAACAGATGAGATTTGGGTACAAAATAAAAGGAACTTGAAGGACTTGATTGTGTGAAGCCAAATTATCCTCAGGAGGATAAAAAATGACTGGATAATGTCCACTATGTGCATAATATTATAAAATATAATTGATACACAGACAAAACAAAATAAAAATAGCATGTTGACCTTGGCGATATTGACAACATTATTGAAATCCCCCCCACCAAGGATAGGGAAAGAGAAAGAGTATAGGAAAGTATAGGAAAAGTATATAGAAAAAGTATATAGAAAAGTATAGGAAAGAGAAAGAGTTTTAAGAGAGTATAAAAGGTGCTACTTTTTATCCATTTGTAAGTTTTGAAAATTATTTAAAAGAATAAGGAATATGAATTTAGACGATGGAAATAGAGAGGGTTATAAAATAGACTAAAATGGATACACCCATCTATGGCCAAAACTGTTTTTCTCTTTCCTGGTAGTCCACCAGCAATTTGGAAAGAATCTTTTTTCATTGGCTCTTCAGAAAATATTAGTGTTCAGTTTCTTTTTCTGGTTCCACTGACAGATGAAAGGACATCCCACATCCTGTTAGGGGCCCTCCTAGGCAACCATTCCATTCTCCACAACATTGAAGAGACCTACGCTGACCACCTCTACCATTGCTCAATGAAAGTCAATTTTTCTGGAACTGGCATCAAATTGGCATTTCCTCTTAAAGAAAACAAAGTTTCAAAGAGTAAAAAGTAATTCTCCTCAAATGCTTATAAAGTACCAAGGCCTTTTTTTTTTTTAATATGTCATTGCACAGAATAGGCATATCTATGCGTGAAAGGTAGCTCATTGGGTCTTGTCATTCTCATCAGGGAGGCAAGTTCTACAAACCAATTAGCTGATGAAACCCAATTAAACATATGTGTCATTAACCTTGAAAACGGGAGTGTCAACAAAGCTACAACAAAGAAGTTCCCTTCCTCCTAGAACTGCCCCAGAGGTTTTGAAACTTTTTGACTTTCTGTCTTAAAGAACTATCCACAGTAGGAAAATATTCTCTGGGCATAGAATGAGTAACCAAACACTATTAGCTATCAACAGGAGGGAATCAATCCAAAGACAGTACTTCCCACTCCGTTTTCAGTTCATTAGCTCTTAGTAAATATACAAGAGGATTGAGAAGCATCGTCCAGGAAACACCAGCCAATTCATGGCCAGTTATTTTCAGCACACACATGGTCATTATTAAGGAAGGGAATTGGCTAGAGTCTTACTTAAAGATGTTTAAGTCACTAGTAAACCAAAGAGTTGATTCTAAAGGAAAAGAAACCAAGAACAAGATAATGAAATGCCTTCTACTTCGGTCTGTGCACCTCCTTTAAGAAGATAGATTTGTGTAGTTGTGGATAACATTACTAAGTGACATTTTGACATGCAGCCACTTTCTTGACCCTAATTATTTTGAAGTAGCCCAGTTTTTAAAATTTTGGTTTTCAGGGACAGAGCAATAGCACAGCAGGTAGGGCATTTGCCTTGCATGTGGCAGACCTGGCTTTAATCGCTAGCATTCCATATGGTCCCCAAGATTACCAGGAGCGATTTCTGAGCTCAGAGCCAGAAGTAACTCCTGAGCACTGCCAGGTGTAGCCCAAAAACCAAAAACAAATTAAAATTTTGGTTTTTGGGAATATTCTTGGAATAATGGGAAGTTATTAAACAATTTGTGGACTGTATGTCACTTGCATTTATTCAGATGGGTTGAGAAGTTCAGGTAAAAAGAATACTAACCCAGCAAAAGGGGGGAAATGTAAGTTAAACAGCAAAAAGATCTTCTTTTTTTTTTTTTTTTTCAAAGAGATCATTTAGATGGTGGCCCACCGTCTTATGATGAAGTGAGCCAGGCTGTGAGCTAGGCCACTCCTTACCCTAGTTGAGAAAAAGCAAATTCAAGAAGAGGTCAATCCACACAATCAGATCATTAACAGGACTAGAAAATGCTCTTGGCCCTAGGATACACGAAACTTATCAGGAGCATAAATATGTATGTGAAATTTCAGACTGGATTTTCCTGTTCCTCTTTCATAAAAGACGCGGTTTTTGGCGTTGACCTTGAGCAAGATCAAAGCACAACTGTGCGAAGTCAGCACACACTTTCTATTCCTCAAGTAAAAAGATACACTTGTGAACAGTAACACTCCACCAAGCCCACAGACTCACCACATAATCAGGGACTTAAAGTGCCATTTATAACCAGGCAGAGATGTGGCAGGAATCATGTTTCACCCCCTCAATCCTGCATCTCATTCCTGCCCAAGTGCAGAACAAGCACTTGGTATTACTTCGGAGACCCTTTCTGAAACTGTTTCCTCATCTGAAAATGATAAAAGTAATAACAACAATAATGATTATAAACTGAAGAAGTTTCAAAAACAATATTTCTATGATACCTCTCCTGATTATATTAGTGTTTTTTTACTACCAAGAGGGAAGGAATGGACCAGGGCTTCCATTATTGATATTCTGGATCAACCTGAACACTAGAAATGCAGTACAGAAAGCTTTTCTTACAATAAAGAAGCATTATTTCCTTGAGAATCGTTGTCAGACTCATTGAAACTTTAGGGAATTTATCAAATCAAAAACTCATCTCATTCTGGACCCTGGGCTGAGTCCAAAAGAGTCAAACTCAACAGCCCAGGGGAATTTAGAGTTACATGGTGGTTGATGGAGTAAAGAGTAAGGAATGTGAATTGATTTTTCTAAGATTCTCTGACACAAAATTGAAGAAAAGTGTGTGAACATGTAAATAAGTGTGTGTGAAAGAGAAAGCAAAAAAGAGAGAGATCATCCAAATTTTCCACTACTACAGAATGGATGGATTTCCACTCCATGTGGCCTAGTTTTTCTCTTATATCCCAATATGAGCTTCCATATACCAGACAGAGTCTTATTGAATTCCAATGCCAAATTAGGTACTTTAAACAAATAAAGTAGATTTTATTTTTCTTGTGCAAACTATATGTGTTCATATGATGTAACATAGATTTGTTATTGTGGTCTTTGATAATCTGCATATATGTAATAGAGGAATTCATATTTTTCTTCACTCTAATAAATTCCAAGGTGGTCAACAAAAAGAAAAGTAAGTCTAAGACAAATAGCAAGAAAATGCACAGATCCATGGCTTTGTCCATTCAAAATGCAGTGACAAAATACTATAGAAAGGCTTTTTTCTCTTTGTTAATTTATTTTCTTTTGTTTTTATGGCATATCTGACAGTGCTCAGGGACATCCTGGCAGTGCTTAGGTTGTGGGGATCAAAACTGGAATTTTCCAGGCACTAAAGCAGGCACGCTAGCCCTGAGCTATCTCTGGCTCTGTAGACTGACTTTCAAGCAACACTTATTTCTGACACTTCCAGAAGTGGGACCATTCAAGACCCAACTTCTGGCATATTTGATGTCTGTTGAGAGCTACTTTCTACTGAGAGAATGGGGACCTCTCATTGTCACTTGCCATGGTGGAAGGAACATTTCCCCTCTCTGGGGTCTCTCATAAGGCCTCTACTCCCGAATTCAGAAGGGCTCCCATACTTATGACCTAACCATTACCAAAAGCTCAGATCCAGTGACTATTACTTCTAGTGGGCTGGGAGATTAAGATTAAGTTTCAGGGGCCGGGCGGTGGCGCTAAAGGTAAGGTGCCTGCCTTGCCTGCACTAGCCTTGGATGGACCTCGGTTCGATCCCCCGGTGTCCCATATGGTCCCCCAAGCCAGGAGCAACTTCTGAGCACATAGCCAGGAGTAACCCCTGAGCGTTACCGGGTGTGGCCCAAAAAAAACAAAACAAAACAAAAAAAAAGATTAAGTTTCAGGAACTTTAAAGGAGGGACATTTATGTCTAAAGCAAACATGTGTGTTTACAACATGCTATTTCTCTGGTCTTTACATTATCTCAACAATGCTGACTAACCACTTAGTTGGCACCTGATTGATCTGAAAATACAAAATTGAGGATAAACACATCAATCATAGTTAATATATTATAAGTATTATAAATTATGATATAAAAGTATGTCTTATGGCAATTAATATAATGTATTAGTACATCTTTTGTATATATATCCTGTGAATTGTTTGAGGAATGATGTTATTTCTTTTAATAGTAAATTCCAGGTATTATAGATAAACTGAGCACCTTAATTCCAGCAAAGTGTTAGACACACAATTTTTTTAAGTATTTATTTAAGTAACATGATCATATTTGGGTTACAGTCATAACCAGAACACCCCCTTCACCAGTAGACACACAATTTTAGAAAATCATTTTTGACCCCCTCATCATAGGTGTTTTTATTGCGACCTTATCTTATCTTGTTTTTGCACTATTTCACGTCTTTTTTTTTTTTTTTTTTTTTTTTACTATTTCACTTCTAAGACAACTGGAAAATTAGGTTTAGGACATATGCTATTAGGACCTTAAAATGTATTATGATCAGTATAAAATGTTTACCACTAGAATAAAAATACTACAGAGTTTTTTCTAAAAAGCACCCCACTCTGGTTTGCTTGTTGTGGTTTTTTTGTTCTAATGCTGAAATCTGTTTATGAAGGTCTCCAGATGACACTCTTTTCTACACATTTAGAAACAAAATGTAGAAAAAAAACTTTCCAGGGCTGGGGAGTCACTCAGTTGGAATCTTCTCTCCAAATTGACAGGTCAAGCAAAGGTCAATCTACTTCTTTAGGTCAGCCCAGAGCTTGAGAAAATTCCCAGAATTCCTGGCTCCAAGGGAGGAGGCAAGTCACAGCACCCTGCCTCTTCCTATGTCCTGCCCTCCCATGTCACACCTCAGTGGACGTGCGATTTCACCTCATCAGATATCAACTGTGTAGAAAATTAAGTAAACATCTTAAGTTTCAAAGTACAAAAGGCTGAGCAGTATGGAAAAATGTGATTCTCTTCACCTCATAACTTTTAGACCCAATGGCCTTCGCTTACAAAGACATCAATGACATCTTGCTTATCACACTTTCAACTTCTCAGCAAGAGGCACGATAACTTTCTCCCCTGAACAATAACTTGAACAGAATTCCTATAAAACTTAGCGATTATCAAGCTTCTCTTCGACTGAATTTAGGGATACAAGTAAAAGTGTGGGCTAGTAATTCATCAACCCCAAGATATGACAAGAAGAAGTGGAAATAGTGTGTGTTAGGCTTTCAGAAGAAACTCTGAAGGCGTCTTTTATTTTTTGTCCCCCTCCTAAATGATACACAGTCTTCTCCCTGGACGCTGGGTCTGTTTCTCATGCTGGGTTTAGCCTCTACTCCCATTGTCACAGAAAGTTCTAGAAAGAGTCTACACAGAGAGGGTCATTGTGTAACCTTCTCTACAATACTATTTTCTATGATAAAAGCAAAACAAAACACATACTGTTAAAATATCTCAGACTTAAGATTTTATCTCAAATAGAAATAAATTTGCAAAAATTTATTTAGGAAAGAATTCTCATTTATGCACAAGATGCATTGGTATATAGGAATTGAATAATCAATTCAATCTTGAATCAAATACACTTGAAATAGGCCTCACTCCACATGCCAAGTGTAATCTCACTGGCACTAATGTTTAGATCCCTGGACCCACCACACAGTATGTGATCTCCCACACAACTCATGTGTGTTCAAGCACTACAACTAATAAGTGTGATTCCTGACAAGCAACACAACCAAGTGTGTGCAATTCTGGTCTTGGCACCAACAACAACAATAAAGGGAAAAAAGGATAAAATAAAATAAAATAAAATCACCCATTTTATGCTTAGAATTTGGGAACTGGCACCACTAAAAACGCTGGTAAACAAAGCTTGAAATAAATTTTCCTCCATGTAATCTCTTTTAAATGTTTGATTTATGAATAGAGAAAGCACAAAACAAACTCTATTTAGGAACTAACACATGGAAATGATTAGAAACTATTGGGGGTGTCCCCATGGGGCATTAACTCTAGTACAGCCTAGATGGTGTGGATGTTTCTGCTACACAGTAGTTATTTTGCATTAACTCACCCACACTAGTCAAAGAATTGAGCCTCATAAACTGAAATTGAGGACAGAGAATTCTCACAGCACAAACCCTGGACCCAGGGGATGAGGGAAGTACAAACAAGAAGAAGCAGGTTCCTGGTTAATTTCTACCAACAGATCTAATGAGTAAAAGAGGCATGTGTTCAACCATTGCGCTACAGTTTTGGCCCACAGACTTAATTTTTAAGGAAATACTTTTATTTTTCTTTTTTCTTTGACCTAAAGTTCCAGGGGTCTCAAACTCGCGGCCCGCGGGCTGCAAGCAGCCCTCCGTACAACATTTTGTGGTCCTGCCCTAGAGGAATCTTTTTTGTTTTGTTTTGTTTTAGTTGTTTGGGTCACACACACACACCCCAATGTTCAAGGCTTACTACTGACTTTGCACTCAAGGATCACCCCGACTTTGCCTCCTGCGTCCCCCAGGTAAATTGAGTTTATTTTTAAAATAAACCAATCAACAAACATTCAGTCAATTTTCAAAACATAAGATTTTTTTGCACCAAAATGCAACTTCCCAGAGGAGGTAAGGGCTCTTGAGTCACTGAAGTCAATTAATATAAATTGTTCTTCTCCATAGAATTGGTGTCTTCAATTTGGATAAATTCAACGTACACTGGAACTGTTTCTTCAAGAAGAGATTGGAATAAAATTTCTTTTCCTAAAATTAACAAGCAAAAACTACCAACTTGTTATACACAAGAACTATTTTAAATTGTTGAAGCTTTTGAAATGTTTAAAATTCTGGATAGCAGTAATTTTGAATGGTATTTAAAAACAGTTAAGTTAGTGTTGTTAATTCAACTGAAATGACAGAAGGTTTACTTAAAGTATAAACAAAATGAAGAGAAGGAAGGAATTTTATATTCTGTTTTTCCCCTCTTTTTTAACTTCAGGGAAAAAAACAGACAACTTTGTATTTTAAGTAATATTTCAAAATATTTGGGCAAATGTTATGAATTATAAAAAATCAATAATTAGAAAATGAAAACTACTCCCTCCACAAGAAAGGAACAAAAGAATTCAGTTACCTGGAGGAATGGTGCAGTGCAGAGCAGGAGGGAATTTGATACTTCTACTCCTATTAAATAAAAATATTGAGTGAGTGATTGAAGTGTTAAAGTGTTCCAGACAGAAAAATGTGTGGAGAGAGCTTATCAGAAATATCTGAGCACAAATATCAGATGCTTAGTAACCAACAAGACTAGGAAGTATAGTAATTCCTGTTTGTTGCTAGAATGGAAACTACTTTATCACATATGCTCATTTCATCAGAATGCAGGTTTGATGGTCTCTGTTAGGCATCAATTAATGATGTGTTTAATAACTTTTCAAAAAAAAGAATAATAATCTTCTACTAAACTTACGTATCACCAACCCTCTCTTTTAGGGTAAAGGGATGAGCTTGTTAAGTTCTGTTTTCCAAGATGACATGACTGAATTCACAAATCCTTTTTCCTTGGCTTCATCAAAACTTGTTTCCTAGCTTGTGTGGCCCTCATAAATAGACACTGAATTCAAGTGCTTTAGGTGGGATTTATTCCATTTTCCCACTTCTTTCGTCTATCGTCATTTCCACCCTAGTCTTTCTCTAGACTCCAATATGTGGATGAAGTATGTAGTCAAGGTTAAAGAAGAAAGCTACATACTTCCATTCCCATCTATTTTTTCTAGCTAGTTTATTCATTTACACAATATTTACCACTGGAATACCTGGAATTTTTATTGGCCATTTTTATGATTAGAGAAAAAGTCCCCAAGTCATGAAAATTATATTGACTTAAAAGCTAGTTGCTCTGCTAAGTTGTAGCAGACAGAGCTTTCAGCCACAGTTAAAAATTTCCAACTTGTAAAACTGAACACCTTCTCTTTGAAATGGTGATGCCAGGCTGTCAACTCCAGACTTGTTGGCGTTTTACCCCCAGATTAACTGTTTCACCAGCAACTACTGACTGGTAATTATGCAGTTATATTTGTCTTAACCACTGTGTCTTTGAATAATCTAAGTCTTACATTAGAAACATTTTTTAACTGACTATATAAAAAAATACTGTGGCAAAACTTTGGGCAAAGTTATAAAAGTTTTTAAAGTAAAAAAACATGTTCTTATTGGGATGGTTTTGAAATCATATTGTCTTATATCTGATTTGCCTGGAGTTTGTCCATCAGTTATATTCATTTCTCTTATTAGAGTAATATTTCGGGATGGGGAAAGTTGGGCCACACTTTCAGGGTCTACTTCCAGCTCAGTGTTCAGTAGCCATTGTTGACAGTGCTTAGTGGACCATGTGACATCATGCATCAAACCCAAGCTTCTGACATACAAAGCCTACACTCAGCCCTTTGACTATCCCCCCCCAGCCTGTATCAGCCTGTGTCTTGTTGCTACTTATTACCTATACTGGTAACAAACACTTACCCTTTTTTGACTAAACATACACCAGCATCTACTAGAGTAAAACCAGTTCAGAATTGACCTAGACCTGATTTAAACAATTCCTCACACAGACAATGAAAAATTACAGACTTGTATTGTTTCAGCGCTCAGACGGAATTCTGATCATCTGCCTTTTACCTCATCACCTAACGGAGAGATGAAATCAGAAGGCCCTCCATCCTAGGATCTGTGCAAAATCCAAGATCACTAATTACAGAAAACTACAACAACCATGACTGAGCAGAACGTTTCCTGGCACCATAAAGAAAGAACTTTGGATTTGACAACGAACCTGTCCGGAGCCTGCAGTCGTACTCATGACAGTATGCTTCAAAGGTAGAGACACCCTGCATCTCCTAGGCCAAGGAAATTTCCTTTCTAGTTTCCCCAATATTTACGTAATTATGAAAAAAAAAAAAAACTTGTGGGGCCGGTGAGGTGGCACTAGAGATAAGGTGTCTGCCTTGCAAATGCTAGCCAAGAAAGGACCACGGTTCGATCCCCCAGCGTCTCATATGGTCCTCCCAAGCCAGGGGCGATTTCTGAGCGCTTAGCCAGGAGTAACCCCTGAACATCAAACGGGTGTGGCCCAAAACAAACAAACAAACAAACAAACAAAAACTTGCCACATTTGGCCCCCATTTTTTAATTTATTATTTAATTTTTCTTCTTTCTTTTCTTTTTCTTCTTTTAATTTTATTTATATTTATAGCTTCTACACAGGGGCTCTCACCCACTTTTTTTTTACAGAACACTAGAACATGCATCATCTTGTTCTGCTTTATATTTCTATGTCTTCCTACAAACTGAGAAAAAAGTAGTGGATGGGATTGAGGGGCCTAATGGTCTCAGGAGCATTGAATGGAAATTAAAAAAATGGTCAGACCTAAATACCCAAACTAAAGTCAATGACAATAGAATCAAGAGATCCAAACTATAGCAAGCTTTATACAAAAGTGACCTGTTACACTGGTAGTCCTGGGGGTTAGGGGTGGAAGTATAAGATGCATGCTGGGAACTATGGTAGAGGATAGTCAACACTGGTTGAATTAGGGAATGTTCCTAATTCATTGTCACTATGTACCTTTTAGACAACTATGAAAGATTTGCAATTCACATTGATATCAATAAAAATTATATTTAAAAAAGTAGTTAGAACCAAAAAAATTCTACTTTTGCTGCTTCCTAACTGAAATTTGGATCCCACTTCTAAAAGTGTGCATGATAATAACAATACCTTACATATTGAACTGTTGTGAAACGTGAATTTAAAAGATGCCAATTATACAACTAGCACACTATGTGTCAGGTAGCAAATGCTGAATAAGAGCTATCTTGCAGTATCAGTATAAATACCTGGCAGTTAAAAAATAATTTTTAAAGGAAAATGCTTAGAATTGGCTCTAGTAAGATATCAGAAGTCCACCTAACATTTATCCTGGCAACTTCAATACCTTGCCTTAAAATTCTTTGCCTATTTGGAGCTTCAGACAAAGTCAAAATGATTCAGAAGTCTGCATCAGCTTGAAACAAAGGGCAATCCCAGACCCAGGGCGTCCCATTGGCTGGTAGCCACACTGTGCCCAGCAAAGCATCAACAGGATATGGAGTCATCTTCCCAGCTGGTTGAAATGTGCCCTAATGACTCGTTTATTATAGACACTAGACTAAATTAAGTGGCCACCTCATCTCTGGAGTGTAATGTTGATTCTTGCCTCCTGCTTTTTCTTCCCCTGGATCATTTAATGGTCATGCCAAACTTCCTTGTCTAGTTTATCTGGATAGTTTTACATAAAAATATTCAAAACAGTAGCTCTCACAGACATTTTGAAGATCTGCTAGGGATACTTCCGTCCTATAATCTTTCCCTTCCCAAAGTCTGACTGGCCCATGAAAAGAAAAAACTGATCCTTCAGAACCTAAGCCAGGTCACATCACTGGTAAGGAGGACAAGATGAGGGTGTGGCCAGATAATCAAGGCCTCTGATTGGTTGTTCCACAGAGCTTCATTTACATAGGACAGATCCAATAGGCTAGCAGAAATAGTTACGGGTGGGGAGTTGTAATATATAGATAGTCAATGTAGAAAAGAGCAAACCCACCAAAGACAAAGAATGAGTAGATGGTGTGAGCAACAGACTGAAGATCAATGATGGCAAGGAGCAGTGAGAAGTGGCAAGGAGAAGAAAGAATGAGGTGTGGTGGTTGGGGTTCCTATCTCGCACGTGGATGTTCTTGTTTCTGTTGCTAATGAAGATTGCATTGAATAGTCAACCTGCAAAAGGGTACCTACATGAGCCATTGTAGAAAGACCTGTAATGCTGAAGAAAATTGGAGATAAGGAGATAACTGTACTAATTTTATTTACTTTATACATGAATCCAACATTAGTTGGATCTGCTGGAATATCATACCTGGACTTCCAACTTTATTGCCTTTATCCTGGAATCCAAATCTATAGATGGACTAATGGGCATTTCATGAGCTCTACTCTCTTCTATCCCTTCTATACTTGTCTTTGAGTAACCCCCAAGGATTTTTTCAATCTCAGGGCTCTTATAGGAGCTGTTACCAAAACCAAAATATTCCTTAATCCAGATCTCTGCACTACTCATTTCTTTCTTCCTTCTGATTTCAGCTCAAATATCACTTTATCAAGAGTGTCATCCATTGTGTTTCTCTATAAAGCAGGACTCTTCTTTCTTGAAACTGTAAGGCCTAATTCCAACAGCCTAATTCCAACATTAGTGTAAGTGGAGGCTTCCTCCGCCAAATAGAATTCTCAAGTACACTGTCAGAGTATCTAAGAAATCACCTCAGTTCTGACTCTCCCATCAGAGTCCACAGTAAAGGCTTAGACTCCCAGGGCCAGCTGTCCAGGGCCAGCTGTAATTCAAGGCTGTTGAGCATGCTCTGACCTACTGTATATAAATTAGAAATTTCCAAATGTCATTTCTCAGGTTCAATTAATCTATTAGAGTGGCTCACGGAACCCAGGCAACCTATTTTATTCACTAGGTCACCAACCTATTACAAAGGGCATTATCCAGGAATAACCAGTTGGAAGAGATGCTCAAAAGGAGGCCTGTGGAATGGGGATGGGTCGTGCATGTCCTCTTGGGGTGCACTCTTCTCCCAGCAGCTTTATTGTTCTCCAACTTAAAAGCTCTCAGACCCTCTCCTCTTGGGATTTTAGGAAGTTTCATTATATGGGCATGACAGAAAATCCTTGGCCACGGACAATTGAATTCCACCTCTAGCCCCTCTCTCTTCTCCAGAAGTCTGGGTTTTTGACAGGAAGTCTCACCTTCTAGTCATATAGTTGTTTCTCCAGGTAATTAATTTTTCTTCTTATGTACAACCCCCAACATTACCTGATTTACTTTATGATTTTCACCACTTAGAAACTTTTAAGAGTTTGGACTTTCTGAGTCAGAAACTGTGGATGAAACCAAAGATGTATGAGAAATATGCTTTAGTCATCTGAATTACCAAACAATATTCTTTTCACTCATAACGTAGCACCCTCCTTATTTTGTTCCTCTGCATGCTGATATCACCACCTTCTCCTTTACTTATTTATTGATTTTTTTGGACTGGCTCCTTACTTAAAAGTAAAATCAATAAGTAGAGCATTTCTGTATTGGCCACTGTATCACCAACATTTAGAATCCTGGAAGCACTTATTAGGTGCTCAATAATTGGTAGCTGTATATTGAAAGAGCCAGTCCCTAAAGAACTCAGCAGTAAGTCACTCTGCCATATTTGTCTTCACATTTAGCTAGCAAATAGATACACTGTTAATATCCTTTATCAACCTTGTTATGATTCTGAATTTTTTGATGTCTGTTTCCCCAGGTTTACGTCTATGCTTCCCAAATATGATTCCCAATTTTTTTTAATTGGGATGTATTCCAGAATACAATTTCTCACCACCTACTCACTTCATAATTCTTTTTTGTAGTAACCTACAGAACAAATTGCATACACAACATCTAGCTTTACAAGTGTCCCTGTAAATCAGTGCCTTAGGTAGCTAAGCTTTGAAATATTCACTCAGGTTCAACTTTCCAGGCTAATTTTGCTTCATATGACTGCATTTTTCTCAACTCTTCCAACAATCGGCATGCTATTTTGTACTTTGCATAGACATCATGTACAGATGTAGGATCCCTTTAAATTTTATTTTTAAATTTGGGGCAGGCTGTGAAGCTCTATGTTTGATGTGCTCCTCCCAAGATGCATTATCTGTCCACTTGGCAAGTTCTACTGGTGCCAAGAAGTTGAATGCTTGTATCAAGTTGTATCTTGCTTTCCTGTTCCTACTAAAAAAGCATGGACAGAGCAGAAGGATGGTAGCTAATGTTTGATATAAACTGTTGTAAGAAAGATAAGGAGGAGACCCAGTGGAAAGGGTGACTGAGTTGTACTCGGCAGGGAGAAAATGCTGAGAAAGAGAGATCGGCCTTTACCACAAACCGAAAAATCAGAAACAAAAACTGTAACAGAGAATGACGACAAAGAGAACAGCAAACTCTGGAGGCATTGAAACCAATGGTATTAACTTTGGTTTTATGGTTTTAATTCATAAACTCACTAGAAAAGTTTGGATCTAATCCACGCTAGTTACCATCCATTTTTTTTATTGGCAACAGTTTCTTCTGGAACTCTCCCAGCCTGGAAGGAGATAAAGAAGGGAGAAGATACTAATTTCCTTCAGTTCCTCTAGGACTTCATGTATTCCTCCAACTTTAATACAAAACCTAACTCTCCTCCTCACTGGTCATCCTTGGACAAGTTACTCAATTTCTCTGTTTGATGGATATGGTAGTAAAGATTGCTTCTTCAGAGCATGGGGGTAGGGGTGAATAAGTTCAAGAAGGCCAAGCACTTAACAATGCTTGGTCCATTGACAATGATAAATAATTAATAGCTTGTAGTCCCTCTTAGTAACAGGATTTTTGGGGGTTCCTATTCATAAACCTAAGGTTAATTATGTGATATCTATATTGATAGTGACTTCAAAAGAACAAAACCAGGGCCAAAGGGGTAGTCGAAAGTTTAAGTTGCTTGCCTAGCATGTGGCTGAGGCCATGAACCTGATTCAAACCCCCAGCAATACTTAAGGTCCCTTGAGCAACCACCAAGATTGGCCCTGGGGCACAGAGCAGGAGTGGCTTCTTAAACATCATAGGGTGTGTGTCCCAAGAAAAATAAGTCAGTGCAGGAAGAAGCTTACTTTCTCCTCCTAACTTGAATTATTATGTCACTTTGAGGCAAGTCACAGAGCAAGAATGATACCACCCAAATGGAGCCTCTCTTCCTGGTACAACTATTTCTTCTGGAAACATGTCTCATCCCACAACACATGTAGGTAAAGAGAACCTGATGATAAGACAGTGTGGAAAATGGCTAAACTTGAATGTTTTCTGATGTTACCTACTTGCTCTATTTTTTTCTTTCCATGTACCATTACTACATACCGTTAAGATTCCATGATAAAAGCATAATTCGGTTTGTCTCTGTAGCCGTCTTTTAGGGACCAAAAATATGCATAAATTTCTAGAGAGAAACAATACAAACAATGATCTTAACTCAATTCCAACATAATATTTTCTCTCTTGACCCACTTGGCGCTGCATGCAATTAATGAGATGAAAAGTGCTTTGTTCCTAAAAGACATCACAGGTTGAGGCAAGCTCCCCACAAAGGGGATGTGAGCCTTCTCCAAGAGAGAAGCAGGCAGATTCTGTGGTGCTAGTCAACATCTTTAGAGAAAGACACATACCCTCAAGGTAACCACGCAGGCCAGAGGAGGAAGTGACTTTGCAGAGAATCACATGCCAAGGCATGTCTGAAAATGTAACTCAATGTTTCATCAAACAAGTGTAGGAATTGGCTATTATTATCTCCACTATTGTCATGAGGAATCTCTGCTGATACTTCACTCACTGTTTAAGGCTATCAAGTTAACCTATGAAAACTCTTGCCCCAGCACTTTTTTATTGAGGTAACCTTGGTTTCCAAGACTTTTTATGTTTCAAGAGCTGTAGTTAATATGTTTTCAATGAACAGGGACTATACCCAACACTAGAGTACCAATATCTCCCCACCATAGTCCATTGGGCACTTCCTCCCTTACCAACACTTCCGTGCTTCATTCTCTCCCCTTGGGTGGTATGGAGGTTACAACAACTTGGGGTCATACATGGTGGTGCTCAGGAGAGCCTATGCTGGGGATCAAACTAGGGTTGGCAGTATGTAAAGCAAGTGACTTGGCCCTTGTGCTATCTCTCTATTTTTTGTGAGTGGAGAAAGGGAGAATTTGATCCACAACTCCCAGCAGTGCTCAGAGTTTACTCCTGGCTCTGTACTCAGGTATCATTCCTGGTGATTCTCTGGAAACATGTAGAGCCAGGGCTCCAACCTGAGTCAGCCACATGCAAGGCAAATGTACTACTATTATACTATCTCTTCTGCCCCATTATCTTTCTGTTATTAACATCACTCTAGTACTCACTACATTTACCTGAAATGGTCAGTGTAAGTCTTTTTTACCCTCTAGACTTCCATTTTTCAACTGCAAAGGCAATGATGTAGGAAGATTTCTATTTTAGCTCCTGATTTTTCTGAGTGCTATGATGGAGAAAGGCAGAACCAGGAGAGGAGAGGCACTTCACAGTGGTCCAGTTTATTCTCTCCTGGGTGCTATTTGTAGGCCTATTAGTACCATGGACATAGAAGGAATCCCACTAAAGCTGAGAGAGCTCCTTTAAGTTGCTTGACCTTAAGAAAATTTAAGGATATTAAAGTGGAAGACAAGATAAGCAGATGACTAAAACTGCAGTTAAAATCTACAGTAAATGGGAGCAGTAGGCTGAAAAATCTGGAACTCAAGAAAAACGTTTTGCTATGTCCTTTGAAATCAATCCCCAAGGCAGCAATCAAGAACAGTGAGTGCTGATAAGAAAACTAGATTATGCTCACATGTCAACAGAAAGAGCAGTCCACGAGTACAAGGTATTGACCTTAATATAAGGTAGAAATTCCAACAACTGAACAGTTACTAGGAAATAGAACAAAGGAAGAGTGGGTAGAGTGAGAGGATGTTCTCATCAAGATCCACTTGTAAGTCACCAAGCCCAAGACTTAGAACACCAAACTCAGAAACTTCTTGAGAAGTTTCTGGAGAATCTCCATTCCTCTCAAATTCACTGGTAGGGGAAAGAAACTACATTATTTCTCGTGAGAGGTAACAGGCATGTTGGATCTTGGAGTTTTCCGATTTCTTCATGCATGGGCTCAGTCTTTTTAGTCTTCTTCCAGTTGTGCTGCCTAGTAAGTACACTGGACACAGCAATTACTCAGATTGAAATTCAAATTTATTAAAAAGCAAATGAAGCTAAAATTTCAGTACCCATATCATAGGAGTCACATCGTAATTATTCAATAATCCCATGTGACTGATGGTTAGCCATATGACACCAAAATAGAGAAATCCATATTAATCAAGGCTGTGCTAAGCTATGTGGCCAGATAGTATAGCCACCAACCACAACTAACTGTTTAATGTAAACGAATCAAACTTAGCAAGTCTACTCAATGTACCACCCTCATTTCAGGAACTTGAGTGCTACTTGGCTAGTCTCTTCATCAGAGATTTCTACTATACCAGAAAATTCATCAATAAAATGTGATTTTTTTATCTATTTTTCTGAATCAGCCTTCTGATTTATTAGTCAAGCATCATGTCTGTCTCAGAAAGGACACATGTTTAGACATGACAAGAGACTAGATTCCTTGCTACATAATTTACTTGCATTTTCCACCATGCTGCCTTTCCCACTCTTCTCCTAGTCCTTAGAGCCAAGTCCCTTAACTGGTGTAGCCTCTGACCAACACCTTTCTCCTGGATCAAATTTCAGATCCAATTTCTAACTGGAAGAGTATGTAGACTCTTAGACTCCTTCCTTTTCCACTACTTCTCATTTGAAAGTCCTGCACAGAAGAGATCTCTCAGGAAGGAAGTTGGGGGACAAGGGAGGGGAAAGTTGGAGTTCTTAAAAAAAAAAAAGAAAGGTGGTAATATCTAGCTAAGATTTAAAGTAACCTCAATTGCCCTACCCATCTTGTCTGAGCACCCTATTTTATGATGCATAAGTCTTCACTGAATGTCAGGGAGCCAGAAAGTTAGACAGTATATGTGTCTCCCCATTCTATGCACTGTATGAATCACACAAATGTCAAGTAGGGTAGAGCAAAGAAGAGAGACAGAAAGAACTGATTCTGTGCATGCCAGATTTTTTACATGTTGGATCTCTCCTTTTTTTTTACCTTGAAACTTTATCTAAACATCGTTATTTACAAAGTCATCCATTATTGAATTAGGCATTCAATATTCCAATACCAAACCCACTACCAGTGTGACCTTCCCTCCACCAATGTCCCTAGTAACCCACAGCCCTGAACCTTCCCCTTTAGCAAGCATAAAGTAGTTTCTTCCCATTGCTTGTTGCAACAGATATCCCCTAATGATGCTACTGAAGCCATTGTCTAAAGATTTGCTGAGCTGCTAGTTGAGTCTTCTCTGCTATTGTTTTCATTCATTGAGCTAAGTGAGCTTCTGAGCAACTTTCCCATCTAATTTTCTGTGTTCCTACTGGACTGTCAGTGTTGTAAATTTTGGAGGTGCCTCTTGGCCACATATGTAGCAGCATGCTCCAGCGGCTGTGGCACCAGGATAATTCAGAGGCATGGCGTCTTGGTCCTACCAGGTTCAGCTCAGCAATGGCTTCTCTCTGAGTTTTTTGTGGGGCCCAACCATTTAAGTGTGAGTGGAAGCAGATGTGGGTAAGTGGAGTGCTAGACCAATAGAGTGGGAACTTGTGGATGACATTGGTAAATGTCAGATCCAGGCGAGTGTGCAACCAGGTCCTGGCAAGATGTCTTAGCATGGGGAGGGAGTGCAGAGAAAGAGCATGTATGGATTCAAACCATCTGGGAGTTACTTCGGGGAGATTACTAGGTTTATTTTAGGTAAGAGTGGGATACTTATAAGGAGCCTCAGCCAATCACGTTAGGAAAAAGTAGGGTGTGAGTTCTGTATATTTAGGGGAAAGCAGGGTGTGTGGTCTGTGTGTTTAGCTCCAGGAACTCAGTATGACATTTCTAAAAGACTCCAGGGAACTGGGTCCAAAGATCAGGTCTCCCAGGTTAGGCTCAGCTGTGTCTTCTTCTGTAGATACAAACCTTTCTAAAGCCTCTCTTTCTCTACTAACATCCCTACACAAAGCCTTGAGGATTACACAAAGAATAGCATCCCCAAACACAGCACATTTATTAAAAACAAAGGAAGCTAAAAGTACAGCACTTGTGTCATAGTAATCAAATTGTAAGTGGTCAATAGCCCCCAACACACAAGACTGTAGAAATTGGGTGGCTAGAAATGTGTGATACCTCTCTCTGACTTTTCCTATGTGGAAAAAACCATTCATTAGAGCCACTCATTTGTGTTGAAATGAACAAAATAGGTGGATAATCTCCAACAAGGTTGTAACATTCTAACGAAGAAGACAAGGAAATAGCCTCTTTATACCTACAAAACAGAGTCTATGTAGGCCTGAGATAGAGTGAAGGTCCTAGAAAGAATTCACAAAATCTCAAGGGAAGCAGTCATTATCTATCTAGAGCATATCATCAATGTTCCAGAAATCCTCGTGAGGCCCTGAAATGTAGGTCTCTAGCCTCTGCTTAAACATGACAAGAGAAGCATTTTATTAACTTAAATTATGGGCACTGAGACCAGAGAAATAGTGCAGCAGGCTAAGTGCAAATTGTGTATGCTTGCCCAACTTGGATCTCCAGCACTACATGGTCCCCTGAGCACATCTAGAAACAGCTCTGTAGAACAGAGCTGAGAGTAGTGCAGACATGGCTGGGTATGGTTCAAAACACCCCAAATATCTCTCTCTATATATATATATATACATATGTAATTTTAAATGAATTACCAGCAATTAGATCTATTACTCACTTTTTCCCCAAATTGATGTATGATATGTATATGGACACAAACATATGATTCTGTGTTCAGACTCTCTCTTAATAGCTACCCACCAATCAGTATGCAGATTCTCCCCCCAGTCTTGACTTTTTTCCACCTTCCCTTCTCATAGCTATAGGATGAACCTTCCCTCTGTCTATTGCATGATGGTAAAGAATGGCTCAAGTTTCTCTCTGCCGCCAACTGTCAAAAGCGTGGGTGGTAGGAGTAAATAGCTTAAGCATTTATGTAGTGGCAACAACTGTCATTTTTATAGTAGAAGCCAAGGCGTGTTCATTTGATCCAGCTCAGAGGCCCAAACCCTGGCAGAAATAAAGCTAATGAAGGCAAGTCAATAACTCTAGTCCTGTCTGCTCCAAGAACTAAAATCAGACTCTGTGTCTCCTCCCAAGTTTGATACATATGTACTATCTGGTTCTGAGACTCTTAGCAACTACACATTTTTGGTGTCCTTGGAAAGTCCAGAATGGAATAAAGAACTTTGAATGCTCCTGATTCTTATCAAGGCTCTACAGTATATCAACTCAACGACATTGATTCTTTCCAATAAGCAAAGCGAAATCATTTGGGATTATCAAAGCAGGTGTCAAATCAGAATTAAAATTCAGTTTTTACTCCAGAATTACAGCATTTATTATACACTTAAGATTATAGTAAAATGAACCCCTGAAAGTTCAAATTAGACCAAAACTTCATTTTTTTATGTGTGCCCTGTGCCCTTCAACTTAAGGAGGCATCATATGTTTAGCGATCATTATCTTGAGAAATGTCAGGAATCATCTGGTTGCTCTATTTGGGGGGGGGAAGGAAACACCCATTGAATTCCAGGGGATTTGGCAGGTTCAGGGGACCAAATGTGGTGCCACGGGTTGAACCCAAATCAACAATGAGTAAGGGTTCAATGAGCCCTATGCACTGTAATATCTCTCTGACCCCTATATGTTTCAAGCGACAGGTGGTTTATTCTAGAACCTCTTCAGAATGAGAATATGACTAGTAATATTTTCTAAGAAGTCCAGTCAGGTGTGTCAGAGAACATGGCTCTGTTCTCTAACCATGGAGGTAGGAAGAAAAAGATAAAACTTCCCAGGTAAAACACTCCACTCTTGATGCCCTTGATTGATTTGTCTTCACTCCCAGATGGTTTGGGGCATACATTTCTCTTTCTTCTTCACCTTTTCCAAGATTCCCTCTTCTTTCTTCCCTAATCATTTTACTTCACTCTCTGCTTCCCCCAATTGATCTTCCTCTCACACATCAAGAGGCTGGATTACAGTTTAAGGCCTGTAAACCTCACAGATGCCTAACTACCCACGAAATCATAGCCAAGGACCAGGATACCCTTTGACCCACCACTAGTGCATAAAGCAAGCCCCCAGCATGCACTTCAGCATATCACAAGTGCATGAACTAATGCTCTGATAACCTCATGCTGAGCTGTTAGCTGAGCAAGTGACACTTCACCAGCACATCCCAGAAAGTGACTTTGCTTCATCACCTTTAAGACACACATCTCCACTCCATCCTTTATGGTGCTGCCACCAAAGTGACAGAAATAAAAATATCTTAACTTTGTTCTCAGACAAAAAGAGGGCAGCAACCAGTTTTGGATCCCAGAGGCACCTTCTTCTGTCTGATTTGTTTCCCTTTTTAAAGCTAAGCCTGAACCACATGAGACATTTGAGCCAGTAAATGGTGTGTCCAGAGTCCAAAGAACTGGTCTCTAGAGTTTGATTTTCAGGCCACTTCTTATGCGTACCCTAGAAAACAGGCGCTGTTGAACTAATGAATTCCCTCTGGGAAGAGATACAAAGAACAAGGTGAAATTTTTGCTGTAATTTCTGTCTGTGATCCCCAGCCTTGATTAGGGTTTCTGTCTATGTGATGGGTCCACCTTTCCATCATTCAGGCACATCATGGAGAATAATCTAGAAGACATACAAAAAAATATGAATTTTCGTATATGAATTACCCCTTTCCCAATATAGTTGTTTGTTGTATTCCCTGGACAGTGTGAAGTAACAAAAATGGTTAACGTCCAAATCTTTCATTTTCACAACTCACACAGTTTTTCCAAATGTTTTCAGTGATGGTCGGGGGTTAGTTTCTTAGTTGGTTTTCACAAGCTTCCCAGACATGAAATGGAGCCTTCTCCAGACCAGGTTATTCAACCTAACTGTCAGATACAACTCTGGCATTTATTAGTCAGCCAACCTTGGGGGGGGGGATTTTTTTTAATCTTAGCTTCCACATTTTCCAGCATGGGATCATCATTATAACTGCTCTGCATTGTTGTCCCAGGATGGAAGGCAATGAAGGAGCTATTTACAGCCTTTACAGAATACCTGGCACATGAAAAATGCTCTGTAAATGTCAGCTATTATTATTAATAGTTCATGCCACATAGGCGTGGTCTGCAAAAGAATTGCCAGCATTGAAAGTTTATCTTCTATATTCATTTCACTGGCAGGAACAGAGCATGCACTATTACTGAAAACTAGCTATGCATATTTTAGTGTTTGAAGGTATAGCAATTTGAAGGAATTGATGCTTCAACATGCTCCCAACGGGGTCCCCACACTTCGACTGGGTCTTAGTAGTCTGTCTAGTAATTAAAACAGATCCTGTTATTTATAGATGGTTGCCTACATCTAGTTGCAGCACTATTTCGTGTTTAGCTATGCATTATTTCTAACTACAAGTATCGTGTTTCCTGTGGCCATCTTGTTGAGTTTATTATTCTCTAGGTTTCCTGGAAAATCAGCTTGTTGTGCATGCCAACACATTCTATTTTTTTTAATTTTCTTGCTTGAAACTAAGAAATCTGTGGCAAACTTTTTATGCCTTCTCTAAAATATAAAGTATTAGATTTATAAATTTATTTTTAAGTTTATTCATGAATTAAAATGCAATCCATTCCTTTGATCCATACATGCTCCACTCCAAAAAGGGCCTAGACTAAATTATTTCCATGGCTGCATAGGTATCTTTCTGTTAAAGCAACTTGCTTTAATAATGTAATCATAATCAATATATATTATACATATACAAAAGTAGATATGCAGAGATAGCTATCATGGCTTCTGAAGTCTAAGAGTTGATTCTTTCTTATTTTACAGGTTAACATAAAGAATGGGTTATTATTCATCTGTGCACATTTTCTCCATTTGGATATCAAGCACTTTAGTCCACACTGATGTCAAGGAAAAAAGAGGAAGCAGTGGTATATCATGTGATGGCAGATCCACTGAAGAGCACAGTCACATAGTGACTTTCTAAATTCACTCAGAAGGATCAAGCTACATTAATTCCCCTTTGGAAGCAGGTGGTGTGACCCAAATTAGCGAGCTATGTGTAGAAAAGAATATTTACCCATATTCTGCAAGTCTCTCTACAGGATTGCATCCAACACACACAAAGGGCAGCAAAGAAAAACAACACAATCCACCACATCTGGATCCTAGAACTTTGCCATTTCTATCTAAGACTTTCTTTTTCATGGCTTTTGAAACATGCACAAGAATAAGAGAGTAGTATTGAATGGATACATGCTGCACTTTAGAAGACTCTAAAGTGCTCTACATCCCACTCTTATTTTGTTTTTGTTTTGGGGAGATGCCCAGGCAGTGCTCAGGAGCTATTCCTGGATATGTGCAAGGTAGTGACCCCTAGGAGTGTTCAGAAGACCATATATAGTGCCAAGGGTTCAAACCATGATATTGGCCATATGGCAAGACAAATTCTTTATCTCCTGAACTCTCTCTGGATACTGCATTTATATTTATATATAACTAATAATGTTACATTTTTAAAGAGTCATTTATGAAATGAGAAAGAACAATAATATAAAAGAGCATGTGGTTCACAAACCAAAAACATTTATTTTTTAATTTAAATAAAGAACTGTGGTTTACAAAGTTATTGATAATTTAGTTTTAGGCATATAATATTTCAACATTAATTCCATAACCAGTAACAAATCCCATCATTACCTGACACATTAAAGTTTTATGGTTTCAGATTGCATCTCATGTTTTCAGTGTTGTTGAGTCTGTGTTTTGAATCTATAGCTATCCCATCTCCCAGCTTCTTAATATACCAACTTCTCTGTTCCCTCATTACTTCCCTTTTTCTACTTTCTTCCCACCTTGATTTCGTTTCTTCTCTTTTCTTTTCCACCCTAGGCTCTTGGTTCCAGAGTGATCAAGGTCAGGAGGTGAACCACTTGGTCTGACAGGTAGAGGGGGAGGGTGAAATTGACCAGACTAGGCCCGCAGCCCTCAGGCAGCTGCTCCTCCATTACCAGGCTGGTATATGTAAGCACCAGGGGAATCATGCTATCTGATAGAGGAGGAAGGTGAAATTGACCAGGCCTGGACCTCCACACCTTCTGACAGGTGAAGGGAGAGGGGAAACCTTGATGCGGTTGGGCAAGGTGGAGGGAACCTACACCTTCTGACAGGTAAAATAAGGGAGGAGTCTTGAGGGCGGGGCCAAACCTCAGCGACCACAGCCCTCATACCCACCTAGAGCAGCACTCAAGAGAAGGGACCCAGCCCCATGCCACAGGTGACAAAGGAGGGCTGAAATCGGAAGGCAGTACACTCCAAGCCAAACCACTAAATGCAAAGAAATATGAGTAAACTAAGGAAGACACTAACAATCGGGTATATAGGGAGAAATCCTAGAAATTCCCCAAGTCCACCAAAACACATGGGCCCAATAGAGGAGGACCTAAAAGCAGCAATGCAAGCCAAGAAAAAAGAAATCAAGGAATCACTAGCCAGCAAATTCAAGAAATTCATAGATGAACAAATCAACCAACTCAAAGAACTTTTATAGAAGATGACAGAATCCATACAAATGAAATTAAAGGAAATAAAAAAAAAAAACGTCTTAGCAAGCCATAATAGCAGAATTACACAGTTGGAGAATCGCATAGAAGAACTTGAAAACTACAAACCAAAAATGACAAAGAAGCCAATAAGGAAATAAAAGGTAAAGCATTGGAAGAAAAAGGTAGGTATTTAATGAACAAAGACAAAAGAAATAATCTACGGATTGTAAGAATACCAGAAGGGGAGGAAATAGGGAAAGGGGAAGAACAAGTGGTCAGGGAAATAATAGCAGAAAATATTCCCACCCTCTGAAAAGAGGCTCCTGTGCAAATCCAGGAGGTGAAAAGAGTTTCTAACAAAATAGACCCTAATAAACCAATACTAAGGCATATAGTAATTCAAATAGAAAAAAAAAAAAGAGAGAAAGGTGAACTCTTTAACGGAATAAGGAAGAAAATAAACCACAAGTACATAGGAAGAAACATAAGAATCAAACTAGATCTTCTATTTGAAACAATTCAATCAAGAAGACAGTGGAATGACATATTTAAATGACTGAATGAAAGAAACTTCCAACCTAGAGTCCACTACCCAGCAAAACTCTCATTCATATGGGTGGGAGAACTAAAAACATTCTCTGACAAAAAAAGAACTCACATTATTTGTGCAAACAAAACCGATTCTAAATCATCTACTCAGAGATGAATTACACAATCCAAACCCCTGATTTTAACAAAAATCACCCTACACAATACAACTTCACAACAGCTCTCTCTGTCAATAATCTCCTTAACTATCAATGGACTAAACTCTCCCATTGAAAGGCACATAGTAGAGAGTTGGATTAGAAGACTAAAATCAGATTTCTGCTTCCTGCAAGAAACACACCTACAAGTACAGGATAGACATAGGCTTAGAATAAAAGGATGGAAGTCAATTATTCAAGCCAATGGAAAACAAAATAAAGCTGGGACAGCCCTTTTTATATCAGATCAAATTGCATTCAACCTCAAGAAAGTGATCAGAGACAAAGATGGTCACTACTTACTGATCAGGGGAACACTAGACCAAGAAGTACTAACTCCAGTAAGTATTTATGCACCAAATGCAAAGCCAGCAAAAAATGTAAGATATTTGCTCATAAACCTGGAGAAACATATGGAAGGAAATGTGATAGTAGATTATGGATTTTGCAGCAACATGATGGATCTACAAAATATTATGTTAAATGAAGTAAGCCAGAAGATGAAGAATAAATACAGAATGATAGTACTTTTCTTAGGTACTTAGAATATGCACTATATATACATATAATACTCCAAGAACAAATACAACAGTCTAATAGGGTAGAAATTCCAAGCACTGTAGTTGTCAACATTTACTGGGGAGAGGTGTTCAAAACAAGTGGAAGGGGAACAACACAAAGCTCAACTATACATTATATCATAAAGAAACCAGCAGCAACAGAAACAACGGTTTAATGAACAGTTCTTAAGCCATTGGGTATTAAAACCGACCTCCTGCCCCAATAAGCCATCAACCAGTTCCCAACCGAAGGCACACCCACTCAGCCCCACATCTCATCCCCAGACAAGAAACTACAACCAACACTCCTGCTGACTCATGCTCTGTGGCCCTCCTTCTCATTGCCCCAATGTGGACTGTTGCTTAATACCAGATTCAGCTCCAAAAGAACCCCCAGGGCAAAAACTCTACCCGAGCCCTTTATGCCACAAATCATTGCTCAAACTCAACAAGACCAGGGTGTATGATGAAAATGTGCCCTGGATTCCATTCCTCACAAGGATATCTCAAAAGACAATGGGGAAGCCTATATTTCCTTTTATAAGTTGAAGACCTTCATAATACTAACTCTTAACCTATTTATCTCCAAATGTAAGGTAATCTTCTGCACCACTTTGTTCCCTTAGTTACTTTTTGAAACTTATTTTTATTTTTCCTTTACATATATGTATGTGTGTGTATATATATTGGTTGTGCTTGTTACAAAAACCTACAAGAAAAAGTCTTGCCTGAGATAAAAGCTTAGGGAAAAAACAGGGCACAGAGATGATGGAGCCTGACACTCTCATCCCCAAATACACTAGCAATATAATATAAAACCATTTCTTTTTGCAAAGGCATACTTAAAAAGAGAAATTTTATGTATAGAAACAAACTCTTATCTAGGGATAAGAACTTATATATAGGTAACTCTTATATAGGGATAAAAACTCATACATTTTACAATACAGGGGCACCTCCCACCTTGAACATATGTCATGTGGTCCCAACGTAGACTCCATGTGATTAGACAGAGACTGTCCAACCCTGAACCCTAGATCTCAGACATAGAACTGACACAATTCTCTGCAACTACTCCAGGAACCAAACTCCCTTTGGGACATTATTATTACTGCTTTGACACTAACATGCTCCAGTTTGGATATGACATCCTGACAATGAGGAAATAGCAACAACTTGGTCTAAGAGCAGGTTGTCTAGGCTTTGGCCTACAATCTGTACACCAACCAAGATCTCTAATTCCAGAGATCTGACTGAAACAACTACAACTGAGCAGAATTTCTGAAAATATAATGAAAGACTCTATCCTAGGCTTCATCATAGGATCGGCGCAAAAACCAAGACCACCAACTACAGAAGACTGATTAAAACAACAATAATGGAACAGAACTTCTAGAATCATAAAGAAAGACTCCATCTTAGGCTCCATCCTATGACCTGTGCAAATACCAAGATCTCTAGTTACAGAGGCCTGATTTTATCATCCACGACTGAGGGGAAAGTTTCCAGACATCACAAAACAACCTGGGGGAGGGGGGGCGTCAGAGAGATAGCCTAGAGGTAGGATGTTTGCCTTGCATGCAGAAGGACAGTGGTTCTAATTCTGGTATCCCATATGGTCCCCTGAGTCTGCCAGGAGAGATTTCTGAATGTAGAGCCAGGAGTAAACCTGAGGGCTGCTGGGTGTGACCCAAACAAACAAACAAAGACCTAGGGTAGAGTAAAAGAGCATGTACAGAACCTGTAGTTATTCCCATGACAGTATACTTCAAGGGTGGAGAAACCCTGTATCTCTTAGGCCAAGGTAATTCCCTTTCTAGTCTCCACAATTAACTGTGCCTATGCAATAAAAAGAAGCACAAATTAATTTTTTGATATTGTTGCTTGGTGTGTGTGTGTGTGTGTGTGTGTGTGTGTGTGTGTGTGTGTGTGTGTGTGTGTGTGCATGTTTTGTTTTCATTTTGGGACCGTGGTTATTGTTTGGTTGTTGTCTTTATTGCTCTGGTGCTTTTCAGGTTTTTTTTTTGTTTCATTTTTGTATTGTTGTTATGTTTTTCTTTCTTTTTCCCTTTCTTCTCTTAAATTGCTATTTATAGCCTTCATAAGAATTCCTTTCTTTTTTGCTTGTTTTATTTTTGCCTCCCCACTTTTCTTTTTACCTTCAAACGAACCACATAACTTGTTTTGCCTCACAAATCGAGGGGGAAATAATGGAAGGTACCAAGACCAAACAGTCATATGAATATTGAATAGAAATAAAAAATGATCATACTTAAACACCAAATTCAAAGCCAATGACAACAGAATTGATACCCAATCTATAAGAAGCTAGACAAAGAGAAGACCACTTAAACTAGCAGCCTGGGGATATGGGTTATGGGATGCATGCTGGGAACAGGGGTGGAGGGAGGACAACATTGGTGGTGGGAATGCCCCTGATTCAATGTCACTATCTACCTAAAATATTACTGTGAAATATTTGTAATATACTTTGGTCAAAATAAAAAAATATTTAAAAAAATAAAAAATAAAAATAAATCCAGCAAAAAAAAGAACAACCTAGGAAAAATATTTCTAGTCCTTAAAATGATGATGTTTAGGATATTATAACAAACAAATATAAAATATTTAAAATTAAATAAAGCAAGAGAATTTTCATGTGTTGGTGGCATTATAAACCAATCGAAGTTATGTCAAAATAAATTGTACAGGGGCCGAAGAGATAGCATGCAGAAAGATGGTGGTTCAAATCCTGGAATCCCATATGGTCCCCAAGCCTGCCAGGAGCAATTTCCGAAAGTAGAGCCAGGAGTAACCCCTGAGCACTGCCAGGTGTAACCCCCAAAAAAACCCAAAAAATAAATAAATAATTTGTACACATATTTTGTTTTGCTTTGTTTTGGGGCCACACCTGGTGATGCCCAGGGGTTACTCCTGGCTATGAGCTCAGAAATCGTTCCTGACTAGAGGACCATATGGGACACTGGGGTTTCAAACTGCAGTCCATCCTAGGCTAGAGTGGGCAAGGCAGATGCCCTACTGCTTGCACCTTTGCTCCGGCCCCAGCACACATAATTTTTTAAGTAAAACTAGCTAATAACATGTTACCTTTTCATGTAAAAACTCATCACTATGTTTATTTTTCAGACTTTGATGAAATTTACATCTGACCTGTGAGTTTTTATTTTTGGGGGGGAAGGTTCTAACATCTGGCTTTGCTCAGGGTTACTCATGGTTGTTTGTTCAGGAATACTTCCAGCAGTGCTCAGAGAACCCCATGTGGTACCAGAGTTCACATTTGAGCCACATGCAAGGGAAGTGTCTTGACCTTTGTACTTTCTTTCCCTGCCCAATTCTGTATTTCTTTATGATATAGTTAAATTTGCTTACGAATGTTTTAGAAGAAAAGCAATGTTTTTTTTTCTATAAAGAATCAGACTTAATTAAAACAAAACAAAACAAAACAGAACTCTGAGAGCTGTTTATATGTAACTGAAAATCTGAAGATGTTATTATGGAAAATAATAGTTGTTAAAATAAAAAAGAGTGATCAAGATCTCCCTCACTTTGTACATCACTTTTCATAATACAACTATTTTATATTTCAGAGATAAGTGAGATTCTGTGGTTGTTTCTTTTCTTTTGGATTATCTTTCCATTCCCTAAAGTCTTCTTCATTTCTATTTCTTTCTTTTGTGATTTAAGTTATCATGCTACTTGACAATGATAGTGAGAGAGAGAAGCAGAGACAGGCAGGGGATTGGTGGAGGGAAATAGGGGACACTGGTGGTGGGAAAGTTGTAATGGTGAAGGATGGTGTATATTCTATGACTGAAACCTAACTATGAACATTTCTGTAACCATAGTGCTTGAATAAATAAATTATAAAAATAATTGGGGCTGGAGAGATAGCATGGAGGTAAGGCGTTTGCCTTTCATGCAGGAGGTCATCGGTTCGAATCCCAGCGTCCCATATGGTCCCCCGTGCCTGCCAGGAGCAATTTCTGAGCTTGAAGCCAGGAGTAACCCCTGAGCACTGCCGGGTGTGACCCAAAAACTACCAAAAAAAAAAAAAAAAAAAAAAAATAATTAAGAATATATTCTTAAGATAGGTATTTGCTCAGAAACAAAAATAAATATCATGGCACTGATCTCCCATGTCTTTTGTTAAGTTAACTACTAGAAAAATTTTATACTATTTTACATTGAATAGACTCTCTTGATCTCTTTATCTTCTGATTCTTTTTTGTGTATAAAAATGAAATCAAATACTATACTCCAAATATGCTGGTATTTGAGCTGACACCACTAGGACTTTTTTGGAGTGAGCGTGGGTACCCTCCCTCTGCCTTCTCTATTTAAATTTTATTATAACACGGTAATTTACAAAATTGTTCATAATACAATTTTTCAGGCATTAAATGTTATGCCATCAGTCCTACAACCAGTGTGACCTTCTCTCTACCAATGTTCCCCATTTTAGCCCATTACCTGCCCTCTTAGCAGACACAAAAATTTTGCTTCATATTGTGGGATTAATTTGCTCTCATTCCACTCAGTATATGCCTATTACTCATTGGTTGGAAACCACTTTGAATGTAGTACCTTGGATTGGTTTCTAGACCGCCTAGTCCCACCTCCAATTGTGGGTTTGTTTGGGGGTTTTTTCCTAATAAATTGGCGGGGTTCAGGAAAATGCTCTCTAGCATTTCCGGATTTCCCACTGGCTTCCTGCTTCTTTTTTTTTTTTTTTTTTTGGTTTTTGGGCCACACCCGGTGACGCTCAGGGGTTACTCCTGGCTATGCGCTCAGAAGTTGCTCCTGGCTTGGGGGACCATATGGGACGCCGGGGGATCGAACCGCGGTCCGTCTCCTAGGCTAGCGCAGGTAAGGCAGGCACCTTACCTCCAGCGCCACCGCCTGGCCCCGGCTTCCTGCTTCTTAAGAGCTGAAGGTTTACCTGTTGGGATCCTTGAGCCCATTTCTCCCTAGTTTGTGTGTGTGTGTGTGTGTGTGTGTGTGTGTGTGTGTGTGTGTGTGTGTGTGTGTGTGTGTGTATTATTTCCTACATCTATGTTTGCTTCCAAATCAGTATCTCTCCAGTGTCCTGGCTTTGGAACCTGGGCCTAAATTCTAGCATCATATATCTGTTACAATACAAAAGCAAATGGAATTATCAAAATGCAGATCCATAAAAGTCAATTTGTGCTCATTGTTATATCTCAAAGTGATGTTACTAAAGTGTTATTAAAGTCTAAGGTGTTACTAGGCTGGTTGGCACTAGTGAGCCTTCTGTGTTAATGATTGTTAATGACTGTGCACAGTCTTCACAAAACTTTTTCATCAGATTTGCTGTGACCATCCTGGCCTGACAGCACTATAAAATTTGGAGGTGGCCATGGTCATGCAGTCCAGGAGTTGTGGAGCTGGAATGGTTTGGTGTGTTGGCCACTTGATGAGGTTTATTTGTGGTGCTAGGCCATTTATATGTTGGAAGGGGTTGGATTATAGCTATGAACTGTTATGCCTTCAGGCAGGAAAAGGAATCTGCCTACCCACATTCACTGAAGGTCACAGAATTGTCAGACCAGACTGGTCTACCTGGGAAGATTCAGTGGCATCGTGTTCTTCAAAAAGCCTTTATTTTTTTTACTCTTATTTACAAATAGCTTTTCACAAAATTCAGTTTGAGATTAGGTCTGGACTTTGGTCTCAACTGCACAAAAAAAAAAAAAAAAAAAAAGATTTACACCTATCCCAGGCAAAGTCAGCTTTCCTAACACAGTGACTGATCAGTAGGTTACTCACTCTTAGAACCTGGAATCAAGATTCCAAAGACTCTATTCATCTCTCTGCTGTTTCCATTAGCAATTGGGATGATAATTACTTTTTTTTCTACCTCTATATACCACAGAGACTATGATCACTTCTTGGAGGAAATACCTGAAATGGCCCAGTCTCAGTCAGTCCAGTGTTTGATAAAGGTGCCAGCAATACTTTTAATAAATAAACTCAGTTACTTGCTTTTGATCAACTTGATACTAGTTCTCAATTTTATAGTGAAGTAGAGATGGAAAGTTGAATTATATAAGGCTCTCTTAAAGACTTGCCTATGACAGAAAAAACTATGTTCACTCATACACAGTTGCTGAAATCTCTGAAAAGGGAAAATAAATGGGTAAGAAAGTTTTAAGTTAGAGGAAATAAAGCAAAAGCCTCTGTTCCACAATAAAATTATGAACATCTTCCTCCAAAATAATGTGTATGAAACTAAAATATCAGTGTAAATGCAGATAAAATTTTCTTAGGTATGGGATCCTACAGAAATGTTTCTCAAACCTCAGAGTCTCCTACAAGAGTGATTTAATGCAGGAACATTAAGAAGACATGCAAAGACAATTCCATCAGCAGAGCAGTGGAGAAGACAGAGCTAAAAGGGCTCCATCCAGACCTACAAAGGCATCAAACTAAATGTTGAAAGCCAGTTCTCTAGCCTAGGGAAACTGCTGAAGGAGACAGAAAAAAAAGTAATGGCCAAATCCAAGCAGAGAGAGAGAGAGAGAGAGAGAGAGAGAGAGAGAGAGAGAGTATTTGTGTGTGTTTGCCAGTCTGCTATACAAAACATTCCACTGAAAGATGTAAGAATGGAAACAAAACTTTGTCTCACAGTTTTAGAGCCTGGAAGTCAAGGCATCAAGGCTGTTGAAAGAAGTTGAAAGAAGATTCTGCCCCTTGGCTTGGAAACAGCATCATCTTTGTCTGTCACCATCATCTCACTGTACCGCTTGTTACCTGGCATACTGTCCATTGTCCTATTGAGTGTTCTCCAATATGTCATGCATCATTGGATTAGAGACCCACCTTACCTTACTCCGGCATGACCTCATCTTAATAATTATACTTTCTGTGATTCTTTTCTCAAGCAAGGCTTATTCTCAGGGACTAAGAGTTGGAACTTCAACCTATGAATTAGGGGAAGCTACAGTCCAAATCATCAGAAACACAGGACAATGGACCCAAAGTTAGACTGAGCTATGAGCCACCCCACCCTACTGATGTGAAAAACTGAGGTGATTATTAGGGCAGATGGGAGGAGCAAGCCTAGAGACAGTGCATCCTCGTTCCCTCTGGGAACTACCCCAGCTCTGCTCTCTTTCCATCACATCCCTCGACTCTGTCTTTCCACACCAACTCCCTGAGCTGACAGCTTATGCAGGTGTGACCCACTTATCTGTCAAGGGCAGCTAAGCATAACAAAAGCTCTAGGCATTGAATATATGTGTTGATGATGAAAAAAAAGAGGGTCAGGGAAGATATCCCAAGACTCATGAAAATAAATAAAATCAATTTCAGGAAGATCCATCTCAAGTTGACTAAGTGACTACTGTTACTAGAGGCCTTTGGATTGGTCCTCATACTGCCTTCTAATTAGATGTCTCTGGATTGTTTACATGTTTAGTTTACATGTTAAAAAGGTGCTTCCCCATTGCCTTTTCATCTGGCATTTTTTCCCCTTCCCTTGTTTTTCTCAATAAAGGCTGCTTTGAAGGCCTAGAGAGAAAGCTGCCATCTTGGTTCATGGTCCACATGGTGAGTGACTGGCTTTTAGGTGAACAGCTTGTGGTGTGAGTGTTCTGGCCTGCTATTCCTTCCCAACTGTGTGTGGATTATTTTCTGTGGTGGAATTGCTGCTGGACCTGCGTCTCTCGTCCTACCCAGATTGGGGAAATGGGGATCTCTTTCCCTCTCTGGGAATTGTGGAATGCACATCCCACCAGAGACTAATACTCCACCACTGCCCCATTTGTAAAGACTGACTTGAGCTAAAGATCTTGGTCAGAAAGCAGAATGCTAGTCTGAATGAATTAAGAGCATATTAAACATTTGCTCTTATAAAAAAAAATGCATCTTAAGATACTACTGAGTAAAACAGTGCTTACACATTTTGTATGTTGTGCATCAAAGCTAGAAATGTGATATTCTGATAGGTTAAAGAGAACAAATGAGGCACACAGTTGTGTTTGCTTACTGAATTCTACCAACTTGGTGTTCTAAGAGCTCATGTATCTCATCATTGAATAATAAACTTAATGAACAGTCCATGAATCTATGGAATCCATTCTTAGAAAGGCCTCTATAGTCTGTTTATTGGTTGAGAGAATGTTGTAGAATATTCTTTCTTATATATACTTATATATACCACAGAATATACTTACTTAAACCTAGTTGGGATCACTTGTTACAATCAAGACAAATTATTGGAACCACCTTCTTATAGACAATCAAGAAATCAAGTAATATGTGATTGCATTTGGCTAAAAATTTTCACCCTAACTGACATTTTATTCTGAATATTATACCACAATAAAAGAGAAGGTTCTTTTAAACATCAGTGCTACAATAAATGTTTTTCCTCTTTTGTTTCTTTTCTTTTACTAGAATAGTATTTGCTTTTAATTTTGTTAGCCATTCCAAACAGTCCAATGGCACATTTGAAGATTAATGTCTACTAAATATTGACATTTCTGCTACTTTCGATACAAGAGCACTTCCTTTCCAGAAGTTAACAAACATCTGTGTGTGCACACATTAATTCTCACTTAAGCCCTAGATAAAAACGTGACTGCACCTTTTATATTCTGGGCAAATACCGAAAGAAAGAAGGAAGGAAGGAAGGAAGGAAGGAAGGAAGGAAGGAAGGAAGGAAGGAAGGAAGGAAGGAAGGAAGGAAGGAAGGAAGGAGGGAGGGAGGGAGGGAGGGAGGGAGGGAGGGAGGGAGGGAGGGAGGGAGGGAGGAAGGAAGGAAGGAAGGAAGGAAGGAAGGAAGGAAGGAAGGAAGGAAGGAAGGAAGGAAGGAAGGAAGGAAGGAAGGAAGGAAGGAAGGAAGGAAGGAAGGGAGAGAAAGAAAGAGAGAGGGAGAGAAAGAGAGAAGGAGGGAAGGAGGAAGGAAGGAAGGAAAGAAGGAAGGAAGGAAGGAAGGAAGGAAGGAAGGAAGGAAGGAAGGAAGGAAGGAAGGAAGGAAGGAAGGGAAAAGGAGGGAGGGAGGGAGGGAGAGGGAAGGAGGGAGAGGGAAGGAGGGAAGAAGATGCAAGAACTCAGAAATTTAGTTGTTCTCTTGTGTCCTTTTACACTGTGTGGAAGAATGGTATAGTAAGGCAGTAATTATTAAATTGGGCATCTTACTGCTGTAATGAAATATGCTGACTTATGTCTCAACCTGCAAGATTCAACTAAGAGTTTGCCAACTTGTTAATTCACTTTTCTTTACTCTTTTGAGGTAAGCCTTTTTTTTTTAATATAATTTTTATTTTGATCATAGTGGCTTACATATTGTTGACAATAATATTTTAGGTACATATTTACATAAAATCAGGGGGGCTTCCCATCCCCAAATTATCCTCCCTACCCCTCCGTTTTTGTCCTACCTCCCATTTCCTCTTCCCTCACCCTCAGGGTGGCTAGAATATGTGGTCCCCTCTGTATCTAACCTACTACTACTTGCATCAGTTTGGTCTTGATGCCTCCCTTATTTCCCCTGTAAGTGGGGGCAGGGCTAGCTAGTTCAAGTTGCGTGGTTTTGCCTGAAAAAGAGAAAGTAAATAAACTGGGGTAAGGGTCGAATACCCCGAAAATGGGCAGAATCCTTCTAGAGGTTCTCATCATCGATTTGGGAAGTGCATGAGAACAAGAAGGTGAAACACTCCACTAGTACCAAAAGAAGTGTCAAATATCCAGTGAGGACTCCGGTTATATCGATAGGCACCACAAAAAACAGATTAAAAAAAAATTAAAAAAATAAAAATAAATAAAAAATAAAATACAAACAAACAAAAAAACACGCCATGGTCTTGAAATAAGAAACATGGCATAGCACAAAACGAGAAAAGAGAAAGGAAGAGAGAGAAAAAAAAAATAAGAATAATTGGGGACAACAATTTCAATAATCACATCCAAACAAAGAAATCGACCAAAATAGCTAGGTAAATAAAAATAATAACGATAATAAATGAAGGTAAGATATATATATATATATATAAAAAAAAAAAGTCCAAGGTTTTGTGTTTTTTGTATTTTTGATTTTTTCCCTCCTGCCCTGGCACAGTAAATATTGGGGTCATTCGAAAAGGAATTCACTTGCCCTATGCGATATGGGGTTTCTCCGTCCTTGGAGTATAGTGTCATGGGATCAGCTCTTTGCTCAGGATCATTACTCTCCCGGTGGTGTTTTTTTTTGTTTTGTTTTTTTTTTGTTTTTTTTTTTTTGGTGTGTGGAAGACTTCTGCTCTGTCCAGGGTGATACAATCAGAGCTCTGTGTTTAGAGGTAAGCCTTTTATTTTATTTTTTTTGTTTGTTTTTTGTTTTTTGGGCCACACCCGGCGATGCTCAGGGGTTACTCCTGGCTGTCTGCTCAGAAATAGCTCCTGGCAGGCACGGGGGACCATATGGGACACCGGGATTCGAACCAACCACCTTTGGTCCTGGATGGGCTGCTTGCAAGGTAAACGCTGCTGTGCTATCTCTCCAGGCCCAAGCCTTTTATTTTTATTTGGATGTTGGGGGGGTAGGTATTTAGGGAGACCATACCTGATCTCAGGTATGTCTCAGGTAGTTCTCAGGGCTTACTACCAAGTCTTCATTCAGGGATCACTCCTGGTAGGTTCTGGGGACCATATAGAGTACTAGAGATCAAACCTAGGTTTGCTGCATGCTAGGCAAACACCCTACCTGCTGTTACTATTGCTCCAGCCCCAGCATTCACTTTAGGCTACAGCTTCCTAAGTTGTTTTGGTTTGGTTTGGTTTGGTTTGGTTTGGTTTGGTTTGGTTTTTGGGCTACACCGGGTGACATTCAGGGGTTACTCCTGGCTATGTGCTCAGAAGTCAATCTGACCATAGGGGATCTATCTAACAGCTGTCTGTCCTAGGTCAGTGAGTGCAAGGCAAATGCCCGACTGCTGTCCCACCACTCTGGCCCCTGAAGCTTCCTAGTTAATGCAGAGAATTGTATTAAGAAAGTCTTGGGCTATGTGACATCACAGAGAAGCTTGGGATTTTCCAAGGGAGTGACTCAGATTCAGTCAGTGCTAGCTCATGCTCATTTTCTTCAGTGATCCTAACTTAAGAAGGGAGATTTGATGTATGGGAAGGATTCAAATGACCTATTTAAACATCAGAATCAACTGAAAAATCTACCTTTCTCTGCAGCACCACAGATATTCAACAGCAGATTTTGACTTTCATTAGTGGATAAAACCATTGGTTTTTGAGGATCATTGGAAAGGAACAGATAGAAGCAATACTATGACCAATGAAGATTTCCTTCATCCAGACAATTCCTGCTCCATCCCAGCCCAACACTGCCCCAAGATCATCTTAGGAAATCTACTTTTTAATGAGATGTAAATAACCCTATACTGACAGTGCAATCTGCTGCACTACCCGAACTTAAACTGTTTTACCTTTTTGGAAGGAGGATTGTCTTTCAAGAAAGTATGCTTTAAAATGGAACCACCATCCTTTGTTTAGTCTGAGGCCAAGGGGAATTCAACAAAGCCTGGGTCTGGAGCTGACATCGGCCCAGAATTTGTAAGACGTGGTTTTGTGGAGGCCAGGACCATCTGAGAAGGAAACCAGGGCTTCCTCTTTCTGCTGAGTCCAGTGCTTCTAAGCTCAGCTCCAGACACAGAAGAGAGATCTTATCATGGCCTTTGGAAACGTTCCATTGTTAGCCTGGCTCTTGTTCCCTTAATGCCGGAAAGAAAAAAATAATAATAACATTTAAAGTTCATTCCGGCTCCCAGCTATTTGAACACAAAAGTTCCTTACCAAGATTTTTTGAACCTATGGGAATATTTCAAGGATGAAAGGCTGACCTAGTTTACACTAAAGAGTCTGGAATGTTCCCCTCAACTTCTACTCTCGGTTACCTTGTACCATTGGTTGTATTTATAATCACAAGTACTAAACCAAAGTGGGTACTGGTGGTTATTGCTTGCCAATAAAATATGGGATTGAACTATTTTCAAAAAGGTAGACAATGCTCTTTTTGTAACATCAGATACCTCTTTTTGCATATTTTTGATTTCCAGTTTTGTTGGTTCTTGAGCAAAGAACTTACACGATCTCTAAAACTTTCAATATGGGGAATCTATCAGTGTGTGTGTCAGTTGCATGAGTAAGTCTTCTAATCGCCCATAATAATAGAAGAGCAAATATTTCTCTAGGATATAAAGTCTATCTCTGCAGTGCACTAAGGGTATTTGTTACATATATCAAACTCAATTGTGTCTCAATTTTATCTGCTAATATCTGAAAATGATATATCAAAATTTCTCATTTTTTTTAACATTTTCTTGGTATATCTATGAGAACAAAGTTTCATGTATTCAGTTTTTATTTTGCATTGGCATCTAGAAGTTTCTAATTAAAATAAATTTTGTAGCTTTTATACTTTAACATTAAATAATATTTCTTTTTATCCCATTTCTTACCTGCAAAAGAATGATTTTATGGAAACAGGAGAGAGACAGGCCTCTAGTTTAAAGACATGTGTGAATGTGAAAAGGAACCCTATTTTCTCTGAATGATAATGAACAAAGCCTTTAAATTAAAAAGTGCTATATTAAAATAAAGTGGATGATGAGTTCATTATTCTTTAAATCCAAGTCCATTTTTTAAGATAATAATTATGTTAATTGTGTATGGACTAAAATCACTTTCAAATGACTTGAATAACTTTCTGGTTTCTTGCCAACCTTCTGAGGAACAATGTAATAGCCCTTCTCCCAGAAGAGAACATTTCCTCTATCTCCTCTGCCATCTGCGCCTCAGCAAATAATTTTGAAAACAAAGTAGGTGTGTCTGCTTTACCCCCTCGGGGCAATCATTAATTTGGTTTAGACCAATGCTGTTTGCATTGTTTTTAAGAAGGTGAAGAGTCATCAAAATTCTAAATGAGTTCGCAGAAAAAGCAACACGCATTCTTTCTCTGGCTGACTATCAATGATCCCTTTCCGGCCGGGAGGGAACAACATGACTTAGGTTCAAAAAGTTTGCCGCAAACTGATACTTTTTGGTAAATATCAGAAATAGGAAGTTGGGAATAACTTTATAGACCAGAAGCTGTGGGACATTCTTCCCGTTGAACAAGGTAAATCAACATTGCTTCAGGCTTTAACCTGATTTTTTGAAAAGCTGCACACTCTAGATGTCTCTCCTAAATCATCAGAAGAGCTTTGTAGAATTTTGTCCTTCAAGAGTCACATTTATAAGCAAAAAAACCCGAAGGCCTTTGAGTAATGTTGCAAATATCAGACTGCCTAGAAATGCCTCTGCATTCTTTGCAAGTCATTGTGTATTTAAGCAGAGGTGATCAAAGGCATTCTGTCAGCAGATGGCCTTCCATCATTTTGGGTGACAACTGGAAGGAAGTCTTTAGAAACTTTTCTCAGAGGGTGCAACTGGATATCCAAGGAATTGCACCTTTTAGTAGGGCTCTCAAGAGGTGCCAACCTGACAGATGTCAGGAAGAAGTCTAGTCTCCAATCAAGCTAATGGGAACAAGAGGATCAGAGATTCCAGAGGGTGTCCTGCTAGAATCCCAGATTAAGTATTTTACAGTGCCTCAAAAAGTAAAGAAGTTTCTTTTTTAATATCTTTAACCACACAATTCAAATAGAAATGTGCTAGACACAGATCACCTTTAAAGAAAGGCCCAGAAAATAAAAAAATGAATGTTCAAGCAATATAATGTAATTCTACATGCCCATCTTCTATTTATTGTCCTCATGAATATTCTATACAAGAAGAGGTTTTATTTGATTATGAAATTTCAATTAATTTGGAGGGGGTGTCATGTGGTATTTGGGATTAAACCCATGCCTCCTAGATGAGAAGACTGTACACTTGCCTTTTGAAGCAGCTCCTTGGCTCTGAGAAACTTCACTTTTCTTTATGTTTTTTTTGTTTGTTTGTTTGTTTTGGGGTCTCAACCAGCAGTGCTTAGGGGTTACTCCTGGCTCTGGGTTCAGAAATCATTCCTGGAAAGCTTGGGGGATCATATGGGATGCTGAAAATTGAACCCAAGGCAATCAAATGCAAGACAAGTACCCACTCTACTGTGTTATTGCTTCAGTCCTGAAACTTCACTTTTCAAAGGCAGGTATTGCCTTCAATTAAATCAAAATAATTACCAATACCTTTCTACCCATTTCTTTCAATATTTCATACTGAATCTGCTTCTGAGAAAATAATCAAAGACTATGAAAAAGAAAATATTGTAGTTGCTGGTTTTGGAGAAGGAAAACAAGTCAGTAATAGAATATAATTGTGACCAATATCGTGGGAGGAGAATTTTGGGCTAACCAGGCATAAACAGACCTGGAAGAGGGGCGAAAGATTGTGATATGTCAATGTGTTTCATCTGAATTAAAATATGCCTCCATGGGTTAAGCCAGGATCCACCCTGTACAGAGAAAGCTTGGTTGATGTGATATTTTGAGTCCAAACAGAAACAGGAAATTCCACTGACCTCTGGAACGTGAACAAGTTCCCTTGAGAAGTTCTCACTTAGTTTTCCATATTGAATGAGTTCTGGATGGTTCGAATGACATCCTAAAACACATGTGAACAATCTCAATACCCTTTCGCATTGAATGAAGTTCAAACAGCCTGGAATTAGTTTAAAGTTTGGCATATATTACACTGCAAACACGCAAATCAAATTCTAAAATCACAAAAGAGATGAAAGTGTTTATTCATATTACTTTTGTGATCCTGCCTACTTCCAAAGTTTAACTATTGAAATTATTTTACTAAGCATAATATCTCGAAGTCTCTTACTAAGATAAATATACTGCAAGTCAGGCAGAATTGCATACTATCTCCCAAAACTAAAAATCTTCTAAGTTCATTACCTCTCACTTAATGGAACTGAAGAAAGGAGAGAAAAGAACTAGCAATTCTTTAATTCTTCCTGTGTGTGGGTATTCAATTCTTTAACTTCTTCCATTGGATTCTTATAAGATCTTAAAAATAAATATTATTTTTTTATTTTAAGTTAAGGATTGAGAGACATAGTCCAGAGGTCAAAGTGTATGCCAAAGCATGTGATTGACCCACACTACATGGTTCCCTGAATCACCTGGTTCAGTCCTAAAAATCTCTGAGCACCACAAGTTTTGGCCCTAGAGATCCTTCTCCCAAGCACACAAATGACCCAGATAATCCCTGACACTACAGGGACCCAGCAGCCACTCATCTCAGGCCCCTCATCCCTTAGTCATGTTGTCTAAGAATCACCATCGAATGCTTTTGCTGAGCACCATTTGGAAGACTCCAAGAATAGATAAAAGAATTCAGAGAATTGCTACTTTGTGCTGTTAGGTCACTTGCCAAAAATGCTAATACTGAGAAGAATCTGAACCTGAATCTGTGTCAGTCTGAGCAAAGCCCCATCAGATTAGTAGCCACCAAAAGTCTAAAGGAGGAAAAGGAATAGAGGTGCATTGCCCAAGAGAAACATAATGGGAGACTCTGGTCATTTCATATCTTCTTAAAGCCACATGAAAAAGCAGCAGATGAAATTAGTCTACTAATGTATTCTCATTACTTTAGTGTGTCCACAAATATTATCATTTCAACATGTAATTGTCTAGAAATGATTCTTTTTTTTTTTTTTTTGGTTTTTGGGCCACACCCTGTGACGCTCAGGGGTTACTCCTGGCTATGCGCTCAGAAGTTGCTCCTGGCTTCTTGGGGGACCATATGGGACGCCGGGGGATCGAACCGCGGTCCGTCCTAGGCTAGCACAGGCAAGGCAGGCACCTTACCTCCAGCGCCACCGCCCGGCCCCTAGAAATGATTCTTAATGTTATTCATGTTTTCTTTATAATGACTGAAGTACAATTTATGGTTGACATTCATAGCTCATCTTAGTTCAGTGATCATATTGCAATTATTTAAAAGTCACATGTTGTTGGGGCCAGAGAGATAGCATGAAGGTAAGGCGTTTGCCTTGCATGCAGAAGGTCAGTGGTTCTAATCCCGGCAATCTGCCAGGAGCAATTTCTGAGTGTAGAGCCAGGAGTAACCCCTGAGTGCTGCCGGGTGTGGCCCCAAAAAACAAAAAACAAACAAACAAAAAAAAAAACCACATGTAGCTAATGGCTACAGTATTGAACACTGCCAAATTGTACCCTTATGAATTTTGCCTTTGCAAAATTCTAAATATTTTATCAAAATTTTGGCCAATGGACTGGAGTGATAGTACTGAAGGGAGGGTGCTTTCCTTGCACTCTGCCAACAAGGGTTCAATTCCCCATCATACTGTCCCCCAAGCACCACCAGAAGTAATTCCTTAGCCAGGAGTCACTCCTGAGCAATGCTGGGTGTGTCCAAAGACAAAAACAAACAAACAAAAAGTTTTGGCCAAGACAATTTCCTCAAAAGGTTAAACTTAGAATTAAATACAACCTAGCAATTTTACTCTTAAATATATACCCAAGAGAAATAAAAACAGAATTAAAAAACATATCACAGGGAAAAGAAAAAATACATTACTCTTGCACTGGAGACCAGAGATAACCTCAGGGTAAGGATACTTGCCTTTAATGATGTTAACCCTGATTTGCTCCTTAGCACTGCATAGGGTGACCTACACTACTGGGAAGTGGCTCCTGAATACCCACTAGATGTGAGCTAAATCTCTCCCACAAATACTTATACACATTTGCAAAAGAATTACAATAGTCAAAATTGGACAAAAACCAAATGGTCAAGTGATGAATGGGAAAGTAAGCTATTATCTACCTATAGAGTAAATATCATTCAGGCCACCAAAAAAAAAAATATAAATGGAAGACTATTAAGCTACAAAAAAAAAAGATAACTGCAGATTCTTCTTTTTTGTTTGTTTGTTTGTTTGTTTGTTTTTGTTTTTGGGTCACACCCGGTGGTGCTCAGGGGTTACTTACTCCTGGCTGTCTGCTCAAAAATAGCTCCTGGCAGGCACGGGGGACCATATGGGACACCGGGATTCGAACCTTAGGTCCTGGATCGGCTGCTTGCAAGGCAAACGCCGCTGTGCTATCTCTCTGGGCCCCTGCAGATTCTTCTTAAGTAGTCTGGTCCAGGCTGACAACTCTGGGTCCTTCTTGGAATGATGGCAGGCAGATTCCCCAGTTTCACAAGTAATTTTATCAAACTACCAAGCCACCAAATTTGTTCCAGATCTACAAATCCTGGATGGCATGGCCACAGGCAGCCACACAACAACTCCAAGTTTCATAGTAGTGTCAGCCCAAAAGGATCACAGCAGATCTGGAAGTTGAATTAAAGATGACCAAGTTCATTGACCCTAAATAGTAACCAAAAGACTCAACTAGCACCAAACACACCCCGGTAAATACTTAGACAATGAATTTAGTAACACTATTATGAACTATGACAATTACTACAAATTGACCCTTCCTGATCTGAGCTTTAATAATTCCATTTGTCTGTGTGTTGTAACAAACAATATCGAGTAAATCTGTTTGTGCCTGCAAAGGAATAGGTTAGGGTGACAAATGAGAAACCAGGGACACCAGTGAAGGGAAAGTCACACTGGTGGTGGGATTAGTATTTGAATATTTAGCACTTGAAACAACTGTATTATGAACAACTTGTTAAAAAATGCTATTATAATAAACATGTTTTATTCTAAAGTAAAAAAATGAAATACTCATATATTCTATGACATGAACACAACTTAGCAATGAAAATTAAATAATCCAATTATAGAAGAGCACATAGCTTTACATCTCACTGCATATTATAGATTTTTGCATAAAGATAGTGTGTCACTATTATGTGAAATTTTTTTAAAAAAATAGTTCTGGTATTGCTTTAAAATTTTATTGCTAAACTGAAATTACATGATTAAGGGTTATAAGCCAAAGTTTGGACCTATGGGTACTATATAATACCATTTATATAAATATCTAGAAGAGGAAAATCTATTAAGAAAAAAAAATAACTTTGTGGTTTTCTCCATCTAAAGAGATTCCATAGATAGTAGGAATAATTTGCTGATGTACTTCAGGTTTCTTTTTGGAATGATGGAAATGTTCTTAAATTAATGTGGTAATGGTCACCAGATGCTAAAAATTGACTTGACTTTAAATGGCTGAATTGTGTGTCATATGAATTATATCTCCATGAAGTTGTCATACCAGATAAATATACTCATAGACCATTAAAAACCAAGAAAGACAAATAGCTTAAATAAATGTTTCTAATTGGGTGTTGCTGAAACTTCTAGTCATGTCCTATACTGCTTGGGTCCTATATTCCTGATTGTCTCTTCACAGAAGAAATTACAAATTATTAGAGAGGACCAACTAAGAGATAACAAAAAAAAATATAGGATCCTGAACAAGAATTCAGTGGTTAAAAAAGGTTGGCATAGAAGCAAACACATAAATTCACTGTGGACAGTCCTATACTAGGGAATCCAGAGTTGGATAAGATGCTCACAGGAAAATGAGTCAACAGATCTTGTGCTTACTACTACTACAAGGGCCTATCAAAGGGATTTATTTGAATAATTTCCACAGCTTACTTTTGGTGAATTTTTGTTTTGTTTTGTTTTTGGGGCCAACAGCACTCAGGGGTTACTCCTGACTCTGCACTCAGAAATTGCTCCTGGCTCAGGGAACCATATGAGATGCTGGGAATCAAACCCAGGTCGATCCTGGGTTGGCCGTATGCAAGGTAAACACCCTACCACTGTGCTATCTCTCCAGCTCCAAGGTGATATTATATTAAGTCATAGGGGACTTCATTTCTGTTTCAAGCCCTCTAATTTAAGTAATATTTAATTTTTTTCAGAGGTTTGCCAAGATACTTTGCCATGCTTATTGTTTCAATAGCTTCCAGATTCCAAATTTTGCTATTTTTTAAATGAGGGATGGAACAGAGTAATAGTACAATGGGTACTAGCTGTACATTGCACACAAATGACCAGGGTTTAATTCCCAAACATCCCACATGGTCCCCAGAGCACAGAGTAGTGCCAAGAGTAAACCCTGGACATTGCCAGGTGTGGCAAAGTAACAACAGCAAAAATAAAAATAGTGGAAAGTTTTAGCAGTTCGGTCTTGAGAATTTACTTATTTCTTTATGGTCCCTTAGGTGTGATAGACAAATAATCAACATCTAAGTGGACATCACCGCTTATGCACCAGAAAACATTTTCACAAATGTGTTTAACAGGGTTCTTCCTGAAGAAACAATACACATATTTATCTGCAAAGGAATGATGAAAAGACATTGTTATGCATGCTATGCAGCAGTAAACAATAATAAAATTAATAATAAATCATTATCACATATGAATGCAGCTGGATTTTAATAAACTTGAGCCAAAGAAGTAAAACCTGTAGCATTATTTCATATGAAGTTCAGAAACAGGCAAAATTAAACATTTAATTAAATATTTAATTTACTGAGCCACTCGTATTATGATCATTCATACACACACACACACACACACACACACACACACACCCATACTCACTGAAAAAAAAAAGGGTGTGATAATGTAAACTCAGCACAGTGGTTATCTGTGACTGGGGTAGGAATGTAATGTGGGTGGAGCCTCAAGTGGTTTCCAAGTGTCTGGGAGCTTCCATCTTGTGACAGATCATAGATTAAAAGCTGTTCATTTATTTTGTTGTTGGAAAAGATAGAGATATCTTCAACATATGTCTTATATCTTTTTTGGAGGGGTTGGGTTTTTGGGTCACACCCAGCAGTGCTCAGGGGTTACTCCTGGCTCTATGCTCAGAAATCGCCCCTGGCAGGCACAGGGGACCATATGGGATGCCAGGATTCGAACCACTGTCCTTCTGCATGAAAGGCAAACGCCTCCATGCTATCTCTTCGGCCATATGTCTTATATCTTTTCAGATATTTCAAATGACACAGAACAAAGTAAAAGAAAATAAAACACCATATTGGTTGCAGTTATATCAGAAGAGAAACCATGGGTAACTTGTGGTTGGTGAAACCAGTTCTCATTGAAACCTATTCTTTTATGAATGCATTACCCAAGCTTCTGGGATGTCCTAGGTTTTGCGTTCTCTATATTCTGAAATTCAATATTTCATAAAAATATATAGAACTTTTGTTCATGAGATTCTGACAAGATTCTTGAGACAGATGATTCCTGGAACCCCAGAGTTGCCTGCACAAGAACAAACATCTCCACTATATCCCATGTTTGGTTTATGTTTGAGGGATATACCAGGCCACTCCATATGAAAGGGAGGTGAAGGAAGGAAGAAGGCTTGGTACCCCCATTTGTCTCTTTGACCTTGGCCATCAAATATGCCCAAAATGCAGGGAAGGAGGCCATAGTATCCCTTGAGCACATGATCCTGGAATCTGCCCCAGCATGCCTACTCATCATCCTCATAGATCACTCTTCTGGACTCACTGCCTGGACAGAAGCCCAGAAGAAATGCTGGTGCCAGAGCTGCCTTTGCATTTACGGAGCTGGATTGTCTGGAGCACACTAAAAGCTCAGAGATCGGAAGGAGTGAACAGTTGCCACGGACTCAAAGACTGTTCGTCTGGCAAACCCACCAGGCAGATCCAAAGTGCTGATAGTAGTCAGTTTTAAATACAGCAGCAACCACACTGGTAAACATCTCCAGTAATATTGAGATCTCTGTTCTGCAAGTATATTTTTACCTATTAGATATCCACATAAAAAAGAATGCCCAAAGCTTTGAAACTGTGCCATGGCAACTCATTCCCAACAAAGGACCTATTAAGGCATGTTTTCGAAATTGAGGTTTGCCATAGCATGTGATGTGCCCAGAGTCAGCATCCCTGGCCATCCCAGACTGAATTCATAATTTAGGCATCTGGTTGACCACAAGACTTTATGTCTTCTTCTCCCATCCTCTAGCTGGATTTTGGGACTAGCCCCACTGCCAGGATGAAATTAACAGAAAGCAGAAACATGCATACCTGCTTCTCTATTTCCTCTCCTCCGCAGCCAGGCCCAGCAAGGGGTGAGAGTCCCAATCCCCAACCCCAGGGCCATCTCCCCTCTTTTCCTGCAAAATACAGCTTTGTTGTTAACTAGTATCAACATCTAATACTAGTTGTTAGGGCTAGAGACCTGCCTTGTTTGGAAGCTCTCTGGGTGTTAGGTTACACCTTATTTTGCCTAAAATAAAAGATCATCCCTGGTTCCTTTGTATGTTTGTCTACAACTTGGATTTACCCCAAAACAGAGATTGTCTTGCTTGTAAAGCTGGGTGAGACTGTCTCAGAATAGCCTTAACTATCTGTCCTTACTCTGTCCTTACTGCCCTACCTATGGGTGGTCTTTGTACTCAATAAAAAAGGCAGTTCTAGCAGGCAGCTGGCTCTCTATATAAGACAGAAGACTGCCAGGCTGCACATGTTTTATCTTTTTTTTGGGGGGTGGGGTCACACCCGGCATTGCTCAGGGGTTACTTCTTGCTGTCTGCTCAGAAATAGCTCCTGGCAGGCACGGGAGACCATATGGGACACCGGATTTGAACCAACCACCTTTGGTCCTGGATCGGCTGCTTGCAAGGCAAATGCCGCTGTGCTATCTCTCCGGGCCTACACATGTTTTATCTTAAGCCTGATCTGAATTGTTTCATGCTTGACCCTGCTTTAGACTCATTCACCTGGACTTAGAGATATGGTGTGTGTGGGGGGGGTGTGATTTTACATTTGAGTGTTTTCACAAATAAGACCTAGATTGAAAAAATATCTTATCTGGAGTGCAGAGAGAAAAGATCAAAATGAAGCAGAAACCAGAGTCTTTACTTCATCTGTTTTCTATCAGTTCAAATTTGAAATAAAAAGGGAAAAGAGATAATTTACTAATTTCAGAGTATCACTTGATATAGAACATTGAGTCCAGGCCTTATTAAAAGTCCTGAATTGATGTGGGATTCTACTTTTCTGAACACCTGTGTAACTTAAAAGAAAGGTGACCAGGAAACCAAGTTAAGATTAAGTAGGAAAATCCTCCCTTCTGCCAACAGCAAAGAGAGTAGAATGATAATTAAACAATGGAGTCCATTGGACCTATGTTGATTAAACAAAATATTAAGCATATAGAATTCACCATCGGGTGAGGCCTCACTCGGGATGACACAGCACTTCTAGGCCCTTCAGCCTTTGGGTCTGAAGATGCAGGATAACGGTGGAGGAATAATTCACAATCATTCAAAGTTTCATTGGAGTCAGCTTGCTTTTATTCCAAGGCCCTGTCTGCCATATGCTTTTCCTCGCATGGCTTCTATGCTAAGCTTTTGCCAAACAACTTCTTGCTGCTTCTCTTCTGGCTCTCAGCCTTTTTCTGCATCTCCGTTCCCCTCAGTCAGACTCTATTATTCTTTTTCAAAATTCACCCACCCACCCATCCCAGAAGTGGGCAGGTCTGACCATCCAGGAGGGATAACAGATCAACAGAAATCTTAGGACATTGGGGGAAGGGATACTTTACAGACTTAGATTTCAATCTGACTTTAATCTTTAGACACCATGGTCTTGGGAGAGTAGAATGTGAAATGTCAAATACAGAGATAAGAAAACCCCACGTTGGGCCCGGAGAGAGATAGCACAGCGGTGTTTGCCTTGCAAGCAGCCGATCCAGGACCAAAGGTGGTTGGTTCGAATCCCGGTGTCCCATATGGTCCCCTGTGCCTGCCAGGAACTATTTCTGAGCAGACAGCCAGGAGTAACCCCTGAGCACCGCCGGGTGTGGCCCAAAAACAAAAACAAAAAAAGAAACAGAAAAAGAAAAAGAAAACCCCACGCACCTAGAACCTATTTAGCTAGTTGTATTCAATTCATTCAGATACCTTCTAATTCCTGTCCTATCATCCTGCCTGGCTCTTTGCTTCAGTAATGAATAGCAGAATAACTGTTCTTCAGTAGGAAGCCTGTCCCTGGGGTGGGGTGAGTGAGAAGATAGGTTAAAGAAGGGTACAGAGAGGACAATGGAGGAGGACAAAAGTGCCTACTATAGAGAAAGGAAGACTGAGGGGCAGGAAGGAGACAGGAGACAGTAGTGGACAGTAGTAATCATTATTGAAGCATTTGGTGTTGGAATACTGTATGTATGAAGCTCGATGACAAATATCTTTGTCATCACTTTGTAATTTTTAAAAAAAAAGACCCCTAATAATAGAGGAGAAAACCAAAATAAAGAGTGAGTTGACAAGTGGAACAAATGCTTTTGGTTGGCTAGGAAATAGAATCCTACTCATGTATTTATTCATTGAAAATATTCTACCTCAATTTACTGAGTTCCAGTCACCACTTTAGTACTACTGTGTTGCTAATAATATTATAGTGTCTGAGACTATTTAAGATGCTAATAACAAAAAAGATGATAAAGCAGTTGCCTTAAGCATTAGGACCATTATTCTCTTGCTGTTTACTTTCATGCTTTCTAGAGTAATGTCTTTCTAGACATTTTCTAGAGTCATGTCTCACCATGAGCCTAATGTCTCATCATGAGCCTCCTGTTCATGCTCTAATCAAATGTCCCTCTTCCTTTATATATTTCATCACACTAAAATTAGAGTCTCAACATAGGAATTGTATATGTGTGTGTTGGAGAAGACAGAGGAAACAAACACACAAACCCCCAGACCTTAACACACAGTCATAATGTAGATAGAGAAATGAGTTGAGAAATAAGGCTAATTACAAAGCTAGAAGTAATGGAATCTGGGTCTAGGTCATCTAACTTCCAGGCTACATTTGCCGAGAAATGTCTGACTTGTCTCCTGACTTTAATTAGCATTAATATGTAAATATGTCCCAAGCATATCTTCAATTCACAACTATGAATTCTCAACTCATAAATCCAACTGTGTAGAGTTCTTTTCTTTATATATTTCTTTAAGGATGTCTAAACACTATCTCAGATTTGAAGTATACAAAGCTGAGGTTCTTGATAATCATTTCTCCTCAACTAACAAAATTCTCTGAGTCTTTATCAATCTCAATAATGATGAAGGGAAGGTGAACATAGACTACCACATTAGCTTAGGAGCTAAACAAAATAATCTGTTGATATATTAATCTATATTGATCATATTGTTCTATTATCACTTGAAAAACAACAAATGCAGAAAGAGACTTTCTCTGAACTCCCCTTATATTCCAAAAGACAGATTCTTTCAACTGAAACCCAATTGTCACCAACGCTCTTCTGGAGTCTGCTCAACCAGAGAAGATGGATTTTGTTTTTGTTGTGGGGACACACACAGCAGCACTCGGGGGTTACTCCTGGCTCTGTGCTCAGAAATCACTCCTGGCAGGCAAGGGGGACCATATGGGATACTGGGGGGTTGAACCTGGGTCCATCCTAGTTCGACAGCATACAATGCAAACCCCCTACCACTATGCTATCACTTCTGCCTCCAAAAAATGAATTCATATAACAGAAAGTCTAGGGTTTAAACAATACCCAAATAGTTTTTATATCTCCTTTATATTCTTCAAAGGAACTACTGAGTTTTCTAAAAAAAAAATCATATATTCTTTTCCAAAAGACCCAGATCTTTTCCCCTATTCTGAGAACATGCTAAGCTTGAATTAGAAAATCTCCTCTAGACGCCATTTTCAGGGAGGGACTTCAGAGCATAAAAACCGGCTATCCTTTGCAAAAGCTGGCTCCCTGTGTGTGACACCAGGCGGGGAAAATCCGCGAAAGTACACCGGCCCAGTGGGGCTCAGCTGTGAAAGACTGTGAGTGTGACCTGTCTATGTCTGTCTACTGTCCTCTTGCGTGAAACTCTTGCGAGTGGGGCAAAAAGAGCCTCCAGAAACCTCGCTCGCCCAGACGCCATTTTCAGGGAGGGACTTCAGAGCATAAAAACCGGCTATCCTTTGCAAAAGCTGGCTCCCTGTGTGTGACACCAGGCGGGGAAAATCCGCGAAAGTACACCGGCCCAGTGGGGCTCAGCTGTGAAAGACTGTGAGTGTGACCTGTCTATGTCTGTCTACTGTCCTCTTGCGTGAAACTCTTGCAAGTGGGGCAAAAAGAGCCTCCAGAAACCTCGCTCGCCCAGACGCCATTTTCAGGGAGGGACTTCAGAGCATAAAAACTGGCTATCCTTTGCAAAAGCTGGCTCCCTGTGTGTGACACCAGGCGGGGAAAATCCGCGAAAGTACACCGGCCCAGTGGGGCTCAGCTGTGAAAGACTGTGAGTGTGACCTGTCTATGTCTGTCTACTGTCCTCTTGCGTGAAACTCTTGCGAGTGGGGCAAAAAGAGCCTCCAGAAACCTCGCTCGCCCAGACGCCATTTTCAGGGAGGGACTTCAGAGCATAAAAACCGGCTATCCTTTGCAAAAGCTGGCTCCCTGTGTGTGACACCAGGCGGGGAAAATCCGCGAAAGTACACCGGCCCAGTGGGGCTCAGCTGTGAAAGACTGTGAGTGTGACCTGTCTATGTCTGTCTACTGTCCTCTTGCGTGAAACTCTTGCGAGTGGGGCAAAAAGAGCCTCCAGAAACCTCGCTCGCCCAGACGCCATTTTCAGGGAGGGACTTCAGAGCATAAAAACCGGCTATCCTTTGCAAAAGCTGGCTCCCTGTGTGTGACACCAGGCGGGGAAAATCCGCGAAAGTACACCGGCCCAGTGGGGCTCAGCTGTGAAAGACTGTGAGTGTGACCTGTCTATGTCTGTCTACTGTCCTCTTGCGTGAAACTCTTGCGAGTGGGGCAAAAAGAGCCTCCAGAAACCTCGCTCGCCCAGACGCCATTTTCAGGGAGGGACTTCAGAGCATAAAAACCGGCTATCCTTTGCAAAAGCTGGCTCCCTGTGTGTGACACCAGGCGGGGAAAATCCGCGAAAGTACACCGGCCCAGTGGGGCTCAGCTGTGAAAGACTGTGAGTGTGACCTGTCTATGTCTGTCTACTGTCCTCTTGCGTGAAACTCTTGCGAGTGGGGCAAAAAGAGCCTCCAGAAACCTCGCTCGCCCAGACGCCATTTTCAGGGAGGGACTTCAGAGCATAAAAACCGGCTATCCTTTGCAAAAGCTGGCTCCCTGTGTGTGACACCAGGCGGGGAAAATCCGCGAAAGTACACCGGCCCAGTGGGGCTCAGCTGTGAAAGACTGTGAGTGTGACCTGTCTATGTCTGTCTACTGTCCTCTTGCGTGAAACTCTTGCGAGTGGGGCAAAAAGAGCCTCCAGAAACCTCGCTCGCCCAGACGCCATTTTCAGGGAGGGACTTCAGAGCATAAAAACTGGCTATCCTTTGCAAAAGCTGGCTCCCTGTGTGTGACACCAGGCGGGGAAAATCCGCGAAAGTACACCGGCCCAGTGGGGCTCAGCTGTGAAAGACTGTGAGTGTGACCTGTCTATGTCTGTCTACTGTCCTCTTGCGTGAAACTCTTGCGAGTGGGGCAAAAAGAGCCTCCAGAAACCTCGCTCGCCCAGACGCCATTTTCAGGGAGGGACTTCAGAGCATAAAAACCGGCTATCCTTTGCAAAAGCTGGCTCCCTGTGTGTGACACCAGGCGGGGAAAATCCGCGAAAGTACACCGGCCCAGTGGGGCTCAGCTGTGAAAGACTGTGAGTGTGACCTGTCTATGTCTGTCTACTGTCCTCTTGCGTGAAACTCTTGCGAGTGGGGCAAAAAGAGCCTCCAGAAACCTCGCTCGCCCAGACGCCATTTTCAGGGAGGGACTTCAGAGCATAAAAACCGGCTATCCTTTGCAAAAGCTGGCTCCCTGTGTGTGACACCAGGCGGGGAAAATCCGCGAAAGTACACCGGCCCAGTGGGGCTCAGCTGTGAAAGACTGTGAGTGTGACCTGTCTATGTCTGTCTACTGTCCTCTTGCGTGAAACTCTTGCGAGTGGGGCAAAAAGAGCCTCCAGAAACCTCGCTCGCCCAGACGCCATTTTCAGGGAGGGACTTCAGAGCATAAAAACCGGCTATCCTTTGCAAAAGCTGGCTCCCTGTGTGTGACACCAGGCGGGGAAAATCCGCGAAAGTACACCGGCCCAGTGGGGCTCAGCTGTGAAAGACTGTGAGTGTGACCTGTCTATGTCTGTCTACTGTCCTCTTGCGTGAAACTCTTGCGAGTGGGGCAAAAAGAGGCTCAGAGGAGCACGGCCGCTCTGCTTCGCTACGCGGCCGTGCACTCTTTCTAAGGAAAGAACTCCATTGCAACAAGAAGGAAAAATCACACTAAGAACGGCGCTATATCACAGAAGCAAACATTTCTCTCTGGACTGTCTTCTCTGTTACATGCTCGGGCCTAAGATTTGACCCGGTGTGAGGCTTCATCCACGGAGGACTCCCCTCCCTTAGAGGCAAGTCAGCCCATCCAGAAAGGGAGGAGCCAGAGGAGTGTGCTGCCTACATCATATAGACAATGAATACCACTACAACACGTAGAAAAACCCACAATACAAATGTGACAATGGGGAAACAGCGCAGGCCAGCATCAGACATAGAGAATGAAGATGACAATTCTGAGGACCAGATAATGACTGAACAACTAATCAACCTCTCAGATAAGGACTTTAGACTAGCAATATGGAAGGTGCTCAACAGACTCCAAGAAACCATGGATCGAGTTGAACAGAACACTAATAATAACCAAGAAAATATGAAGGCAGAAATGACAAAACTCCAAACTGAAATAACATGTCAACTAACAGGCCTGAAAAACTCAGTAAACGAAGTGAATGACAAAATGGATAAGCTCTGGGACAGGGTATCAGAAGCTGAGAATAGACTTGGTGCTGTGGAAGATGAGATACATAACAATTCCATACAGCAGGAGAGATTGGACAAAAAACTTAAAGCAAATGAGCAGACAATGGAAAAATTAGTCAAAGAATGGGAACAGACGAAAATAGAAGTCTATGATAAGATCAACAGAAACAACTTAAGAATCATTGGAGTCCCAGAGACCCAGGAAGAAAATTTCCAGGAAGAATCAATGGTCAAGAACATCATTAAAGAGAAACTTCCAGAGCTAAAGAATATATGTAATCAAATCCTGCATGCCCGAAGAGTACCAACCAAAAGAGACCCCAGAAAAACCACCCCAAGACACATCCTAGTCACAATGACAAATCCCACAGATAGAGACAGAATTCTGAAAACAGCAAGATCAAAAGGGGAAATCATGTTCAAGCAAGCTTCCCTGAGATTTACAGCAGACCTGTCACCAGAAACGCTCAATGCCAGAAAGCAGTGGTGGGATATTGTGACAAGACTGAATGAAATGAATGCTTCACCCAGAATACTATACCCAGCAAAACTCACTTTCCGGTTTGATGGAAGAATACATAGTTTCACAGACAAAAAACAGCTCAGAAACTTCACAGACACAAAACCAGTCTTAAGAGAAAAACTGAAAGACCTAATCTAAGACAAGACTACCCAAAAGACACACCAAATTTTGAAATAAAGATGGCGTTAAATCCCAGGACAATTCTTTCTCTCAACGTCAATGGACTAAATGCACCAGTTAAGAGACACAGAGTGGCTAAATGGATCAAAAAACTCAATCCAACCTTCTGCTGCCTACAAGAAACGCACCTGAATAGTCAGAACAAACATAGACTCAAAATAAAAGGCTGGAGAAAAGTTATCCAAGCAAACAACACCCATAAAAAAGCTGGAGTGGCCATATTAATATCAGATAATGCAAACTTTATACTCAGGAAGGTTGTAAGGGACAAAGACGGACATTTTATATTAATCAAGGGGTACGTAGAGCAGGAAGAATTCACTCTCCTAAACATATATGCACCGAATGAGGGGCCAGCAAAATATTTAATACAACTGCTGACAAATCTGAAAAATAATATCAACAACAACACAATAATTGTGGGGGACCTAAACACGGCTTTGTCAACACTGGACAGGTCAACCAGACTGAAACCCAACAAGAATATACTAGACCTGAGGAGAGAAATGGAAGAAAGAGGCCTAGTGGATATATATAGGACACTCCATCCCCAGAAACCTGGATACACATTCTTCTCCAATGTACATGGTACATTCTCCAGAATAGACTACATGCTGGCACATAAAACATACCTCCATAAGATCAAGAGGATAGAAATTTTGCAGACTACCTTCGCTGACCACAAGGCTCTGAAATTATTTGTGAACTCCAAAGGGACTCAGAAGAAACACTTTAACACCTGGAAGTTAAACAGCCTCATGCTCAATAACCAGTGGGTCCGAGATGAAATCAAGGAGGAAATAAAAAGGTTCCTGGAAACAAATGACAATAAAGACACAAACTCTCAGAACTTATGGGACACAGCAAAAGCAGTACTGAGAGGAAAATTTATAGCTTTGCAAGCACACATCAGGAAGGAAGAAGGAGCTTACCTGAGTAGCTTAATGACACAGCTAATAGAACTAGAAAATGCTCAACAAAAGGACCCAAGAACAGGAAGACAGAAGGAAATAACAAAGCTGAGAGCAGAAATCAACGAAGTGGAAACTCAAAAAACAATCCGAAAGATCAACGAAAGCAGAAGTTGGTTCTTTGAAAAAATAAACAAGATTGATAGACCACTGGCAAACCTAACAAAGAAAGAGAGAGAGAGAAACTTGATAACTCGTATCAGGAATGAAAAAGGAGAGATCACTACTGATATGACAGAGATTCAAAGGGTAATCAGAAACTACTTTGAAAAACTCTACGCCACTAAAAATGAGAACCTGGAAGAAATGGATAAATTCTTGGACTCTTATAATCTTCCACGGTTGAAGGAAGAGGATGTAGCATATCTAAACACCCCCATCACCATTGATGAAATTAAAACAGTAATCAAATGTCTGCCGAAAAACAAAAGCCCAGGTCCAGATGGATTCACTAATGAATTCTATCAAACTTTCCAAGAGGAACTACTGCCAATCTTGGCAAGACTCTTTCATGAAATTGAACAAACAGAAACACTTCCAAATAGCTTTTATGAAGCCAACATCACCTTGATACCTAAACCAGACAGAGACGCTACCAAAAAAGAAAATTACAGACCAATATCACTGATGAATGCAGATGCAAAGATCCTCAACAAAATCCTGGCAAATAGGATTCAATGCCTCATTAAGAAGATCATCCACTACGATCAAGTAGGTTTCATCCCAGGAATGCAAGGCTGGTTTAACATCCGTAAATCTATCAACATAATACACAACATCAATAACAAGAAAAATAAAAACCACATGATCATATCAATAGATGCAGAGAAAGCATTTGATAAGGTCCAACACCCATTCTTGATCAAAACTCTCAGCAAGATGGGAATGGAGGGAACCTTTCTCAATATAGTGAAGGCCATCTACCACAAGCCAGTGGCAAATATTATCCTCAATGGAGAAAAACTGAAAGCCTTCCCTCTAAATTCTGGCACAAGACAAGGCTGTCCTCTCTCACCACTCCTATTCAACATAGCACTGGAAGTACTTGCTATAGCGATTAGGCAAGAAAAGGATATCAAGGGAATCCAGATAGGAAAGGAAGAAGTCAAGCTCTCACTGTTTGCAGATGACATGATACTCTACTTAGAAAACCCTAAAGACTCTATCAAAAAGCTTCTAGAAACAATAGACTCATATAGCAAGGTGGCAGGCTACAAAATTAACACACAAAAATCAATGGCCTTTCTATACACCAACAGTAATAAAGAAGAAATGGACATTAAGAAAACAACCCCATTCACAATAGTACCACACAAACTCAAATATCTTGGAATCAACTTGACTAAATATGTGAAGGACCTATACAAAGAAAACTATAAAACTCTGCTCCAAGAAATAAGAGAGGACACACGGAAATGGAAACACATACCCTGCTCATGGATTGGCAGGATTAACATCATCAAAATGTCAATACTCCCCAAGGCATTATACAGATTTAATGCCATCCCTCTAAAGATACCCATGACATTCTTCAAAGAAGTGGATCAGACACTTTTGAAATTCATTTGGAACAATAAACACCCTCGAATAGCTAAAGCAATCATTGGGAAAAAGAATATGGGAGGAATTACTTTTCCCAACTTTAAACTGTACTACAAAGCAACAGTTATCAAAACAGCATGGTATTGGAATAAGGATAGGTCCTCAGATCAGTGGAATAGGCTTGAATACTCAGAAAATGTTCCCCAGAGATACAACCATCTAATTTTTGATAAAGGAGCAGGAAATCCTAAATGGAGCAGGGAAAGCCTCTTCAACAAGTGGTGTTGGCACAATTGGATAGCCACTTGCAAAAAATTAAACTTAGACCCCCAGCTAACATCATGTACAAAGGTAAAATCCAAATGGATTAAAGACCTCGATATCAGCCCCAAAACCATAAGATATATAGAACAGCACATAGGCAAAACACTACAGGACATTACAGGCATCTTCAAGGAGGAAACTGCACTCTCCAAGCAAGTGAAAGCAGAGATTAACAGATGGGAATATATTAAGCTGAGAAGCTTCTGCACCTCAAAGGAAATAGTGCCCAGGATACAAGAGCCACCCACTGAGTGGGAGAAACTATTCACCCAATACCCATCAGATAAGGGGCTAATCTCCAAAATATACAAGGCACTGACAGAACTTTACAAGAAAAAAACATCTAACCCCATCAAAAAATGGGGAGAAGAAATGAACAGACACTTTGACAAAGAAGAAATACGCATGGCCAAAAGACACATGAAAAAATGTTCCACATCACTAATCATCAGGGAGATGCAAATCAAAACAACGATGAGATACCACCTCACACCCCAGAGAATGGCACACATCACAAAGAATGAGAATAAACAGTGTTGGCGGGGATGTGGAGAGAAAGGAACTCTTATCCACTGCTGGTGGGAATGCTGTCTAGTTCAACCTTTATGGAAAGCGATATGGAGATTCCTCCAAAAACTGGAAATCGAGCTCCCATACGATCCAGCTATACCACTCCTAGGAATATACCCTAGGAACACAAAAATACAATACAAAAACCCCTTCCTTACACCTATATTCATTGCAGCTCTATTTACCATAGCAAGACTCTGGAAACAACCAAGATGCCCTTCAACAGATGAATGGCTAAAGAAACTGTGGTACATATACACAATGGAATATTATGCAGCTGTCAGGAGAGATGAAGTCATGAAATTTTCCTATACATGGATGTACATGGAATCTATTATGCTGAGTGAAATAAGTCAGAGAGAGAGAGAAAAACGCAGAATGGTCTCACTCATCTATGGGTTTTAAGAAAAATGAAAGACACCCTTGTAATAATAATTTTCAGACACAAAAGAGAAAAGAGCTGGAAGTTCCAGCTCACCTCAGGAAGCTCACCACAAAGAGTGATGAGTTTAGTTAGAGAAATAACTACATTTTGAACTGTCCTAATATTGAGAATGTATGAGGGAAATGTAGAGCCTGTTTAGGGTACAGGCGGGGGTTGGGTGGGGAGGAGGGTGATTTGGGACTTGGGTGATGGGAATGTTGCACTGGTGATGGGTGGTGTTCCTTTTATGACTGAAACCCAAACACAATCATGTATGTAATCAAGGTGTTTAAATAAAAAAAAATTATAAAAAAAAAAAAAAAAAGAAAATCTCCTCTGTGAGTTATTTATTCTCCTGAGTTTTCTTCCAAGGTTGCTAAACTATGCATGTTGACAAAATTCTGGTTTTCTTTTGTCAATCTGTTTTTTGTACCAGAGAGTTTCAACCAAGAGTTCAGAAAATAGAAGACTTTTCTTGACCTACATTGTTAACCCCATTCTTAACAATTGCATAAGCAAGCTCTGGTATCATTCTTGACTCTTCTTCCATATCCTACATCTAATCTATTAAAAAAATAAAAATCCTATCAACTCTTCCCTAAAATAGTATCAACTATGACCACCACCCACTTTCCCTGACCCAAAGCATCACCATATCTATCTAATCACAGTAATCTCCTTATTAGTTACAGATTCCCACAATATTTTTATGCAACAGTATGTTTCAACCACAAAGTCACAATGATCTCATTGAAACAGAAGTTAAACCACATTTTCCTCTGATCAAAACTGCCCATTGCAATCTTAATACATGTATGTGATCTGTACATGCCCCTAATGGTCTTCATTCACTCCTGCCTCATGGAGCTATTCTTGCATCTGCTGTTCTCTCTGCCAGAAATTTACTTTCCTCATACATTATCTTCACCATTTGTTCCCTCTCTTCTTCAAGGCTTTATTCAAATATCATTCTGCTCAGTGAACTTTCCCTGAATCCTATATCTAAAATTTCAAACTACTTCCCACTTTACTCTTTTTCTCTATTCTTACCCTAAAGGCAAATAGAATGTACCATACCCAAATGGGACATTTTGACATAAGGGTTATTTTGTGTTGAGAAAAAGCAAACACAGAACGAGTGCTCAGCCTTCCCTCTTTTAAGGGAAAAGAGGACATAAATTACCCTGTGCAAGTGCTCCTCATTTACCCCCAAGAAGAGATGAACACCCCCCTCATTACTGAGATAGCACTAAGATACATCTGCAGGAACAGATCTTACTAACCTGAGCCATCATTAACTTACCTAGACACAAGTAACCTCCTCACAATTTACTGGCCTTTGTCAGTTAAGCTTTTCCTTAAGAATAGTCCCTTCCCCACGCTTCACCCACCTTTGTTAAAATGATATATAAGAACTTGTCTTTTCATTTCTCCGAAGTGTTCATTACTTTGCTATGAATTCACCCAGCATGTACAATTTTAAATACTACAACTATATGTGTGTTGCTTCTGTTAAGGCAGCTTTTTTTTTTTTAATTTTCACTCATAGATCTCAGTCACTGAACCCAGAGGAAAGATTTTTTTGCCCCTACCCCCTTCCCTATCCTGTGTGTTGTACACACTATACATTTTAGACAGACAGACATCTCTAAGCAGTACTTCTTTCATAACCCAAAATTGCCCTGCACATAATAGAAGCTTAATCAATGTAGTTAAATTTAAAAAAATAAAATAATGGACTACTGTTTCCAAAGAGGCTGTGCTAGGTAAATTGGTAAGTGAAAACTCTAAACTTTAAATGCTAAATAAAGGGGTTTCAAGCATACAAAATATTCTTAATCACTGATGCAAGTAGCCAAGAGAACCGATACAGGAACTAATTCAGAGCATTGGTGAAGAAGCCAGAAAGAATATTTCTATTCTCAGTGCCATGGCCCTGGGCAGAGTCTCAACCTTCTTGTGAAATGAGGATAATAACTGAAGTTTTCCATAAGAATCCATATGAATAGAAAAACAGCCTCCAGAAACTGAACCTTAAGGAAATGGATTCTGAATCAAATATTGGTGCATGATGTTATTTATTACTGAGAAAATAATAAATAACTCTGAGGACAGGATGGGAACATTGTGATGAAACTTGAGCAGGGAAGGCATTCAAAGTCTAGCTGGTGTTATCCTGTGATCCACGGAAAAGACCACCAAAGCTGTCAAGGCTGGAGAGAAGGATTATCTCCAGAAAAGTGTTCCCTGAGTGCCTTCTAACCACACCCACACCACACTCTGCCCTCCAAAAACCAAATGCCATCTTTCGCTGGGCCAATTTTTCTATTTTTGAAAAGTTCTTTTGCAATAGAGTTTAGGAGAGAGAAAAAAAAACTTTGGGGGAAGGAGCACTCTTTCCCACTCTGTTTCCCCCAGGTCTGTAAATTCCTCTTGCCTGGCTGGACTCTTAGACAGCAGGTCCAGGATTTTTGTTTCCTAACAAAACAAAGAAGACTTGGCTTTGGTTGGCAAATCTTTCCCTTGACTCCTATAAAACAATACTTCATATACTTCGGTTCCTGCTGTTGTCTTCTCTCAAATCCACACAGCCTTGTTGTAGAAATGATCTTGAATGTGTAGATTTTTGGTATTTTCCCACTGCAAGTTGCCCAGAATCACATTCCCATCTGGACTTCTCTTTGTCATTTTGCATCATCAACACATCTCTGAGATTTGAAAAGGAAGAAGCACAATCCTTCATTTTTCTCTTAGATTTCCCATTGGCTCTTCCTCTCAGGGAACCAGTCGAACAAGATTTTCCCCCTGTGGGGATCCCTGGCCACCCAGTGGAGATGATCTAAAAGGTCAATCTGTACTGACTCTGAGTGAGCTGTTTACAGGCTAAACAAAGACTTAGAGGAGCAAGGAAGAGGTCCAAAGATTGATAAAAACCCACTTGATGACTGCACGTTCCAAACCTGGCTTTGATGAGATGTCATCTTGCATGTCTTCCAGAACTGGGGAGCCTTATCTTTAGTATTAGCAAATATACTAGTACTAAAGACCCTAAAGATGAGACTCTTGCCTTGCACATGGCTAACTCAGGTTAGACATCACACCAGGAGTAAGCCTTGAACATATCAGGGTGTGGCTTCCAGACACAAAATAAAAAAACAAAAATTCACATAACTGCAAGTTCTCCAATACATTTGTTATTACCTACTTTCTTTACCATAGATTTCCTGTAGCACAACGAAGAATTGCTTCTCTGCCAAGAAATTGGAACTTCAATAAAAGATAGAAAATGTGATCCCAAAACCAACATTTTGGCAAATATTAAAATACTCCTTCTGGGGCCGGAGAGGTGGCGCTAGAGGTAAGGTGTCTGCCTTGCAAGCGCTAGCCAAGGAAGGACCAAGGTTCGATCCCCCGGCATCTCATATGGTCCCCCAAGCCAGGGGCAATTTCTGAGCGCTTAGCCAGGAATAACCCCTGAGCATCAAACAGATGTGGCCCAAAATACCAAATAATAATAATAATAATAATAATAATAATAATGAATATTCCTACTACTACTGAGTTTAGTAGGTATTAGTGAGAATGTTGCATCTCATATGTGGGATATAAAGAAAGATAATAGTGGAATAACAAATGCCTAAAGGCAACAAAAATGAAGACATAAAAAGAGGGAAATGGAGAAAGAAAGGAATTGGTAAAAGGAAGAGAAGTAAACACTGAACAAGAAAGACTGATGTTGAAACATTGTTTTTCTAAAATCCAATCATTGTAATTCATGGTGATGTAATTTAAAAATTTAAAAAGCAAAAATAGGGCCCAGAGAGATAGCACAGCGGTGTTTGCCTTGCAAGCAGCCGATCCAGGACCAAAGGTGGTTGGTTCGAATCCCAGTGTCCCATATGGTCCCCCGTGCCTGCCAGGAGCTATTTCTGAGCACACAGCCAGGAGTAACCCCTGAGCAACGCCAGGTGTGGCCCATAAAACAAAAAACAAAAAAAAAGGCAAAAATAAATAAATTAATGTTATTGACCTAATTGTGAGAGAAAATAATTGCATTAAAGAATCATATGTCCTGAATTCAAATTACATTACAAAGCAATCACAATTAAAACAGTTTGGTATTGGAACAAAAAAGATGACATGCCTAACACTGAATAAAATAGAAAATCCAGAAATTAATATATATATCTATTAGAATGGATCTAAGAACATACAATAAGGAAGGGAAAGACTCTAGTAAATAATATTGGTAAAACTACACACACACACACACACACACACACACACAAACACATTGAATTAGATCACTAAATCCCCTGTTAATACTACATATAGAACTTAAAATTGATTAAGACTCGGATATGGGGACCACAACTATAAAATATAGGGAAAAGCATAGGTGATACACTCTAGATACATCACACATGATACATCACACATGTATTTGGAGACACAAATTCATTTCAAGGGAAATATAAACAAAAGTAGACAATTGGGATCATATGGAATTAAAAAGCCTATATAAAGCAAAGTACCACCTATAAAAGCAGCTTAGTTTTTGTGGAAGATATTTGCACATCCTTTACCTAAAGGAAAGTAGAATGGGTAAAGCATTTGCGTTGCATTTAACTTATCTGGAGTCCATCTCCAGCACCCCATATGGTCCCCTGACCCTTCCAAATAAGATCCCTGAACTCAGAGGCAGGATTGAATTCTAAGCACAACTAATGTCACCCAAAACTAAAATAAAACAAACAAAAAAGTAAAGGGCTAAGCCAGAGCTATCATAAAGCAGGTAGGGCATTGGTCTTGTACATGGTCAACCCAATTCAATCTCTGGCACCCCATATGGTCCACCAAATCACTCAAGGAGTGATTCCTGAGCATAGAGCCAGGATTAAGACCTAAGTACTACCAATCTTGTCCCAAAACAAAAATTATAAAGAGCTAATATTCATCCAAAAATATAAAGAATTCCACAGCTTACATCAAAAATGTAAGCAAATCCATTTTTAAATGGAAAAATACCTAACTATATGTTTTCCCAAAGGACACACAGATGCTCCACTGTTGTAAGTAAATAAAAATTATTTTAATTTGATTTATTATTAAATTAAAGTAAATGTTAATTAATATTAATAAAATATTATTAAATTAATATTGATAATATTGTTTAAATTAATGTGATATTAATTTATTGAATACTAATTACTTCTTATTTGAAAAATGTATGACAAATTCAGAGGAATGGTAACTATTAAAATGATAGAAAATAACAAATCTTGACAAGGATGTAGAGAAAATGAAATTCTGGTACACTAATGGTGGGAATGTGTGTCTGAATGGAAAAGTATGGAAAGTAGTATGGGGATTCCTTTTGAAAATATTTAAGGGGAGCTAGTATAAGGGTTAGGGTGTATGCAAGGTAAGCACCCAACCTGGGTTCAATCCCTGACCTCCTATCACCATGGAATAGCACCTATGGTCCCCAGCACTGAAGCAAGGCAGAATAACATCCTTGGACAGTAGCACTTAATTAGCAGCCTGGTTGACTGAGACTGCCCTAGAGTGGTTCCTAGCTCCTCTGAGCACTAATTGAAAATTACCTTCCTCTCCAAAAGTGTAAATAATATATGATCTAGCGATATCACATTTGGGTATTCATCCAAGGGATATTAAAATGCTAGTTTTAAAATATATTTGCACCTTTATCTGTGCAATATTATTATTCAAAATAGTCACAATTTGGAATCAACCCAAGTGTCTATTAACAGAGGACTAGATAAAGAAGCTATAGGTGAGACAGTCAAATAAAGGGCAACCTTTGGTATGAGTATGGCACTGGAACAATGGTGGTAGAAGTATTAAGTCCTCTATGCACAGAGAGATGACAAACTCTGCCCCTAAAATCCTATTGTTTTGGTATTGTGAACTAGTGATGAGTCATTTAAAAGGGGGAAATGCAATTGTATTTTTTTTTATTTAATAAGACTATTGCAGCTCATTATCGCTATAAGTTGAATATTTAAATATAAAAGATTCTTCATTTTCACCTCCTCGTGAAAGCTGAATTATTTCTCTTTGTCCTAGTATTTAGAGTCCCCTTCCAAAATATTTTTATAAGGCTGGAGAGATAATATAGTAGATAAGTTACTCGTCCTACATGCAGCCAACCAGGGTTCTGGATTCGATGCCCAGCACCACATAGGATCCATGAGTAGCACCAGGAGTGGTCCTTGAGCATCAAATCAGTAGTAAGCCTTGAGCACCACCAGGTGTGGCCTGAAGCAAACAAACAAAAAATTTCATGTTACGAATATTTTGCCAATATATAATTGACAGTATAGACATTATTCTGCTACTTGAAATATCCATAGCATTATAGAGGAGTTTTTCACTTAATGATTTTATGGCCTGGATGGTGATTGATGAGAATGTAGAATCTGGAAGAAACAGTTCAATTTTTATATTTGGTGCAAGGAGCAGAAAGGTGAGGAATGTAGGAAGTGGGAGCCCTTGGTGGGGGTCCTGGATTATTGATGAGAGTTTTTCACGGAATTGTTTCTGACATCAGGGATTTTAGAGGATTCTTTCAGAGCAGGAATTACCATCAATAAAAGAAACAAACACCAATTTTTAATTAAATATTTAACTTTCTATAAAGGGTCCACTGGCCAAAGAGACTTCTCAAAGCAGCCACTATTCCCAAGATACTTTACATGTATTATCCTCCGATTCAACTTCAGGTTGAATAATAAGACCCAACCTCTGTTCATTGAAGACATTACTTCAAATATTTAGGTGAAACTATTATGGGGGTTCTACTTTTCCATTCAGTGATATAAAATTGCCTGATAACAGTGTATCAATTCCAGAATCACATCACTAAAATTCAACAGACATGTACACAACATTGACAGACTTGCCTTACACAAGCAAAACTCCAACAGTTCCATGAGGTCTGCCTAGATTTACCCAGGTAACACAATCTGTGAACATACACAGAATTCCTCAGAAATGTCTGCTTTTGAAATAGTCTAGTCCACTTCTGCCAAACAAATCAGAGAACCCATATCAAAGCAGTTCTCCAGGAAACCAAGACAGAACAATTAAGTGAAAATTCCTCTGAAGCAAATATTTAGAGTGCTTACACAAAGCTTTCCTATCATTGTTTGGTCACAAAACAATAATAAAAGGGATCCTTATAAGGATTCCTGTAGCTGGGCTTCTTGAAGGAGATAGCTTAATCACAAAACAGTGCTGTTTGGAAATGGAAAAGATGCTTGATTATGTTCTTGTTTTGATGTTTACATAGTCACAGGTGCCAGTGCAAAACTCCACAGTATTTTTGCAAACATCTGGAGTTATGACCATTAACAATTATCAACAAGCTATTTAACTATTGTAGAATCACTTTTTTATGAGTCAAGAGATGCCAGATACTATCCCAAGGGCCTTCCCTATATTATCAGGATTAAGTCTTCTTAAGGATTTCAAGGATTTATGAGCTAATTTGTGCCTTTTTTTTTTTTTTTTTGCATCTAGGCACAGTAAAACAAAGGGAGATAAGGGAAATTGCCCAGATCCTCAGGAAGTAATATCAGAACTAAGGAGGCCAACCTCTGAATCAGCCTGTTATACCTACTTCTAAGAATGATGCCCCTAAAGCCTAGAGGTGACACTTTTTGGCCTTTTACTCGAGTAGCAAGCCAAGAAAAGAAAGCATGGTTGAAAATGAAAATGTGTTTGTAGTTAATGTTCAATGTTAATGTCCTATGGTTTCAATTCTAAACTTAAAAAAACTTAATTAAATCATTGCACTCCCTAAGTTGTCCCAGTTATTACTTTTATCATTCTAAATCACCTAAAGGTTTTTATGGGGAGGGGGCATATGGAATGGAGACAATAGTGCCTGAATCCATGTGTAATTAAATATATCGCTCAGCTCTACAAGTTGCCTTCGATAGTCAATGAGGAATCAAAAATTCTAAATCTATTTCACTCAAAAGTAGTATTCAGTCCAAAAAAACAATGAAAGCCTGTCAACATAAATTGCATAGTTTCCAAAACATTTAAGGTGAAAAAAAATCTAGGTTGTTTCTATTGCTAAGAACCCATCCAATTTAGATAACTCAAGCAAAGGCCTTCCAAAAATCTTTATGAACATTATCCTGGGGGAAAAAATACTTACAATTAATTAAATTACACTTCACTGATGTATTTGTACTGTGACATTGGAATCCAGTTGGTAAGATGTGAAGTGTCAGAGGTAAATATCAAAGGTTGAGTCAACTTGTTCCCATCCCAGAGAAGAGATTTGAGACAAGTGCTATTTTAGAAAACTGTATTCAGTACATTTATACATTTTATTCATTTATTTATCCATTTATTCATTTATACACTTGCCTCCCCTCCTACCAATAAGCACTAAACAAAATATAGTCTCATCTACTAGGGTTTTAAACCTCAGTTGTCTTTTCCCACACCATCGGAGCTGATGTGTTTTCAAATACTATTGTTGTACAAGTTGCCACAAGAATGTTAAAGCTTTGAAACCAAACTTGGCACCCACTGGGTGGACAAAATGAACCTGCCATGTGAGGTCATGCTATTGTTGACGGTGTTTACTTCAGCAAGCAGGAATTTGTATTCTGCATTGTTCTCCGAGTGTCAACCAAACAGTAAAGGAGCCTTTTCCCTTTAATTCAACAGAATTACTCAATTAAATTGAGCTATCTGAAGCTATCATGCATTAATTTGGAAGTTCCTTGAGGGTAAGAAACATTTTTGACTCTTTGTCTTTCATCTTTGCTCTTGTATTTAGCCAAAGGCTACTTAAAAGTAGATGCAAGGGTATGTACACATTGATAGAAACACACAACAGGGTTTCTAGTTAACCTGATCAGTGTGCTTTAAATAAGTCCCATGAGCTTTAATGAAAAAGAGAGGGTACAGATGGAAGAGACAGTGTTCATAAGAGTATTGTAGTACTCCAGAAAAGTATTGGACAGGTCAAGGATGAGGAACATAGTCATGGATCTAAGGGCAGGATTTGAACCAGAGACTGAATTTATTATCCTATATCACAAGCCCCAGCTTGTGTAGTGTGACTATCAAATAACACTTAATAAGAAAAACCTCATGACTCTTAATTGCAAATCTTCATGTTAGTCTATATTTGATTATAAACATGGAGGCAAGCTAATTAAGCTTTATACTTTCTTATGTGACTCAGAGTAATTTATCATCGCCTTTCATCAAAAGATTTTGAACTTGGAAAGATAAAAGCAAACCGAAAGTGACTTGTCATTAGTAATCTATCCCAGTTAAAGGGTAAAATGGATGAAATTAGAGATTAATAGCATGAAGTGCGAGTGAAAGTGTTTGGAGTGAAAGGTGAGAGAGAGAAAGAGATAGACAAAAGAGAGATAGAGACAGACACCTATAATAAATAACTCTTAAGGAACCAAAGCTATAGTACATCAGGTAGGACGTTTGCCTTGCACATAGCAGACCTGGATTCTATGCCCAGAATCCTATATGGTTCTCCAAGCCAGTCAGGAGTGATTCCTGAGTGCAGATTCAGGAGTAATCCCTGGGCACTGTTGGGTATGGCCTCAAAACAAACTAAAAAATATATAACTTTTTGTATTTATAGGGGTGATAAGGAGGATATTTGAAAAGCATTGCAAAAACCTGCCTTCTTTTCTCTAAGATTTGTCAATAGTGTTGAAGTCAAGTGTTCAATTGATGTTATTGGTATTATATACAATCATTTTCATCATTTAATCAACCAATTTTAATGGCTTGTTATTTTGCTCCACAGCTTTCTGAAAAGCCCCCCCCCAAATTGTTCTGATCTAAAAGGCATAGTGTGTTACTAAATATATCCTCAATTATCAAATCAGGTTTTGGCACAGTTTACTTACAGCACTGCTATCATAATACACTGATAAACAAACCTCTTTCCTTTCTAAAGGCGGGTGATTTCTTCAGATGGATTAGCTTTCACCAGTCCCTAATAGAGCTGAACTTGATATGAGAAACAACTTTCTCTTAATTATGCCTTTTTATTTGGAGTATCTTTAGAGTGTAGCTTTCACATGGGATTGCAGAGAGTGGACACAAGTGTGCAGAGTGAAGTGTCGTCCTTTCCTGGATTACCATGAACCCACTTTGATGAGCTGCAGACACTTTATCCTGAGAACATTTTCTGTCCCAGAGGGTCCCTAGTTATAGAGACACTAGCTGATTTATAGGCCAAACTAGAGCACCAATATCTACATCACCAGTCCTTATCACCAATTTAAGAAATCTAGATTTCAATCTACTTTTTCACAGAACAGAAAAAAGACTTCTTTCTCCACTTGTGTTAACACTTTATCAATTTATATTTCAAAAGCACCACCCAGAAAGTATGAGATAACCCTTAATAAATTAGATTAACAAACAAGAGTTTAATTTTCACAACATCAAGTAAATGTTACATTCCCCCCCTCATTCAAAATAGATTTTAGTGGATTTACATTTAATTAGAAAATAAAAATCTCTCAAGTACAAAAACAAATGTTTTAATTTTCTAGACATGTTCTCTTTTCCCTTGATGGGAGAAGAAAAAAATAAGAGATGATGGAATAGGATGTTGGATACTTAAAGTTCTCTCAAATATGTACATGAGGATAAATTCACTTAAAAACAGGACAGAAATTAGGGCTATTAAAAAGTACTTGTATTATTTCTAATTATCTGCCATATTAAAATTATGTAAAAAAATTTTAATGATGGAATAATATGACAAGATTACTACCCTTTTAAGTCACATCATATACAAATAAACAAAGTATTATTTATTGTGACTGCACTTTAAACCTTGAAATGGAAACACCCAATATATGACCATCAAATAGACAAAACAAGTCCATACCAGGAAAATGTAAAAAAAAATAAAAACAGGAAAACATGAATATTTTTGAATTCACAATAAATTGCCACTCAACCTCTTAGATACTGGGGTCCATCTGTAACCTCCTCAGTGTGATGGATCTGAAAGCAAAAGATTAGATAATATTTTCCCCTTCCTCCTGCAATGCTTAACTCTCCTTTTACTTATATGGTAAAATTTTTTTAATTGATTGTTTTTAGTTACAGTCAATCATAAGGAACTTATTCGAAATCTTTTGAAAACAAAAGCCCAAAATGAGGGGTAAAGTGTCTTCCAGCTCTCGGAAGCTCTTTATAGCTCTTTATATATTAAATGAGAAAAGAGATAGTGGAAAAGTCATTCTAATGAACTCATTCACTTCTCTTTGTGATTTCAACATTGTTTTCTCAAAGAACTGTCAGTTTCTTTAATAGATGTTGTGCTGGTCCTAAAACTGTGTTAATGACTCCCTTAGATGAGCCAAAATGCCACAATTTAGCATTTAAGTCTTTCCATATATATATATGTATATACATATATATATGTATATGTATATACATATATATGGAACATGTGTCTCTAGACCAACTTGAGATTTTAGTCCAGGATATTATTCATAACATACTCTACACTTCAAGAATTTATGGTGAACCCACCAAGTACAGAATTACTTAATATCTGCTATGACCATTGCAATTGCCCTGAAGGAAAAGATAGTAAAACAAGAATGGTGCAGATGAGATGTGACTAAACATGAAAATATGCACAGACATTCACATAAGCCATTGCTGCCAATGAAGCTCTGGAGAGGGAAGGAGAAGGGAAATGGACAGACATGTGATTCATTTTGTGACTCAGTCGACTGAAACAAAATACCATAGAGGGAGTAGAGGGAGGATTATTTCTCACAGGTCTGCAGACTGGGGAGTTCAAGGTCCATATCTGGCTATTTTCATTCCTTTGAATCTGTCCTCTGTCCTTGAAGGGGGGGAAGAGAGAGAGAGAGAGGAGAGAGAGAGAGAGAGAGAGAGAGAGAGAGAGAGAGAGAGAGAGAGAGAGAGAGAGAGAGAGAGAGAGGTGATCTCTCATCAGGAGTCCCTCATAGAAATCTACCCACACTTAAGAACCTCAAGACATCAGCTGCTGCAGGCATGAATCAAGGAAAAAATAGCTAGATGAAGATAGGATTGAAGATGTATCTCCAGTTGGTGGCTAGGTACGGGGAAGGGGTTTGACCAGGACATTTTCCCAGTGTCTTGGCACCAGCTGGCATGACTAGGAGGTATTCAGCGGCAGCTGATGGGTGATTGGTGATAGTGTTGGAGATAGTGGCTTCCCTCAAGTGCCTGGGCTTCTCAAGGTGATTTTAGCACAGCAGACTTCTTTCACAGCCAGTCAGACTCCAGGAGTCAATCTTCAACAGCAAAATGCTGTATCTGGCAGTGTCTTAAGGATACAACTTGGAAACTGACCCACAACCATGTTTTCAAGAATTTATTGGTCAAAGCAAAGAGCCTGCCCAGAATATAAACTCACTTCTTACTGTTTGGTAGTGTCTTGATGGCTTAGTGTCTGATCATGGTGCCTTCTTCTGGCTGCCTACTGCCCTTATTAAAAAAGTCATCTCCACAGGTACAGTGAAAATTCATCTCTTTCATTACAATATATCTATAGTCTCGGTTTTTCCCAATTTTTTTCCAGGCTAAGATTCAGTTATATAGGGACTTAACATGACCCTTTTTGTCTCCTTTTTTGTCTCCTTGAATTAGCAAGTATGTGTCTCATCATATACTCTCCACATGTATCTTTTCCATCATTATCTTCATATCTGTGCTCATAATTCCTTGATATAGAGTTTCATAAAGGCACCTTGACATTGATTTTGTTTTCTCTCAGAATATTACTTATTACCCCTAAGGACAGGGGAAAAATAAATATGACTTTAAATAACAGCCAACAAATAATGAAGAGCCATTTTTAACATCATGTGTATTTGACATTTTATATGCTATAGTTAAGGTGTTGCCCACAACTCTTTGTACTATAAAAGAACAATTTGGACATCTAAGTTGATTCCATATCTAAGCTATTGTACTAAGTTCTGCAATGAATAGCAGGGTGCATATGTGCTTTAGAATGAATCTTTCCCCTTGGGTTAGACTAGCTATCCAATAACAAATGAATAGACTATAAAGATGTAGTAATAGATGCCACTGGAATACTACACAGTGACAAGGAAGAATGAAATCATGTAATTTTCTGCAACCTGATTGAAATGGAGAATAACATGTTGAATGAAGTAAGTCAGAGAAAGACAAACATGGAAAGATCTCATTTATCTGTAACTATATATCCAAAGCACAGTCTTAGCAAAAATAAAAACATAAGATCTAATCTACAACTACTGAACTTCAAAATGTGCCTGCCAGGGTGACAGGGTTGGGGTGGGTGGCAAGTCAGAAGGCACAAGGAAACACAAGTGAAAGGAAGTGGAAATTGGTAGTGGGGTTGGTGTCTGAACACTATGCCTAAGACTCAACTATCAATAACTTTATAAGTTATGATTCTTTCATTAAATAAAATAATTTTAATACTGTAGTCACATGTGTTAAATAAATAAAAGACATATTTCCTTTAATATTTTATTTTATTGTTTTTATAAATAAATTATTTAATTGAATCACCATGAGATAGACAGTTACAAAGTGTTCCTTGTTGAGTTTCATCATACAATGCCCAACATCTTTCGCCAGTGCATATTTCCCAACAACAATGTTCCCAATTTCCCTTCAAGGTGAAACTGAGGACTTGGTTTCCCCTGCCTGCATCTGGGGAGACATTCTCTCTCTGTCTCTCTTTTTCTCTCTCTCCCTCTCTCTATTTCTCCTCTCTCCTTCCTTCTCTCTCTCTCCTCTCCTTCCCTCTCTCTTCTCTCTACCTTCCTCTCTATCCTCTCCATCTCTTCTCTTGCTCCCTTTTTTCCTTTGAGGCATTATGTGTAGTTTAATATGGTTATTGAAGGGATATTATACATATCACATTATCTCAAAAAGGACATTTTATCTGAAGACAAATGGCCTATTTTCATCCACCTGTTTCGTCTCTCTGCCTCAGCCCTTCCAACCCTCATTCGAATCTCCCCAGCTAAGCGGTTCCCTCCACTGTTATGTCCCAGTCGCTTCCACTGCTGCAACTGAGCTTCCTGGTCCTCTTCTGCATCCTAAATCCAACGTTTTCTCTATTCTGAAATGTTCCCTGTTGTTCCTTACATATGACTCTTTGCTTTTTTTCATTTGCCTTTCATTCCTCTTATTCTGATGTCGAGGCCTTAAACCCACCAGGGCTGCACTCACTCGCTCTGTCCTCAGCTGGGCCTTCTGTGCTGCCTTCTACAGCAAGGCCAGAAAGAAATTTTTTCAGCTTCAAGACCTTCTGTAAAGCCCTGAATTGACTCCTGTTTGATCTCTCTGGGTAAGATTTTATTTTCATTTTTTTAAGACTTTGGATTTTTGAGACACTTTTTGATATTCTTTTTCAAACATTCCTGAACTTCTTGAGTGTTGTTTGTTTCTTTTCTCTTTTTCCTCTGTGTATTTCCTATTTGTTTGCTTATTTTGGTCTGGAGTCAGTTTCAACATGCTCCAGGGTCACTAGCCTGTTGTTCGTTATCTTGAGTTCTTGGCCTTTTAACTCAAACATTGGGTTCACCTGCTGACATTTGTTCACGTGGGATGCTACCCTGTGGGATGTGGAATTCAGAGTAGGGAGCTCATTTCCAGTAGGAATTTGCCTGTGGGTTTTAGGTTGTTTGGGTTAAGAACATTCCCCCCACCCCAAATAACAGAAGTCTTTGCTTCCCCACAGAAGTCCTCCAGGATAGCAGCAGCCTAAGATTTTGTATGCCAATGGCTAGGCTTTGGGGGCTTTTTGCCCATTTGGGAAACACAAATCCAATTCAAAATTCATATGACTGTGAACCGTACAATATAAGGAGTCTCCAAATTTGTGGTCAACGTAACCCATTTTAGAATATACAATTCAGTGGTTTTACGTATATTGACAGTGGGATGGAACCATCATCATGAGATATTTTTAGAACATTCCATTATCCATAAAGCAGTCACTCTCTTGTCCTCCTACACAGTCCTCTACAACCATGCAAATGATTTTAGGATATTAAGCCTCACCCAAGATAGCCAGAATCCTTTGTCCTCATCCTGGGGGATGGATGGGACTTCTTCTAATTCTATTATATAGGTAAATGGCTTTTTTATATCTTTATTATATTGCCAACTAAAGAGAAATTCATCTCCTGCCCAAGATTCTGGCATAGACCCTTTGGACAAATTGTCATTCTCAGTATTGAAATTGAGATATGCACAGATAACTAGAAAAATATCTCAACCTTAATGAAACCTTATTCTTAGGAGAAAAGCAATACAGCTCCAAAAATCTTGAAGAAAAAGGGGGTGAGGAGTAGAGGAGAAAACAGATATTGGGGCTGGAAGGAATTCAAAAACCAAACTACTCTATAGTTCACTGTAGCATTTGGGTTTACATCCTGAGAAATAATATTGTAGATGGTTTTGTGTGAGTAGTGGTATGATAAGACTAAGACTTAAGCAAATCACTCTAGGGAGTAGAGCTAGCTCACCAAGCAGGACAAAATGGCTTGCATGAGGAAGCCCTGAGTTTGATCCTTGGCACTGAATGGTTTCCCCCAAACACTACAGAATGGTTTAAAAGTACACAAACAAAAAGAGAGTGATAATAGCTGGTATTCTGAGATGAGACAGCAGGGATAGGAGAATAGGACAGGGAGAACAAGTTGAGCTCTTTTGCAATAATCTCAAGAGAAATAATAGTTGATGAATCCGAGGCAGCAATAGCAGAGAATAAGAAGTAGCTGTGGGCCCGGAGAGATAGCACAGCGGCGTTTGCCTTGCAAGCAGCCGATCCAGGACCAAAGGTGGTTGATTTGAATCCCGGTGTCCCATATGGTCCCCCGTGCCTGCCAGGAGCTATTTCTGAGCAGACAGCCAGGAGTAACCCCTGAGCAACGCCGGGTGTGGCCCAAAAACCAAAAAAAAAAAAAAAAAAGAAGAAGTAGCTGCACGTTTTATCTTTTTATTTGCATTGACACTTGAGTCCTCAGAGTCTTCTAATGAATAGGTTCCATCATAGAAGAGAAAAAGTCATTGGGGTGGCAGTAGACTGACTAACCATCAGCCCTCCCACATCTGCATACTAATCCCAGAATTTATGAATATGTAGGGTCACATGGTAAAAAGGATATTAAATAGGAGTACTAAGCAGGAACCCTTAAAAAAAGGAGATTATCTTAGGTTGGGGAGTGAATACATTCACCAGAATATTTAAATATCAATCAAAGATGTAATCAGTAATAGAAGCAAAAACATGGCACCATGGGTAGACTCAGCCTAAAGTTGCCAGCTGTGAAGATGGAAGACGGGGGAATATGCCTGAAAATGAGGCACTCTATAACTATATATATAAATTGTTGGAGTACACCCAGTGGTACTCAAAAATTACTTCTGACTCTGTGCTCAGGGAAGCATTCCTGGTGGGACCAGGGGTACTATTTGGAATGCTGCCAGATCAGACACAAGCTCCCTATCTATTTGGTTTCTGGGGCAAGTGCAGGATTCTAGGGTTTCTTCTACATTTACAAGGACCACAGTAAAGCTGATGCCTGTGTTTAACCCAGGTTTAAAAAAAAGCCAAGAAAATGAATCTGTGTTGTAATGAGCCACTTGGTTTGTCTTTGTTTGTTACAGCCACAGAAGAATCTCAGAGAGTGTCCTAGTTTTATATGGAGCAAATGAAATGATGGAGCAACCCATAGTGTGGAGGATAGAGGAAAGACAGGTCAAAATAAGGAGTCAAACGTCTCTTTTTCTGTGTGTTGTATTCCTAGAAGAAATATGATGGGCAGATACCAAGGGTCACATGTACACATGCTTACATGCCATAGGGTAAAAACCAAGAGGCATCCCAATGTCCATTGAAGGAAAACTATTCTATCAAGGCACAAACACATGATGGAATATTACATGCCTAGAACTACATCTGTGGTAAAATGGAAAAATCTTTTTTTACTTATTTGAAGAAAATACATCACATAGTTGACCATACTACATTTTTTCAGATAAGTTAGGTAAAGGTGATTAAAAAGAATAGGAATAAAAAATAAAAATGAAAAAGAACAGAAGGTTTTCCTGTCTGGAAACTCTGGATACAGCTGTCTCTGCTAGGCCTCTTAAGCACGGCAGACATTTTGAGGCTTCCCTCTGCTTGCTTCAGACTGGGAACTTTGATCATCTCTGGCATCCATCCCCTGAGGGCTCACTCTTCCTGAGATGAGTCTTTCCTATCTGGAGACTGTGGATACAGCTGTCTCTGCTGGGCTCTTAAGCACAGCAGAAATTTTGAGGCTTCCCTCTGCTTGCTTTAGACTGGGAACTTTGATCATCTCTGACTTCCATCCCCTGAGGTGAGTCTTTCTTGTCCAGAGACTGTGAATACAGCTGTCTCTGCTGGGCCTCTTAAGACATTTTGAGGTTTCCCTTGGCTTGCTTCAGACTAGGAATTTTGATCATCTCTGCCATCCATCCCCTGAGGGCTCTCTTCTCCTGAGGTGAGTATTCCCACCCAACAAAAATATACTAGACATAAAAAGAGAAATGGAAGAAAGAGTCCTACTAGATATATATAGGACACTCCATCCTCAGAAACCAGGATACATTATTTTCCAACATACGTGGGTCATTTTCCAGGATAGACCTTATGCTGGCACATAAAACATACCTCCATAAAATCAAGAGAATAAAAATTTTGCAGGCTACCTTTGCTGACCACAAGGCTCTGAAGTTAGATGTGAACTACAAAGAGACGCACAAGAAAAATTTTAACAGCTGAAAATTAAACAGCCTACTAAACTGAACAACCAGTGAGTCAGATATTAATTCAAAAAGAAAATCAAAACTTTCCAGGAAACAAATGACAATAAAGACACAAACTATCAGAAGCTATGAGACACAGCAAAAGTGGTACTGAGAGGAAAATTTATAGCTTTCCAAGCACACATCAGGAAAAAGGAGCATACATGAATAGCTTAATGATGCAGCTTATAGAATTAAAAAATGATCAACAAAAGGAACCAAAAATAGGAAGACAGAAAGAAATAATAAAGCTAAGAGCAGAAATCAATGAAATGGAAACCCAAAAAACAATCCGAAAGATCAATGAAAGCAAAAGTTGGTTCCTTGAAAAAATAAACAAAATTGATAGACCATTGGCAAAAGTCACAAAGAAAGAGAGGGGGAACAACTTGATAACCCGTATAAAAATGAAAAGGGGGAGATCACTACAGATACTGCAGAGATTTAAAGGGTATTCAGAGACTACTTTGAGAAACTCTATGCCAATAAATATGAGAACCTAGAAGAAATGGATAAACTCTTGAACTCTTATAGCCTTCCATGGTTGAATAAAGAGGTTGTAGCATATCTAAACACCCCCATCACTATTGAGGAAATTAAAACCGTAATCAAAAGTTTGCCCAAAAACAAAAGCCCAGGCCCAGATGGATTCACTAATGAATTCTTTCAAATCTTTCAAGAGAAAATACTACCAATCCTGGCGAGACTCTTTCATGAAAGTGAAAAAATAGGAACACTTCCAAATAGTTTTTATGAAGCCAATATCACCTTAATACCAAAACCATATAGAGATGCTGCCAAATAAGAAAATTACTGACCAATATCCCTGAGGAACACATGCAAAGATCCTTAGCAAAATCCTGGCAAACAGGATTCAATGTCACATCAAGAAGATAATTCACTATGATCAAGTAGGTTTCATCAAAGGAATGCAAGGATGGTTTAACATCCGTAAATCTATCAACATAATACACAACATGAAAAATAAAAATCACATGGTCATATCAATAGATGCAGAGAAAGCATTTGATAAGGTCCAACACCCATTCTTGATAAAAACTTTCAGCAAGATGGAAATAAAAGGAACCTTTCTTAATATAGTTAAGGCCATTTACCACAGCCAATGACAAATATCATCCTCAATGGAGAAAAACTAAAAGCCTTTTCTCTAAATTCTGGTACAAGACAAGGCTGTCTTCTCTCACCACTCCTATTCAACATAGTACTGGAAGTACTTGCTATAGCGATTAGGCAAGAAAAAGATATCAAGAAAATTCAGATAGGAAAGGAAGAAGTCAAGCTCTCACTGTTTGCAGATGACATGATACTCTACTTAGAAAACCCTAAAGACTCTACCAAAAAGCTTCTAGAAACAATAGATTCATATAGCAATGTGGCAGGCTACAAAATTAACACACAAAAATGGCCTTTTTATGCACCAATAATGATAGGGAAGAAATGGAAATTAAGAAAACAACCTCATTCACATTAGTGCCACACAAACTCAAATATCTTGGAGTCAACCTGACTAAAGATGTGAAGAACCTATACAAAGAAAACTATAAAATACTGCTCCAAGAAATAAGAGCGGACACGCAAAAATGGAAACACATACCCTGCTTATGGATTGGCAGGATCAACATCATTAAAATGGCAATACTCCTGAAAGCATTGTACAGATTTAATGTGATTCCTCTAAAGATACCCATGACATTCTTCAAAGAAATGGATCAAACACTGTTGAAATTTATTTGGAACAAAAAACACCCTCGAATAGATAAAGCACTCCTTTGGAAAAGGAATGTGGAAGACATTATTTTCCCCAATTTTAAGCTGCATTACAAAGCAATAGTTATCAAAACAGCATGGTATTGGAATAAAGACAGACCCTCAGATCAGTGGAATAGGCTTGAGTACTCAGAGAATGTTCCCCAGACATACAACCACCTAGTTTTGATAAAGAAGCAAGAAATCCTAAATGGAGCAAGGAAAGCCTCTTCAACAAGTGGTGTTGGCACAATTGGTTAGCCACTTGCAAAAAGGCGAACTCAGACCCCCCAAGTTAACACCATGTAGGAAGGTAAAATCCAAATAGATTAAAGACCTTGATATCACATCTGAAATCATAAGGTATATAGAACAACATGTAGGTAAAACACTCCACTACATTGAGATAAAGGCATCGTTAAGGAGGTGTAGTAAAGCAGCCCTTAGGATGGGCTTGGATGGTGGTGGACACATGGAGGGACCTTTCTCTGCCATCCCAGGCCACGTGGCTCTGCAACCCCCTTCAGCTGGAGGGTATAGAACTCACTCACAGGCAGGCTTCCAGAAAGAAAACATTTTTATTGGCCCTGGCCATTATGTGTGGCCTATATTATAAAACTAATTAAGCACATGCCATTCTTAGCTTGCCCTGCATCTTAACTCCTTTCATCCATGTCTCATCCAACCTCCATGCAGGTTAATCCCTTCATCCAGGTAAATGCAAATTCCTCCTAGCTACCTTTCCATGCAGGTAAATGCAAATATCCCCTCTCGTGGCCCTTAGGCCACACCTTTATAATCTCCCTAGACTCCTCCCATTTCTGGGAGGGCCTACCAGGTAGTCACACGTAATATCCGCCCAAGACTCCTCCCAGAAATGGGAGGGTCTAGCAGGTAGTTACACATAAATCCGGGGTGGAATCACAAGGAGAAAACAGCACTCTCCAAACAAGTGGAAGCACAGATAAACAGATAGGAATATATTAAGCTGAGAAGCTTCTGCACCTCAAAGGAGATAGTGCCCAGAATACAAAAGCCACCCACTGAGTGGGAGAAATTATTCACCCAACACCCATCAAATATGGACTAATAATCCAAAATAAACAAGGTACTGACAGAACTTTACAAAAAAAAAAATCTAACCCCACCAAAAAATGGGGAGAAGAAATGAACACTTTGACAAAAAAGAAATACAAATGGCCAAAATGCACATGAAAAGATGCTCCACATCAATAATCGTCAGGGAGATGCAAATCAACAACTATGAGATATCATCTCATACCACAGAGATTGGCACACATCATAAAAAACAAAACAAGCAGTGCTGGTGGGATATAGAGAGAAAGGAACTCTGTTTCACTGCTGGTGGGAATGTCATCTAGTCCAACCTTTATGAAAAGTGATATGGAGATTCCTCCAAAAATTGGAAATTGAGCTCCCATACGATCCAGCTATACCACTCCTACGGATATACCCCCAAGAACACAAAAACGCAATACAAAAATCCCTTCCTTACACCTATATTCACTATTTACAATAGCCAGACTCTGGAAACAACCAAGATGCCCTTCAACAGATGAATGGCTAAAGAAAATGTGGTACATATATACAATGGAATATTATGCAGCCCTCAGGAGAGATGAAGTCATGAAATTTTCCTATACATGAATGTACATGAAATCTATTATGCTGAGTGAAATAAGTTAGAGGGAGAGAGATATACACAGAATAGTCTCTGTGTATATCTATGGGTTTTAAGAAAATTGAAAGACAGTTTTGCAATAATTCTCAGAGACAAAAGAGATGAGGGCTGGAAGGTGCAGCTCATGACATGAAGCTCACCACAATGATGAGTTTAGTTAGAGAAATAACTACATTGAGAACTATCCTCTTGTCCAAAGGGTACTATGGAATTTGCCGTTTTGTTTCTTTTGGGGGAGATACACCTCGTGATGTTCAGAGCTCACTCTAAGCTCTGTGCACAAAGATCACACCTGGTGATTTTCAGGGTGGCATATGTGGTTTGATCTAGGGATCAAACCTAGATCACACCCCATGTAATGCAAGAAGCTTGTACTCTGTTATATCCCTCTGATCTTTTCATTGAGTGTGTATATATATATATATACACAGATATATATTATGTGTGTATGTGCCACTCATGACCATGCTCAGGGCTTACTCCTGGCTCTTCACTCAAGGGTGACTCTTTGCTAGGCTTTAGAAATCATAGGGGATGTTGGAGACCTAACCAGGTTGTGTGCAAGACAAGCACCTTACTATCTTTCTAGTCACTTCATTAGATGATTTATGCTAATCCATTTATGATCTTACGGTCTTCACTCCTAGCTAATTTTATTATTTATTTCAATGTGATAACTAATGGAATTTATCATTAATAAGAGATGCCTTGTCATGTCATAGATGATGATGTGGAGGCACAAAGAAGGTGAACTTTATATTCCAGCTCGCACAACTCAGTGAGGATGGGACTTGGAGAGACATCCTGGTTACAGGCTCCTGAACCCACACTTTATGGCTAAGCCAACCCCAAGCTCTTAACCCTTAAGTCACTAAGAAGAAAAGGAGTTTTGTTTTGGGTTTATTTATTTAGTTTTTTGGGCCTCACCCAGTGGCACTCAGGGGTTACTCCTGGGTATGTGCTCAGAAATCGCTCCTGACTTGGGGGAACATATGTGACGCTGGGAATCAAACCTCGGTCAGTCCTATGTCAACAGATGCAAGGCAAATGCCCTACCACTTGCACCATCGCTCTATACCCAAGAAGAGGAGGAGTTCTTAAAGGATCTTCTGAAATACAAGGGGTGGTGTTAGAGTGAAAACTGAGACGTGACTTTTCTTTGGAGTTGAATTAAATATCATATATTATCATGAATGTCTCTAATAGGAACTGGAGCTAGAAGCCTGGCTTCTAGTTCTATCACATTTTTTACAGCTTCTTAAGTGACTCTACATACCCTACTGTCCTCAAAGGATAGTAGTGAGGAATATTTTAGAATAACAGGGTTGTTGTGTCTACAACAATTATTTCATATTTGTAGAGAAGACAAGATATTTCTTCTATTCTGACAAAAAGAAAAAGCACAGAGGCATGTCCCAGGAGTAATGTTCTAGTTTTTCATAGAGAAAAACTTGGTGATATTACAGACAGATCAATAGAACTGGTACACATAGCAGGTCAGATCCCAACTAAAGAAATTAGGGTAGGAAGCTATTGAAACACTAGCAAAAGATCAGGTCCAATACTTGGTATCTCAAAGATCAAACCCTTAAACTTTCCGGAAAGTTCTAGAAGAAAAAGACAACCCAGAGTAATTCTAACCTGAGGGGTTTAAAAATCAAGTTAAATGCCAGAGATATAGTTCAGCAGATGGGGCATTTGCCTTGCACTTGTCTTAGCACACAGTCAACCAGGTTCAATCCCCAGTGCCACATATAGTTCCCATGTATTGTTCCTGAGCACAGAGCCAGGAGAAAACCCTTGCCCAATTAGGCCAAAGAGATAAAATGAAGGATGATCTCTCTTATTGTTGCATATAAAGAAACAAAGCAACAGAATGGGCAGAATTCAGTAAAAACTAACTTTTAGACTCTGATAATAAACTGACGTTACCATGCTAATGGTAGGATAGAGCAATGGGAAGAGAGAACTGGAAAGGAAGTGAGGGACTAGGAGATAAACTAGAACCTGATGGAGGGTCTTTGACACTTTGGTGGTGATGCAGCAACTTGGCCCCAAAGACATAACCATGAACTCTACTAAAACAATATTATCTTAAAAATAAGAAAAAATGACGTAACATGTTTGTAAAAATAAAATAATGAATAGATTTATCAAATTTGAGCTAGTGGCGAACATAACCAATACTAATTAAGCTATTCTATGTACATGATATTAATGTTTAACTTTAGCGGATTTTTATTTTACTTATTTCTTTTATTTTATTTAAGCAATTGACATTTTAAGTGATTGATATATTTAACACAATATTAATATACCCTTTACAAAGTGATATGTCTCTAGGAAATAACTTTTAAATCCTAAGGAGAGAATAATGGTTATGGTTATGCAATAGTATGAAAGTACTTTATACTGATGAATTATAGACATTAAAGGGGCTAAAAAAGAGGGGGAGGAACTCCAGCTTCCTCTGGTGTGTTCATGTAAGTTTTTCTCAAAATCTGAAAAGCTTACTTCTCAGGACATGCTTTCCATGTCCCAACTCCAGTAGGCCCCAGGCATGTGGATTCTACATTGTCCAGGACTCGTCTGATGGTCAGTTATGCAATCAGGAATGAAGGAAAAACAAATAAAGACATTAGTGACACCACTTTGAAACAAACAACTCCACCCACTCCTCTTCCAAACTTCTGGATGAAGTTTAACTAGAGAATATTCTGAGAATGCAAGAAAATATTTTGAAAATAGTTATAGTATACATGATGTGAGCCCTGATGGTCAAGGCATTCCTCAACATTTTCCTCACACAAAACCAAAGAACAGATAGAATGTGCAAGATGAAGAAGACCACCATGATCAGAAAACTAATTTTCAGACGTTTTTAGACTTGGACCTTGCTGGCCACACGAGTCTGTGGACCTCAGACAGGGGGTGTTCTAGAAACTTCCATACTTGCATTTGAATCAAAATGGCCTCCTTTATGTTTCTATTTTTATTTGTTTGGGTTTTTTTATTGTTGTTTATTTGTTTGTTTTTGGACCATACCCAGCAGTCTCAGATTTACTGTACTCTGCACTCAGGTATCTCTACTGGCAAGCTAGTGGGACCATATGGGACACCAGGGATCAAATTCAGGTCATCCATGTGCAAGGTAAACGTCCTACTCACTGTGCTATCACTCCATTCCCCTTTATTTCTATTTTTATATCAAGTTTTCATATATCTGAAATATTGACCCACATTTGTGATGATAAAACATTTTCTAATTATGGCTTCCCTTTCCTTCCCCATTGTCACAACGGTGTGCTTGCAATGACCAGGAGTCACACATGTGGTTGTCATGCTGGCTGGAGGGCATACCTTAAGTTGTGATGCACACACAGCCTTGGTGAGGGTACAGTGGGAATGATATGATAACAATCATATTAATGATTATTGGGAGTCCTATTTAAGGTGTTTCACCTAAAAAAGCATAATAGCAATGAGAATCAGGTCTGTGTCTGTCTTTGCACCTTTAACTCATCCCAATGCCTCACATAGATGATGCAAAATTAGTATTTGATGAATCTATGTCGAATGAATAATTTGACTTAGAAGAGGGCTGGAGAGAGGCTGAAGGTTAAAAACTTGCCTTTCACACAACCAACCAACCCATTAGATGCCAGTACTGACTATGGTCCCCCAGCATAGTCAAGAGTGATCCCTAAGGGCAGATCCAGGTGTGGCCAAAAGAATAATTGTTTATAGAAGGTTCAGAAGGTCCAAGGGCCTGATGGTGAGACAAAAGCCCTGAATTCCCTCTGACCCAATTCGATCCTCTGACCCAAGCTGAAGAACCAGCTTCTCTCGATCTTTAATCAGGTACATTAAGAATCCAGTTTTGACCTAGGAGTGTGAATCAAGTATGTACAACAGTCCCCCAATTACCCTTTGGAGTTCATCTCTTTGCAGCTCTCCGAGAGAGAGAGAGAGAGAGAGAGAGAGAGAGAGAGAGAGAGAGAGAGAGAGAGAGAGAGAGAGAGAGAGAGAGACCAAGCCAGTCTTCAGGCTCAAGACTGAGCATCGAACCTCATGAGCACTGAAGTTCTGATTTCTCTTGTGTTATACTCCTCTGCTCATATAGGCGCTGGACTCTCATGGTGAACAGTGGCTGAAGTTCAGCAATTCTTATTTCTAGGCCAACTTGCATCTCTCAGGATCCCATTTGTAATGTTCTTTAAAGAAACCTCATTTGGAATAAAACATGGGAAAGTGGTCAAACAACACCGGGTATCAGTTAGAAAAGAATTGCTATGGAATTATAGTACACAACATGGTGATTAAGGCTAATACAACTCATGTGTTAAATGTTGTTGCTAAGAGAAGATTTGGAACCTTCTCATCACACATAAAATATGTGTAGGAGATGCTGGGTGGTAACCAGATTTCCCAGTTGAATAGTTTATGCCAAGATCACACCAATTGTACCTCAATTAAAGATCACCAATCTAGTTTCTTTCAATAAATGTTCCATACCAGAGCTTCATTACTCAAGAACAAAATTCACATTTGCCTTCATATTAAATCTTTTTTTTGTTTGTTTGTTTGTTTGTTTTGTTTTAGGGCCATACCTGGTGGCGCTCAGGGGTTACTCCTGGCTCTCTGCTCAGAAATCACTCCTGGCAGGCATGGGGGACCATATGGGATGCCAGGATTAGAATCACCATTGGTCCTGGGTCGGCAAAGTAAATGCCCTACCACTGTGCTATCTTTCTTGCCCCTTGAATCTTTTCTATTGCACTTATCTTTGTGTAACACACATATACCTACAAACACATGCACATCATTTGCTGTGTATTCCCTGTACTGGAAAGTATGGCTCATGAAGTAGGCATGCAAGCCTGCTTTGTTCACAACTTTATGCTAATCCTCAGAGCAGTGCCTTGTCTTTTTTTTTTTTTTTTTTTTTTGGTTTTTGGGCCACACCCGGTGACGCTCAGGGGTTACTCCTGGCTATGCGCTCAGAAGTCGCTCCTGGCTTGGGGGACCATATGGGACACCGGGGGATCGAACCACGGTCCGTCCTAGGCTAGCGCAGGCAAGGCAGGCACCTTACCTCTAGCGCCACCACCCGGCCCAGTGCCTTGTCTTTTAATTCACATTAATTAAACAAATAATCAGAATAACTTACTCAACTGAGCTCTCTGTGTAGTAAAATGTGTATTTTTGTGGGTATTTTTCAATTTTATTTTACTCACAATGCTTTACAATGTTACTATACTACCAATGGAAGAGTTTCATACAACATTTCTAGAGCACATACACACATAGACACACATGTGTGTCTGTCTTCCTCTACTGTTGTCCCTGGTAATTTCCCACCTCAGCTCCTCTCCTCACCTCCTCCATTCCACTGCCCACCTCAAAAGCCTCCTCAAAAGCATCTACACATACATACAATCACACATACCATGTCTCACTGCCAAGATAGACTCATTATTAGATTCTGTTGCTTTTGGCCATTTATTATTTCTTTACTATGCTTTCTTATATTTTTCATGAGAGAGAGAGAAAAAGAGAGAGAGAGAATGAAGTCAGAGCAATAGCACAGCAGTAGGGCATTTGCCTTGCATGTGGCCAACACAGGACAAGCACTGGTTCAATTCCTGGCATCCCACGTGGTCCCCTAAGCCTGCCAGGAGCAATTTCTGAGTGCAGAGCCAGGAGTAACTCCTGAGTGTCGCTGGGTGTGACAACCCCTCCCCCTCAAAAAGAGAGAGAGCTCATTCTGTCTCTTCTGGCTGACTTCATGCAGCATGAAGGTGTGCTTTAATTCCATTCTGTGTATACTTTTTAATTTCTTTTTTCTTTCTTTCTTTTTTTTTGATTTTTTTTTTGTTTGTTTTTGTTTTTGGGTCACACTTGGCAGTGGTCAGGGGTTACTCCTGGCTCTATGCTCAGAAATCACTCCTGGCAGGCTCAGGGAACCATCTGGGATGCCGGGATTTGAACCACCGTCCTTCTGCATGCAAGGCAAATGACCTAACTCCATGCTATCTCTCCGACCCCCACTTTTTATTTTCTTAATAGCTTAATAAAGTAAGGTGTTCCAGAAAAAAAGCAGGATGAGTAACTCAAGGCAGGAAGTAAATGTGATTACTCACAAACAAGAAGTTCTTATGGAAGAGTCAAGAATGTTCTAGAATGGTATTGGGGTGATGGTTGTACAACTCTGTGAACATTAATTAAATTTTGTTCCATGGGACCGGTGAGGTGGTGCTAGAGGTAAGGTGTCAGCCTTGCAAGCGCTAGCCAAGGAAGGACCGCGGTTCGATCCCCCGGCATCCCATATGGTCCCCCAAAGCCAGGGGCAATTTCTGAGCGCTTAGCCAGGAGTAACCCCTGAACATCAAACGGGTGTGGCCGAAAAAACCAAAAAAAAAAATTTGTTCCTGAAGAGATTCATTTTAATAATATGTGAATTATTTTATATGCCAATTCTTGGCAATTTTAGTGATTCGAATTATTTCCATTTTGTTAACTTAGAGAATTGCTAGCTAATTTTACATCGACTTTAGTTGTTACCAACTAGTGGATTCTGATGACAAAACTAGTGCCCAATGGTCATTTCCAGTTCATTTCTTGGAGGAGCCCATTTTTCTGAGTTTGATCACTCACTTGAGCAAATCGTGGTCCCTATCATTCCTGCTATTATAAATTGATGATCAAGCTGCATCACCATTAAATTAGAACCTGTTTATTATCAAAAGGAAATTCTATCTAACTATCACCTACGACATGCATCCTTACGTAATTAAATGCAAGTCTTCCTGAAATCACCACCAGCCATGTGGTTGACTGGGGGAGCCTGCTAATGCCTATTGCCTGCCCCATTTCCCCCAGACCTGTGGATTAAAGGGTAAAGGGAGAGGTGGCCTCAGCCCGGCAGATCCCCAGTTCCCAGTGTTGCTACTGTATAAATACATTGTCACCTGGGAACCATGTGGCCTCTGCAGAGCTAGGAGACCTGGCAATAGGACCTCAGGGCCTTCACTGGCCGATGAGTAACTCAGACCACCCCAGCTCAGGAGCAGAAAGGTGGGTCCCAGATGGGGATGAGAAAGGGATCACTAGTCAATGACCCTGTCCACTGGGCGAGACCGGAGTGGCTCACAGGCCTTATGAAAGAGCTTTTCCCTCCTCCTCATCAGCCCTTTTTCCCAAAAAAAGTTGTCACTCTTGCGACAACTGTTGTTAGTCTACCGTGATATCATAGTGCTCATAATTATAGGTTGCCTCTAGGAAAGGAAACAGGATGTGCAAGACCCACTGGATAATAATACATGGTATATACTCCCTATACAGTGCTCATTACCAGATCACGTATTTTCTAGAAATGCTCTATATACAATCTACTCCAGGTAGCCTTTCCCCAGTAAAGTTTACCCTCACCAAACAGGATTGGACCAGAAAATGAGAAACTTTTGCTGGCTTTAACCATTTCTTCTATCTCTCTCTCTCCCTTTCTGTATTTTATGTCCCATCTCACCTGGGTCTGCTTTTTAACTGTAACCCATGGATCAATCGCATGAGTATATAGGTTCACCATACTATTGGCTGTCTAATGTTCATCTGTAATAGATATATCAATTTTATGGTATAGTCTCCCCAGACAGTGCGCATTACCATATCACTTGGTTATTTAGACTTGAAAATCATGATTGTTCTTAAGAATGAATACTCCACATACAACTTAAGCTGTGAAGCCTTTCTTCAATCTAGTTTGCCCTTACCAAACATGATCGGCCTAAAAGGGAAAAAAGGGAGGGTATGGACCAGAGCAATAGTGCAGCAATATGGCATTTGCCTTGCATGCAGCTGAGCTAGGAAAGACCTCGGTTCGATCACTGGCATCCAATATGTTCCCCCAAGCCAGGAGCAATTTCTGAGCGTATAGCCAGGAGTAAACCCTGAGCATCACTGAGTGTGGCCCCAAAAACCAAAAGACCAACAGCGTTCGGGATTTGAACCACTGTCGTCCTGCATGCAAGGCAAATGCCCTATCTCCTTGCTATCTCTCCAGCCCCCTCTTCTCTTTAAGTGTTCTGTCCCATATCACCTGGGAAAGCTTTTCAAATGTAATCCATGAATCTATCCTCCGGCTGCCAATGTAGGTGCATGAGTGTCTGTACGCCATACCAATGTCAGTCTAATCTCTGCCCGTAATAAATATAATGTCTATGTAGTATAGTGTTGTCCATTCTATCACAAATAACCCTTCCTCCCACCTTTTTCTTTGGTTAACATCTTACAAACCCTTTTCGAGCCCTTCATATTATTTCTTCACATTTCACTTTTTTTGTTTACTCTCAGTCCTTAACTCCTCACAAAGCAGAACATTCTCCCCAGCCCAGCCAGATGCCAACCAGCTCCCAATGTGAAAAGATAGATTCTCAGCATGAGAAGAAACCGACAGTCTGCTGCTACTGATTAGCTCTTGGTGGCCCCTCTTCCTTCACCTCCCTTCACTGTGGAATTTTGCTTGCTTCCAGATTTGGTTCCTGAGAAATCCCCCACCTGAGGACACTTCCTGATATGGGATATTGTTGGGAGCCATCTTCCCTAGACACCACAAAACCTAATCACAGGTTGAAGTTGCACCCTGTATCTTACCCCTACCTTGCCTATTTCAAAAGATTTAAAGAGAACATATAAATTTCCTTCGAACATTTCTTTTAGGTACACCCCATTTAACAGGCATAACCATTATCAAATATCTTCCCATTTGGCAGCAATTTTCCCTATCCTTAAGATTCATTCAATGCAGAATACTAGTAGACAAATCTCTGTTCAGAGTTCATGTAAGCAAAAGGCTCTGGGGACAATTGGTCTTGACACCTTGGCCCCCCAAATGCACTAGTAATTCCCTGTGGCATTGTCATTTTTTGCATAGACACTTTAAAATGGGAAAAGTTAACAGATGCAAACATGTTCTTATCTAATAGAGCTGGGAACACAAAATTTTTTATACTGCAGTGGGACCTTACACCCTAAACATTGGGCATAGTGACTTGGCTTAAACTCCAGTTGATTGGACATTGACCATTCATTCCTGAACCATGGATACCACGTAAGGAAACAAATATGGTGTCCTACACCAGCGCCCAAAACATAAATTCTACCAAGGAAGGCCATACTACTGCTATGGCACTGACTTAATCCAAAGACAGTTCTTATATAACCCTGACAACCGGGAAACAGCAATAGTCTGCTTTTAGGGCAGGATTCTCTGCAATGCTAACTGATGGTGAAACAAAGTCAGAAGACACTACACACCATCCAGTCTTCAACATAGGACCTATATAGAAACCTGGATCTATAACTACAGAAACCTGACAGCAACAACTGTGAGGCTAAAGAGCTGACAACCAAGTAGGGGGTTGGACAACCAAGTATACCTGGAACTTTGAGTTGGTCTTATGCCAAAATACTTCGGGGTAAGATCTCCCTGTATTTTTGGCCAAATGTCTTTCTTTTCAATTTCTTCCATATTTTTCTGTGCCTACACAAACAACAACTGCCACACACACACTCACACACACACACACACACACATCTTTTTTTAGTGTATCTTCCATCTCTAAAGAAAAACAAAGGAGCATACTAAACCTTCAGCCATTGTATTAATGACTTTATTGGTGATATGATCATTTTCACAAATATAACTGCTAATAAACTCTCTCCCCTTCTTTTTCCATTTTAAATTCTATATTCTCTTTCTATTTCTTAATAACTTTGCTTTCTGTCATCCTGAAACAAATGTATTCTGATCAGCTATGTCAACTATGTGATACATTTTCTTTAAATAAATAAAAAATAAAATAAAATAAAGGTTAAGTGGAGAGTAATCCTAGAGGCAGCCTAACAGAACTTTGTCTTCTTTGGTAGTAAGTGCCTAGATAGATTTCTCATGAACTCCGAAGTTTGTTTTAACAGACTTCCTCACAAAGTCAAGCTGCTCGGTGTTAATTAAACATTCCATACCAAGAAATACAGGCAGCATGGACTGTTCTACCACCTGTATGTGTGTCATCACTAAAGGTGACTCACTTCCTATTCAAAATCTTTTCAAAAGAAAAACTGAAGTCTACCATTGGACTTGTCCAGACCACATCTAGAAATCAGGATGTCTTTGGAGAACCTATATTATTTGGGATAGTGTAGTATTTTTGTGACTATGCAGAATCTGCATCCAGTGGTTTGAACTTAAGTTTCATGGATATCCAAAGAGAGATTTCTAATTAGTCCTGGTGGACAGTGCTTCTAATCAGAGTAGAAGGCCTTGGAAGGGCCTATTAGGAGGTCTTAGGCACCCATGCTAAGGCAATAGGAGAATTTCACTTAAAATATGCAATCGTGTATACAGTTCCAGTGCTGACCTCTTGTCCATGTTTACTGTGATCAAGGGCACTGCTGTTTTAGATTTCTTTTATAGAATGGGATGAGGGTGATGGTGCCCAACCTTGTGGACATGCATTAAATTGTGTACTTAAAGAGATTTACTATAATAATATGTCAATTATTTTGTATGACAACGTCATGACAGTTTTAGTGACCAGATCATTCTAGAACAGAAAGTGCTAAGGTTCATTTCATGGCTCATTTCTTGTGGGGTGGGATCAAGATTTCACAATGGCAAAAATTGGGAAGAAACTTCTAATCTTATTTCAGTCTTCAAATTCACAGTTTCAGCATGACAAGTTTAAGTGCCTCATTGTTCTCATATTAATCAGGCATGTCACTTTATTGGGACCTGACTCAATAATTTCTAAACATATTCCACTTGCTAAAACGTAGCTATTGGATATCGTTGATAGGAATATATGTTAAAATGCTTAATATATTTGAAATAAAATGTAGGGGCCCAGAAAATTGGACAATAATTTAGGGCACATGCCTAGCCTAATATTCAAGTCAGATTCCAACTTGGTCTCACATGGTCTCCTGATCTGAAAGCAATCAACATTACCTGGTGACCCAGATAATCCCAGAACCAGAGCAGCATTGAATCCTCAAGCCCTTGCATTGAATCAATGATCCAGTTGGCTGAGAATAGCCAGTGAGACCCGTAAGCCTCCTTGAGTATTATTTTAGAGCACAAAAATAAATGAGGGGCTATAGCTTTAATGCAGTGGATATGGTGCTTGCCTTACATATGACCAACCTGGGTTCAATCTTTGAAATTTCATTTAGTCCCCCAAGCACTGCCAAAAGTAATTCATAAGCACAGACTCAGAAGTAATTCCTGAGCACTGCTGGGTGTGGTCCCAAAGCAGGAAAATGAAAGGAAGGATGAAAGGGAGGGAGGGAAAAGAGAGAGAGAAAAAGAAAGAAAGAAAGAAAGAAAGGAAGAAAGAAAGAAGAAAGAAAGAAAGAAAGAAAGAAAGAAAGAAAGAAAGAAAGAAAGAAAGAAAGAAAGAAAGAAAGAAAGAAAGAAAGAAAGAAAGAAAGAAAGAAAGAAAGAAAGAAAGAAAAAAAGAAAGAAAGAAAGAAGGAAGGAAGGAAGGAAGGAAGGAAGGAAGGAAGGAAGGAAGGAAGGAAGGAAGGAAGGAAGGAAGGAAGGAAGGAAAAAGAAAGAAAGAAAGAAAGAAAGAAAGAAAGAAAGAAAGAAAGAAAGAAAGAAAGAAAGAAAGAAAGAAAGAAAGAAAGAGAAGAAAGAAAGAGAGAGAGAAAGAAAGAAAGAGAGAAAGAAAGAAAGAAAGAAAGAGAAAGAAAGAAAGAAAGAGAGAAAGAAAGAAAGGAAGGAAGGAAGGAAGGAAGGAAGGAAGGAAGGAAGGAAGGAAGGAAGGAAGGAAGGAATAAACATATTTAGGACCAGAGACATAGCTTAATTGTCTAAGCTCTTGCTTTCCTTGCTGGAGACTCAGGTTCAAACACTGGTACCACATGATCCCCCAAAGGAGTGGCCCTCAAGCATTGTCAGGTATGGCCCAATTAAAAATATATATATATAATTTAAAATTGCATTTCTGATCCCGAGATAGTTTGATCGATTTTTATGAGCTCATCTTGTTCCAAGCTGGAATTTTTTATTGCTGAAGATGAATCCTTCCTTCCTTCCTTCCTTTCTTTCTTTTTCTTTCTTTCTTTCTATTTCTTTCTCTCTTTCTTTCTCTCTTTCTTTCCTTCTTTCTTTTCTTTCTTTCTTTCTTTTTCTCTTTCTTTCTCTCTCTCTTTCTCTTTCTTTCTTTCTTTCTTTCTTTTCTTTCTTCTTTCTTTTTCCTTTTTTTGCTGGGAATAAGCCTTTCTATCATTCCTCAGATTCTAAAAAGTGGTAATGATCCAGAAGAGCTAGGACCAAACTTGAACTGAGAATATCAGTGCTCATAAGCAATCAACAGCAAATTTGTTTTGTTTTGTTTTGTTTTGGGTTTTTTTGTTTTGTTTTGTTTTGTTTTTTCAGTTTCCTTCTGGATCTCATCACTGAACAGGGACAATGGTCTTCTGGGTAAATATGGAAGAACCAGGTCCTAATGGTCTCCTTGAGGCTCTCTGGACCTTTTTTATCTGTTGAACTGTCCCTTGCTCTAATAAATGACATATGCACAGTTTAGAAGAATAAATCTCCTAATAATCCTAACTTGTTTAGCAGTCTGAGATTATTTTGAGCCTCACTTTGGGGAGAATGTGTGCCTTCAGAAGGCTTGTAGAAGTTAGAAATATCAGTTTTTTGAGTGAACTAAATTAGAAATAGTTCATAGTTTGGATTTATCTCTAGTGTAGTTGTATTGATGCCCAGTGTCACCACTATCCTAGACCACCGCCACATCCACTCCCTACCCATTAATCCTGAAACTCAGTTGAACTCAGCCTTTGGGAGAAAGGTCCCAAAAGTTCTTTCTTAGAGATAGTATATGACAGTATTGAGTTGCACCTAAAATTCAGGTGGTAAATTGCTATAGACTAAAAGTCTGAAGTCTTCGATTTAATTAAAAACGAATTCCCATTTGATGGCATTTGGGGAAGGAGTCACTGAGAAGCAATTAGGCCATGAAAGGATTAGTGGCATTACAAGGAGAGAAAGAGAGAAAAGCATGGTTGCTCTGCCATTCAAAGGCAACCTAAGAAGGCAACTGTCTACAAATCCCAGGAAAGCTCAACCCTGACCTTGAACTTCATTGCTTCTAGAACTGTAAGAAATAAATTTCTGTGTTTAAGACATTGATCTACAACATCCTGTTTTTGCAGCCAGAACGGGCTAAGAAAGTGCCAAAAGAAGCACAGGAAATCTCTCTTTTAATATAAGTTAGTAGAATCTCAGACTAGCAACAGATGGACTTCACATGAGGCTGGACAGAGCCCAGGCAAGGAGCCTGAGAAAAGACAGAAAATGCTACTGAAGATTGAAGATTCCCACCATCTTCTACTTTTTCTTGATTCTCTGAGTGAATCATATGGTCTTAAATCTTGGTCCCAAGATTCTTCCTTGTACAGTTTTTCAATTTCTCTAGATTTTATTTCTTCCATTGGGAATAATAAGTTATCTCATGGAGGTGCTATTAAAGATTTCAATGAGACAGTGCCACTAAACCTCTTCCTATACAATGATGTTGAGTAAGGGCTCACTGAGACAAGCAATTCTGCAAAAATTAGGAACCAGATGTTCCTTCCACCTGGACAACTCCACCCATCTATCTTCCAACTGGCCCATTTCCTAGCAAACTTGGACTTGTTTTTCAGGTCTGGGCTAACACAGATCCACAACTTCCTTGGAATGTTTCAGAAGCTTTAGTCTAAATTAGTTGACACTAGTATAATACCTCGTCATCTTCTGGAAAACCTAAACGAAGTATTTTTTTATTACTAAGTACTCCCTTTTTCTTCTTAGCTAGCTATTAGTTCCCCAAAGTCAGAGGCAAAGTCTTTTGAATTGTTCCCCAGGGGTGAGTAGGGTATCTGGCATTTCTATTTGCTAAAACCAATTTTATTAGTGGTTGCAAGAGTCAGTGAATGAATTGATGAATAAAAGATTCAATTCATAGTAAAGACTTGGCAGCAGAGTCTTCCTTAGTATCTCTATTCTGCTGTCTTTTATTCCTCCTGATAGCATTTAAGGAGAAAACTTACCTCCTTCCCACACCCATTTGGAACTGAGATTGTTTATGCTTAACACCAAAAAAGCTTCACATTCAACTTGGATTCCTGTTTCTCCCTGTCATCCAATGAGTTTTATTTCTTTTGTCCTTAAGGCAGGGCTATTATAAATAGACACAGGTGAGAGATAACAGTTCAGGTCTTCAGGCACAGGTTTGTGTCTGGGTGACACTAGGTGAAAAGCCAAGATTGCTCCTGGGCTCACCCCTACTTCTGAGTTTGTCACCTCTCACTTTCACTCAGGGATCTTCTATGCCTGCCATAAGGGGATTATTAGTGGTTCCATTGCTCAGTTCTATAGGAGGTTAGAGAAATATCAGTGACCAAAAAAAAAAAAATCACAACTTTGGGATAAGTGATGTCAAGTCAAAACAAAATGATGTCAGAGGATAGCCCTGACCCAACAAAACCAGGGAAAAGGTTGGGGGAGGAGGTTCTTTGTTTCTTTCTCTGTTTTTAAATCTTTTTTTTTTTTCATTTTATGAATGTACTCCTTTGAAATACAGAAGATAGCCCAGTGATGTAAAACACTTTCCAGTAGTGCTTGACTTTCATTGTTCAAATTCATTACCATCTGTATGTACCAAGTTACCTAGAAGAAGTACCCAGGACAAGCATTAGGTCAATGAGCTTAATCTTCAGTGCTATCTCATATGCAGAGGCAAATCTGACAGGCTTACTGACTATGGGTACCTGATAAGGAAAATAAAAACAACATAGAAACACAAGGTCCAGTGCAACTGTAAGACCTCTTCCCTTTTATGAAGTTAACTCCAATTTGATTCCTCGTAGCATATAGGATCCCCTGAGCACTGCAATGAATGACTCCTAAGCACAGAGCCAGGAGTAGCCTCTGACCACCATTGGGTGTAAGGTGATCCTAGCTAGAACCCTAAACAAAGGTGTTCTCTCAACTTTTCCTTCCCATATCCTTCCTTTGATATGTAATAGCACACTGGATAGTTTCTTTTGTGTCTGACTCAACCTTCTCCCTCCTGATATTGGGAGTTGGTTTGAATAAAGAAAGCAGTTTGGGGGGCTAGAGTGATAGTACAGCAGAAGGGCATTTGCCTTGCATGCAGTCAACTCAAGTTCAATCCCTGGCATCCCATGTGGTCCTTCAAACTTTCCAGGAGAGATTTCTGAGCACAGAGCCCTAAGTAAATTCTGAGTGCTATCAGGTGTGCCCCCTCTCACAAAAGTATAAAACAGTTCTGGCATTTGGCGGCAGCAGGGGAGCACATGGCAGAGAGAGAGAGGCCATGAGGCAAAAATCAGACTAACTCCAATGACTCTCCTGAATGGCTTAGTATTATTTCTTTGCTTCTATCCTGCTTCATCAGACCCTTCCACCTAAGGGGTTAGAAACACAGTGTCTGGGGCAGTCTCACAACCTTGTGGATATTTTTATTTTACAGATGGGTATGGCCCAAGCCCACCTCATTCCCCAGACATACAAAATGTGTCCATTCCCTAGACACACAAAATGTAAAAGTGATCAATGAATTACTCGCTCCCTAGTCTTTCAGACATGGTCTTCATCCATGACTTGTCCTTAAAAAAATTATCCTCTTCTTTTCTACACAGAGGAGCGATCTTAAAATCCTACCAAATAGCATTTGACCAATTCAGTCTATAAAAGGTCAATAGATAATATAAATTTAAGAAAATCCATCTTGGGCTAGGAGTTAAAGTCCTGATCTAGTTAAGTCAAGAATTTATAAAGTTTCCGGAGAGATAGCACAGCGGCGTTTGCCTTGCAAGCAGCCAATCCAGGACCAAAGGTGGTTGGTTCGAATCCTGGTGTCCCATATGGTCCCCCGTGCCTGCCAGGAGCTATTTCTGAGCAGACAGCCAGGAGTAACCCCTGAACATCGCCGGGTGTGGCCCAAAAAAAAAAAAGAATTTATAAAGTTGGTACTTTGCATGTGTGTGGAGCATGGGGGAAAGGAGGTTGTTCCCATGCAGTGTTAAGAGGCCATTCCCAGAAATACTTAGCCAAATATTTGAGCAATGTTTGAACTTGGTAAATGAGCTCAAATGAGGACACTCATAGGGGACATACCTAATAGGTCATGGAACCAGGGATCCAAATTGAACATGCAAGGCATATGCCTCTGACTTCTGAAATATCTCTCCAGCCCTAACTATTGGCTCTTATTATAATTGGGATCATACAAATCATCACTAAATGCTGTGTCTCAAAGACATGATCCAACAGTGAATTTGACATTTCTACAATATAAAAAGAATTTGCAGCTGCTTTGAGCTTTCAACTATGTAAGTAAATCCACTGCCCATTATTAAATTCCACATGTTCAAGCTGATCACAGTCCCAGTGAGCCAACTCTTTAACTGGCTGTGCAATATTTAGCACAAAGAAATAGATATTTGTGGGTAGAGGTGGGTGTAGGATCCAACAACAGCTCAAATAAGCAACACTTCAGAAATTGGGCCCCAATTTGTTCCACTGTAATTTTAGTACTACATAAATTACCAGATGACATAGGTTGGTGTGAATCCCCCTCCAAAAAAATGGCCCCAATTTCACCAAATGGTTTTGAATTCTCAGTAGCACTCATGAACACTTTAGATATCTTAGTTGATCTTCATGTTTTTTTATTGAATGCAACGTACAGGTATATGTATTCTTTTCATCTGAGTGATGTCTATGTAGTTGGCAAGTGTTTTTTCCTGGTCCAAGTCCTCCCTAGACACCTAACAAACACTTAACTTGAAATCTCATGATTTCCAGGATAGTTAGTTCTATACTTGATTGTATTCCAAAGTTCTCAGATGCATGATCAAAGACTTTTTTGGGTAATTCAGTGAAGGTGTTTGGACGAGTTTAACAATTAAATGATGAAAGTAAAGAACAAAAGGGGCAGATCACCCTTTTGCCTGGGGACAAACTTCTTCCAGTTCTCTAAGAGCCTGAAACTGCAAGCAAATCTGAACCTCCAGCCAATCAGAAGCAACTCCTCCCCACTGATTGCCTTAAAGCTGGGGAAAGGTTTTCTCCTGTCATGAAATGGGAAAGCGAACACTGAATCCTCCTGCATTAGCCTGAAGACCAAAAGTCTACCTCTGTTCTGTTTCAGGGGTTGAAGTTCAAATCCTCAGATCCAAACAGGTATTCATCTTGTATCTCCAATTTGGCACTCCTGTATCTCCACCTTAGATTTCCTATATCTAAAACTTGACATTCCTGTATCTCTAAATTGCCTCCTAAACAAACTGGGCTTAATTAGCCTCTGTAAACTGCATAAAAATTCTTTATTAAAGAAAAACAGGCTGGAACTATAGCACAGAGAGAGCAAGCATCCAACCTAGGTTCTATCCCCGGCATTCCATATGGTGCCCTGAGCACCACCAGGAATGACCCCTATGTGCAGAGCCAGGAGAGAGAGAGAGAGAGAGAGAGAGAGAGAGAGAGAGAGAGAGAGAGAGAGAGAGAGAGAGAGAGAGAGAGAGAGAGAGAGAGAGAGAGAGAGAGAGAGAAGCCACTGTTCAAGGACTAGAGTGTTTACTTTAAATATTGCCAACTCAGGTACATATGGTCCACTGAGCCCACCAGTGTGCTTCCTGAGAGCAGAGCCAGGAATAACTCCTGAGCACCATCAGGTATTGCCAATAAAACAAATAAAAAACAAACAAACAAAAACAAGCAAAATCATTGTTCAGCAAGTTATCACTTATTATCATAGATAGGTGCTTTAAAATTGCCCCTTTAATTAAAATAACAGAAAAAGGGCAGGTCCTTAAAAGTTCTTTTGTCAATTATGGCCTAGATTAGTATTTTATTTCTTTCCTTCTTTGTGTTTTTGTTTTTGTTTGGGGCAGTGCTCAGGGGCCACTCCTTTCTTGCTAGGGAATTGCTTCTGGTGTGCTCAAGGAACAAGATGTGATGCCAGAGAACATTCAGGCTTTCCAGATGTAAAGCATGGGCTCGAGCCCTATTTGTTGAGCAGTCTCTAGCCTAAGAAGTGTCATTTACTCACCCATGAACTAACAAAATGACATAGAATGAAACGAAGTTATTTGAGTGTTCACTGTTTACAAAATTAGGCTAGACTCAGACCTCTCACAGGTGCTATTTCTCAGCAGAACATTGATTAACACTGGACGTTCAGAGCATCCTGAAACCCTCGTGTTGGTCTACAAACATATTTGACCAAGAATCACTGGTAGGGGGGCCAGATAGCACAGAGGTAGGGTGTTTGCCTTGCACTCGGCTGACCCATAACAGATTGGTGTTCAATTCCTGGCATCCCATATGGTTCCCTGAGCCTGCCAGGAGCAATTTTTGAGCACAGAGTCAGGAGTAACCCCTGAGTGCCGCTAATGTGGCCCCAAAACAAAACAAAAAATAAAAAAAATCACTGGTAAGATCCCTAGGCTTTGAACATTGCTTAGAAACACTAAACTATAAAATAATATATGAGTTAAAACTATGATAAAAATGTAAGTATTTTATTTCTATATATAAATGACCTTTTAATCACATACTGTAATATTACTTTTTGGGTAGCTGGGCACACTGAGATGGTCTCAAGGTTTCTCCTGGCTCTGCACTCAGGAATCATTCCAGTCCAGGGAAGTATATGTGGTGCCAGGGATTAAGCCAGGGTTGGCTGCATGCAAGACTATTTCCTTATCCTTTCTACTATCCCTTCAACCCTGTGGGAAATTTTTAGAATGTTATTAAGGAATTTTTATAATTTCTAAGTCATAGTGATTCATGAGTGAACTGTAAATAGACAAAGATCAACCAATATTGGAAAACTCTAAGACAAAATTTTAAATACTCTAAAACCAAAAAAAACAAAAACACTGAAGAAGTAACAGAAATCATTCTGAGAGGAGAATGAGTTTTGGAAAACACAATTAACATATTAGAAAGAAAAGAGAAATCACCGTTGTCCTTTTTTTAAAAAAAAATCTATAAAGAATAATTAAAGAAAAAAAAAGAAAAATATGAAAAATAATTCTTGGGGGGGGGGGAAGCTAAAAGACTCAAGAGATTTATTGCAAGATAAAGCTGAAGAGAAATCACCAAATCAGATTAACAATTCTGAAACCACTTAGACATGCTAATGAAATTGAACAATTAAATAAATGGATGGCAGATGGTGAGGTAGTTTTCTCTCCACTGAAATGGGAGGGTCTCACTCAGTAAAGGAGCAAAGAAGACCAGAACAATCCACCAAGTGTTGGATTAGATTTGGAGTCTTTGTTATGAATTCGTGTTTAGCTTAACATTAAGATAGGAGCATTGGGATAAACATCCTTCAGAGGATCACTAGACATAGACATCATCATCCCCTGCCCTATTACCTGAGAAACTCTGCAGGAAGCAAGAAGAATCAATCAATAATACCCAAACGTGTTCCTAGTGCCACTCTTCAACAAAATCAATCTCACCCTTAGAGCAATGCCTGATTCTAGGAATGGGACTGAGGGAAATGTACAGAATACTTTGTGGAATGGAGGGTTTTTTCAGTGTAGCCTCAGAGGTTTTAAACCCTATCTTCTATCTAATCATCCATGAACTCCAGAGTATTCTGTTGTGTGCTCCTGAATGTACCTCTTGCATGATTCAGAAGAATTGATGCCAATTGGAAATTGTCTTGTTTTTAGATAGATATTTACTATCAAGTTTAAATTCATGAACCAGAGATTCTTCTGGATAGTGGAGTTATCTGCTTGGGAATTTTTCATTCTCGAAAATCGTTTGAGAAGACTCCTGGTGAAAGTTTTGAAATTAAATGAACTACATGTTTCTTTTTTTTTATATAACAATAATTTTTATTTTGACCAAAGTGGATTACATATCTTTCACAGTAATATTTTAGGTACATATTAACATTGAATCAGGGGAATTCCCATCACCAAAGTTGTCCTCCCACCACCCCCGTTTCCAGCTTGCATCCCATATCCCCCACCCTTACACCTCGACCTAATGAACTGCATTTTTTTTTATCTGCTTTGGCCTCTGTCCGTGGAACTGTGTCATAGCCACGTGCATGTCTTCTGTTCACCTTGTCTGTTTATTGAGCTTTGGAGTGTTGTTTACATTGCTTCAATCCCCAAAATAAATTCTTTCACTTAAAAATAATCTAACATCTCCTAGAATGCAGCACCCCAAAAAAGAAAGAAAAAAAATCTCATGGTATTTTAAAAGTGAATACACTAAACTTTTAAAAATGGGAGAAATCTTTTTGAGGGTTTGTTATCCTCATTATAAAACTCAACCTTTTCAGAGTAATCTCTTCTTTTAGCACTCATATAAAAACTGCGTGGTAATACAAACTTCAGAAATAATAGTTACATTTTATTTTTCTCATTCCTTAACAGCATTCTATAGAGAAAATTTTGTGACCCAGACACCAGGAAAATAGAAGCCAACGTTAAACTCTGAGCTGAGCTAACTGAGGTGCCTTGGGAGTAGCCTGAGCCTTAGATTCTCGTTGCTTTGATTTTAACTAAAACTCTACTCCAGGGGTCTCAAACTCAATTTACCTGGGGGCCGCAGGAGGCAAAGTCGGGGTGATCCTTGAGTGCAAAGTCAGTAGTAAACCTTGAACATTGATGGGTGTGACCCAAACAACTAAAACAAAACAAAACAAAGAAGATTCCTCTAGGGCAGGGCCACAAAATGTTGTATGGAGGGCCGCAAACGGCCCGCGGGCAGCGCGTTTGAGACCCCTTCTCTACTCCCTTCTTTGCCCCGAGAATCTCCCTCTGAGTTAAAGTACCTGCTACTATTCCAAATGTAACTAAAACTTCTGATTTCCCATCATTTGCCAAGGAAAATGTGGAGAATCATGAAATAGCTTGATCTACTGTAAAAAGAGCCTAGATTTGAAAGTGAAAAGCAATCCACCAACAGTAAGACTTGCTTAACTTGAATGAGTCTACTTTTTAGTGTTTATAGTCATAAGATGCTTCATCAATTTTACTATCTGAATATTTATCAGAAATAGAGGACATATGTAAGTTTTTTGTCTACCAAATTTTGCCCCTAAGTTTCCCCAAAGGAAATGCCTAACAAAATTGTAAAATTTTTCCTAATACTGAAATGACTTTGCTTCTCAAGCTACATGTGGTACTAGTCTAAAAATATTCTGGAGTTTCAAAACCTCACTTTTATTAATTTATAAATAATTCTTTCCTTTCTAGTTCATTCCTTCCTGCATTCCTGTCTTCCAATCTGGGAGTATTTCCTTTGGATGCAATAACTCTAGCATTTTATTTTTCTAATTAAAATCAGTTAAAAATAAAATGTTTCACTTCAAAAAAATAATTTGTTTTTTTTTTAAAGTGCCTCAAGTCTTTTACAAGAGGAATATGATAAAGCTTCTGAATGCATGGAGTTGTCTGACTGTGTTCAAACCCAGCCTCTCCTCCTTGCCCTTCTAGTCCAGCTGACCAGAAAGCCCAGGAATTCCTGCTCCTTAAGCCTGTGAGAGCTTCACCATCCTCAAGCCCAAAGGATATGTGTGGAAACTCTCAGCTCTGTCCTCAACTGGTACAATCCAGGTAATTATCTTTCCCTGACAGGAAATTATCTCTCTCAGGCCAGATGGCTCTGAGTGGGAGCCTGGCTTTTCACTCCAGCAAGTCTCATCTGTGAGTTACTATCTCTTTCTACCTCCTCAATGAATCTGCTGTTATCAGGCTTGAATTCTAAGTCCAACTGGGTGGAGTCCATTATGCTACCACAGGATAACCATCACCAAGGCAGATCTCTCTTTGTCTCTTCTCTGTCTCTCCTCTTAGTCTTTCCCCTCCTCACTCTTGCTATCTTAAAACAAGCAAGAAATACTTATTTTTCAGGCAATCCCCACTCATCAATACTGTGCCTTCTTACCCATTCTCCCCGCAAAAGACTGTGACCAGAGATAAGTCACATCTTTTCTAGAAAAGGGAGGCCCCATGCTTTTTAATCACCCTTCGGGGTTTGGACTGAGAGTGAGATTTCTCCCTATCTGTTCATGAGCAATCACGAAAACTTCTCAGAGAGGACAAACAGGAGCCCTGCAGCCTGATATGGACCAAGCCATCAGTCCCAAACAAATGCAAGCGTATCCAAGGACCTGGTCATTTGAAAGAAATCCTGACAAAAGAATCCACTTAGGCTTTCACCCTGTGGGTTTTTAAAATAGAAAAGAGCACAGCTGCATTGTAAGTCGTCAGCGAGTGTACATTATTTAGCAAGTCCTTTTATAACCGTTTGCACTACAGGTGCAATGAGAGAATGTGAATTTTATCTGCCCCGACATTTCCACTTGGTATATGTGTGTGTCATTTGACTCCCTAAAAGCCTAGCTGGAAAGCCTCACTGGAGATGTTCTGGGGAGGTGAAACCAGCACAAAATGCTTTTTTATTCTAGACCAACAGAGGACAGGCCCTAAAGTTGTGTTCCAGGGACAGAAGAGAATCCTCCCATTAATATTCCTAAGCTCTGTAATACTTCCATTTGCAGCGGAATTAAAAATAAACGACACCCTAACAGTCCCAATCAAGTATTTTTAGTCAGGGAAGAGTGGCTCCCTGGCTGAGCTGACTCCGAGGGATTATCATGTTACATTCATGGAAAACCACCGAGGCTACCCAGGCGACATTCAAGGTGGCCGTTAAAAGTAATATATAGTTGTCTTGTGCTGAGGTCAGACTAATCTGGATAAGAAAGAAAAATGCTCTAAAAACCATAAAGAATGAAAAGAAAAAAACAATATTCCCCTTGTTGGGCTTGTTCCTGAAACTGGGGCTAGTCCAATCTGCACACCCGCGGCTTCCTGCTGGCATATTCCGGGCGAGGAAATCAATCCACTCATTGTAGATATTAAGGAATTGTGGAAGCATTAATTGAGGACACGCTGAATGGATCTAATGTAGTTGAAGACAAAGGATTGAAGTGATTTGGAAGGGAGAGAGCAAGAGGGAAATTGCTGAAGATCTGGGGATCAGGCTGCCATTGGAAGGGGTCAGGGGGTTGAAGTCACTTGAGTTTGGTCTTGGGGTCAGTCATGAGTCCACTCAGGGACAAATTTTTTCTACTGGGAATGTCTTATCCCACCAGCCGAAGGCAAATGACTGATTTTGAGAATATATTTAAAAAGAACTTTCCACAAAATAGCTCGAGTGCAGTGATTCTTAATCCAGTTTTAGTGTTTCCATCTCTCTTTCTGTGTGTGTGTGTGTGTGTGTGTGTGTGTGTGTGTGTGTGTGTGTGTGTGATACCATCATGCAGAGAGGGATGATAAGAATATAATTTTCATATCATATCCATCAGGGAATGTCAACTCTGTGGTCAACAAGGTCAAGGCTCACATCTGCTTTAGGGCTGAGCTGAGGAAATTATTTTAATGACAACTTCATCTTGTGCCAGTTTGGTAAAATGTTTTGTTCCATATTAGAGAATAATGAGAGGAGGATTTTTATTCTTTTCCTCTGATGACCAAAGCATTATTTTTTGCTAAAGCAATAAACCTTGACTGTAAATCATGTCATTTAGTAAATAGGTCACTGAAAATTAAAATGATATCAGATGTAGTCTAGGATTTCAGTTAGCAAGATTATCCTGTATAAATTACTGGTTTTATCTTTTTTTTAGAACACTACTTTTACTAAAGCTGGAGGGCCTTTTAGATGGTCTTTAAAGTGATATTTCTACCAGAAAATTCTTCCCATTTAAATATTTCCAAAAATCTACTGGTTTACCTTCCTGTTTTAGTAAAATAGAAGAGAATATTGGTACAGATCTTATGGAATATAGATTTTTGATCATGCCCTCATCCTGCCTTTCCTAGACTAAGTATACTCTGGTTAACTAAGTACTGGGTGAAGAAACTGCTTCATAGAGCTGTGGTGAAAGAAGGATGACAAAATTAGAAAACTACCCCTCATAGCCCCTCTGTATGAATGTACCTCACCATGAAACTTCGCTGACTGTGAGGATCTCAGGCAGACAGACAAACAGACCCTAGGAAACTTCTTCTGTGGGAAGGTCCCACACTGCTTCCAGGAAGTCTGGCTCCAACACATCCTCGAATGACCACACCTAACAATAGTGGTCTGATGTCTAGTAACTACCAAAAACTTCCCTAAAAATAGCAATTCTATACCATGGTAGTTTGAAGAACCTGACACACAAACCATGACTTTATTCTCATGATAAACTACTCAGAGGTATATGCAACTTTCAGGAGATAAATAATTGGTACAGTCACAATCATCTTCAACATTCTTCAAAGTTGAGTTCAGTCAACCAAGATGCTCCACACTTGATATTTCGTTCAGCTGGTGTAGCATCTTTCTTCAGGATGAGCTCTGAAGTGGCATCACCCACATCTGTAAGACATTTGTCATCTGACTGGGATCAAAAAGAACAGATTTCTGATTCAGCTTGTTCCTGTCCACCTCTTGCTTCCATATGGGACCACCTCCTTCTCTGGAATATCACAAGGAATCTGGGTTACAAAAACATAGAACATTCCTCCCTTCCTTGAAGAATTTGGAGTTGGGCAAAATCATTGTTGAGCAAAATATCTGAGCTGGAGTGGGATCAAATTTGCATGACCCTTTCTTCCTATTTTCCAAAAATAAAATAGTCTAACTGATTCCAGGATTCTTGGCACAGCCATTACTCAAGCCACAAATACTCCAGCTATCCAGTGACTCAGCACCCATTAGCTACACGTTAGAGAAAGGCTTTCTATCATGATGTTTTTTGTATGTGTCTCACTTCCAGTTATGCACCCTGTAAATGCTCAACTCTGGCTATTCCTTCCCTGTTTCTCTCTGCAGAAATAGGTACCAACAGTTATTTCAGGAAGCTTGTTTGACTAAGACTCGAATGGCATTTATTCTATTAAATCCAACAGGTAATATCTTTTAGCAAGTCATAACAATACTCCTTTTCTTTTGTTCTTTTCCTTTTATCATTCTGCATTATTTGATTGTGGCAAAATTCACATACATGAAATGCTCATGTAAGTCATCCTCATTGATCGATCCAGAACTTTGTCATCCATTGAATTAATTATTAAGAGTTCTAGTGTTGGATGGAGGATGAATGCTGAGGCTTTTCTCAGCCCAGGCCAGCACCTGCACTCCCTATGGCCTGGTGGGTCTGTAGTTACAGGGTGACGGTGAAGAAATGATCCACAGGCATTCAGATGAAGTTTCATGAGGCATCCAGCTTTATTATCAGGCCCTAACCACCATGTGAATATTGTTCACATGGCCTCTAAGTTAAGCAGTCTCTCTGCATCCAACCTGTCTCTAACCTCCTTCCTTGCTTCTCTTCTTGCTGAGTCTCCCTCCCTCTCCCCCCAGGTCACTCTTAAATACCTTCCACAGATCCTTGCCAGCTGTGGGAGGGTCTTACCATCCAGGTAAAATTAGCATTTGGCTTTGGGGAGGGGTAACAGTCATCTTGCCAGACTAAAACTCTACTTACTCAACGTCACTTCTACCTAGTCAGTAACAGTCAACATTTACTTTCTGTCTCTGTCTCTGTCTTTTTAGGTTGGGGGGAATGTGTGGTGGGAGAGAAGTGGGTTGACCATAGTTACTGGTGTTCAGGGATTACTCCTGGCCTACTGTGCTCAAAGATCACTAGTGAAGGTGCTTTGGGGATCAAATTGGTGACAGCCACATGTAAAGCAAGTGCCTTCACCTTTCTACTATCTCTCTAGTCCTATCCTTTGCCTTGTTTCATAGTTTCACTTCATGTGATTCTTCTGATAAGGAACATAGTTTACTCTGAAAAGAGATCTACATCTTTTTAAACATATGATCCCTGACTTACAGTGATTTTGTCAATGATTTTTCTGTCTTAAACTCACATGGAAGTTGGAGACATTCCACAGAAACCTGGCTTTGAAAATTAAATACTGACCTTTTGCCTGGCTAGCTGAGTACAATTCCATCCTTTCCCAAAATACTGGGAGCAGAGCAAGAGCTGCACTTCCTTGGTCTTGATTATGTTTCGGGCCACTTGCCTGCCTGGCTGCTTGAGGTGCATTTTTGTGGTTCTTAATAAAATCAGATATTAAAAAAGGAAAGGCAAGAGATTGTACTCAAAATGGAAAGTGTACAGGAGAAGCTCGTTCTCCTGAATAATAATTATATGTCTGTGGGCAGTTGGGGGAGGTGTGGGTTTGTGACTGCACCATGTGGTATTCAACAGGAGCTATTCCTGGATCTATGCTCAGGAACTAGGTGTGTCCTATAAGTGCTGAGGACCATATGTGGTAACCAGTATTTGAACCATATCAACAGTCTGTAAGTCAACCCTTCCCCTTTGTACTAGCTCTCTGGTTGATAAATGTCTCTTAATGGAATCTCTTTTCTTCCTTCCTTCCTTCCTTCTTTCTTTCTTTCTTTCTTTTTTTCTTTTTTTCTTTCTTTCTTTCTTTCTTTCTCTTTCTTTTTTCTTTCTTTCTTCTTTCTTTCATTCTTTCTTCCTTCCTTTCTTCTCTCTTCTTCCTTCCTTCCTTCCTTCCTTTCTCTTTCTTTCTTCTTTCTTTCTTTCTTTCTTTCTTTCTTTCTTTCTTTCTTTCTTTCTTTCTTTCTCTTCCTTTTCTTTTCTTTTCTTTGCCACGCCCAGTGGCACTTATGAGTTACTCCAGGCTCTGCACTCAGAAATCACTCCTGGCAGGCTTGGGAGACGATGCTAGGGATTGAATCCAGGTCAGTCCCAGGTTGGCTGTACCACTGTGCTGTCACTCCAGCCCCTAGAATATTATTTTTAAAGATAATGTTATGTGAATCCTGACTAATAAATTGTCTAGGTTTGAGGTAGCTCATTGTTTTCTCTTAGAAATCTTTAAACATTTAATTAGCAAATAAATCTTCTTTTCTTAGATGTTGCTGAGTTGTCACATCAAAAAAACAGACAAAATGATGAACCTCAAAAAAACAATTATTTAAGTCCAGAGTGAGCATCCAGTAAAACAACTTTCCAGTCCCTAGGCACTGTATAAGGAAGAAAAACAAAGAGCATTGTTGGGCTGTAAAAGACAAGTGGGTGTGATGTCTAGTGCCGTGTGGAAACCAGGAGTCCAGGATGAAGGCAGAGGAACTAATCTGGGATCGATCTCTGCAGGAAGAGTTGAACCCCTACAACTCTGGTTCTGATATTCCAATTCCAAACAAAGTGTCATATTTGGCTTTTACATAGGAAGAGAAATCGGAGCGTAGAGTGAACCTATCCCAAAACTCACCTACTTCCCCTCAAGTCTCTGAGAAAGTATATAGATTTTGTTTGCAAACTTTGAAGTCACACCTGATGGTGTTCAGAGGTTACTCAGGTTCTGTCCTCAGGGATCGCTCCTGGTAAAACTCAGGAGATCACATGTGATAGCAGGGATAGAGCCTGGGTCTGCCATCAATTGAGCAAGGACCCTTCCTTCTGTACTAGTGCCCCAGGTCCTAAAAAATTATAGTTTTGAAAGGATAGCATGGGGTCAGTGGAAAGGGAATGAGAGAAGGAGATGAACTCTTCAATGTAGTGTCAATATCTAATTGATTAATAAAACACTATTTATTATCTATCATGAGTATCAGACTTTAGAAAATGTTCACCCCAGAATTCCTACTGAGTGAGATCCTTAAACAGATTTTGATTCTTTTTTTTTTTTTTTTTTTTTTTTTGGTTTTTTGGGTTACACTCGGCGGTGCTCAGGGGTTACTCCTGGCTGTCTGCTCAGAAATAGCTCCTGGCAGGCACGAGGGACCATATGGGAAACAGGGATTCGAACCAACCACCTTTGGTCCTGGATCGGCTGCTTGCAAGGCAAACGCTACTGTGCTATCTCTCCGGGCCCACATTTTAAGATTCTTAAACAAATTTTTCTATGCATTTCATTTGAATGAATATACAGAAAGTAGATTAAATTAATCCATACAGGATATGGATGGATTTAACTAAGGAGAGAACTAGCAATATCTAAAAACAACGAGGCTTAACTAATAAACCACTGTTTTAAGATTTTTAGTTCCTTGTAAGGCAAAATATGAAGACAGGAGAATGTTACCCCCACAAAATGCTCCTTGGGATCAAAGGTCAAGCACTGATTTTTTCCATGAACCTACAATCCCTTTAATCAAAGGGAAGGAAAGATGTGTGGAACACATTCCTAATCGGGTAATTACAAGAGACCTTCTACAAGAAGCATCTCGGCTCAGTTCCTGCACATTAATTAGCCTTCCTTCTAGAAAAGTCCTTTGCCTGGAGGTCCTTCCAGCTAAGACCCCCCAATCATTCCCTGTCTAAGGATGCATTCCAGCCCTGGGCTCAAACTATTCTCACTTGTCTCACTAAGGACCCTTGACCAATGTAGAAACAATTGCCTTTGTGACCTGACATACTCCCGTGACTTTACCCCCATGAGAAAAACCCATAACCATATTGCAATCAATACCTATCTTTCAGAATCTGTTTATTGAAGTTCTAGAGAATTCACCTGAAAGTCTAAAGGGATGGAATAATTTCATCTCTTTTAGACAAAACAGCCTAAAGCTTCACTTCCAACACTTGCTTACATTTTCCCTGGCAGAGAGATTGGACTCAGCTCAGCTGTTTCTGCCTGCTGGAAGTGTTTTTTTGTTTTTTGCTTTTTGTTTTTTTTCCCCCCTTCCTTATCCAAACATCTCCGCATCCCCTCAAAGAGAACACAACAGCTCAAAACCCAAATGTACTTCCTCTATTAGACCCCACTCCAGCACCAGCTGAGAAGTTCATCAGATCCTGATTTAGTAACTATTCTTTTTCAGTAAACATCATAATACACACAAACACCCAGCGAGAGCGTCACCACCAAAAATAATCTCGTGGACAAACTTCCTTTCTCTGACTTCCTTCGGGACCCATGGTGACACACTTGCCTTCCACACAGCCTAGCAGACTGAAGCCTTTCATGTGGCAAGGACCCTCTTGCCTCCTGCATAGTGCTGGAGACTGCCAGCGCGTGAGGCCTGTACCGTGAAGTCCTTGTGGGTAGGCATGACTACCCAGGAGGAGGACAGGTCTTTTGTGGAGGAATTCTGCATGCTTAAGTGGTTTGCTCAGCATGAGACAGGAGTATCCGGTTCATCCAGAGGATCAATGGTTGCAATCAATTGGTTGGTTGGTGAAAAGAACATTCCCAGCTTGGGAAGAAAATGAGAAAAATCTGGCTTTTTCCCCTCCTAGTTCTCTGGCTCCACAAAGTTTGATGATGAAGTACATTATTACTCAGTGATTTTTCTCTCCTACCCTGCATGGTCACAGCCATCAAGACTGGATTTAAGATATCAAAGGAATTTCTTTTTTTTTGGCCGTTAATAATTTTAATTGCATGATTATAATTATACAATTTAAACTAGTCAATATTTGTATAGAACCAGTTACAATACACAAGATTTTCTTTTTTGTTGTTTTTTGTTGTTTGTTTTGTCTTTTTGGGGGAGGTCACACTCTGCAGCGCTCAGGGGTTACTCCTGGCTCTATGCTCAGAAATTGCTCTTGGCAGGCTCAGGGGACCATATGGGATGCTGGGATTCGAACCACCCACCGTCCTTCTGCATGCAAGGTAAACGCCTTACCTCCATGTTATCTCTCCAGCCCCACACAAGATTTTCAAATTCAATACATATCAAACTACATTGATAGCAAAGTTTCCAGGCCTGTGTTGAAGCTTTATCTTAAAAATACCTTTTTCAAGAAAATAAACATTCTGCCATTTCTCTTACCTTTATAAAATGATTAGAAATATACATTTTGATTAAAAGATCAAGACAATGATAGATCAAATACACTTCAAAACATAATCTGTACATACGTGCAGGTTAGATAAAAGTTGGCAAATTTTTTTTTTTTTTTGGTTTTTGGGCCACACCCGGTGACGCTCAGGGGTTACTCCTGGCTATGCGCTCAGAAGTTGTTCCTGGCTTCTTGGGGGACCATATGGGACGCCGGGGGATCGAACCGCGGTCCGTCCTAGGCTAGCGCAGGCAAGGCAGGCACCTTACCTCCAGCGCCACCGCCCGGCCCCAAGTTGGCAAATTTTAATATAAAGCTGTAATGCTATAACCAGCTGACTTGTTCATTCTACTGGCTAATTAAGGAGGTAATTTTCTATACTGTAGAGATGTTTTGTCCAAATTTTTTTTGCCATACCCAGAGATGCTCAGGGGTCACTCCTGGCTTTGTGCTCAGAAATTGCTCCTGGCTAGGGGGACCATATGGGACACCCGGGATGGAACCAGGTCCGTCCTGGATCAGCCGTATGCAAGGCAAAATGCCCTATAGGCTGTTGTACTATCGTTCCGACCCCGTGTTGTCCAATTTCTAAAACATCTTAGAATTTCCAATTTGCCAACGTGGAGAAGATGCAGATGTGGGAGGCAGGCAGCCTCACAAGGGGGCAGGCTAAGGGGAAAATGATCAAATATGTTTGTTTGGGGACCATACCCAGTTAACTCCTGTTAATGTTTAGAGAAATACTAAAGGAATTTCTAAGCATATTCTGAAAACATATTGGAAAAGAAGATGTCAAACCTTTAGTGATTTTAAGTTACTCCATTCCCTTTTAATAGAGATGTAAGATCTTTTCATAGGTGATAGATAGATAGATAGATGATTGATTGATAGATAGATAGATAGATAGATAGATAGATAGATAGATAGATAGATAGATAGATATGGTTATATCTCAGGGGGTAATAACTCCCAACCCCCCCAAATAAACTTTCTGTTTTTAAATCTGTATTTCTGATCTTCACTGAAATTTCTAGTGGATTGAATCAATACTATGAGTAACTGATTTCCTTGATTCCTGAATTCTAGAGAAATGCCTATAGTTAACTCTGAATTAAACCTTGTTTTGTTGGTGGTTTTTTTTTTGTTGTTGTTGTTTTACTAATTTAAACCTTTCTCCCTTTTCTCCCCATTTTTTACTTCCTTCATGTCTTTAACTCTTTCCTGTTTTTGTTACATCTTTCTTAAAATCATCTTCATCTGGAAGAAGAAAAATATTTGCCATAGAGGCAGGCAGAGGGGAGGGAGGGCAAGAGAGAAACTAGGGACATTGGTGTCAGGAAATGTGCACTGGTGGAGGGTGTTGGACATTGGATGACTGTAACTCAATCCTGAACAACTTTGTAACTGTTTGGAACTGGGTTGTTGAAACAATTGAGAAATCACACCCAGCTGCAGGAAATGACCAAGCACTTAAGAAAAGGTCTTTGGAAAAAATAATGACCAAAAAGCATCCACTGCCCAACAAAAGGTTGGGCAGCTCTCCAGGAAAACTTTGTTTGTTTGTTTGTTTATGGGCCACAGCTGGCCATGCTTAAGTTAACTTCTGGCTTTGTGCTCGGGTATTAATTCTTGACAGTGTGGTGGTTTTTTGGGGGGAGGATTGGGGAGAAATCATCTTGGATGGAGTGGTGGGAATCGAACCTGGGTCAGCCACATGCAAGCACTTAGCCCCTTTGCTATCTCTCTGGTCTTCCAGAAAGTTAGATCTTGGCTTCTTATGAAAAAACTGGAGTCATTTCTCTTTTTTTTGGGGGGGGGGGGGAGGATCACACCTGGTGGTGTTCAGGGCTTACTTCTGGCTCTGTACTCAGAAATTACTCCTGGAAGATTTGGGGGACTATGGGGGATGCTGGGGATCAAACCTGGGTCCACTGCATGCAAGGCAAATGCACTATGACCTGTGCTATCACTCTGGCCTGCCAGGTTCATTTCTTGAATGGAAGAGCAAGAGAAAGCACTGTGTAAGCTGCCAGAGCTGTCCACAGCATGGACCCCAGATAGGAAGATTCTGTAAATGACAAAAATGAAAATCAATTCGCATTGCCTAGTGCAGAAACCACCGCAGCTCAGTGCTTTCTACTTCCATGCAGCCACCATGGGAACAGAACATTAATACCCTCTAAGAAGGAACCAGAATCTCAGCAGGGCTGGCAAAAAAGGAAGCATCATTCCTATTTCTCGAGTCCCCTCCTTTTATTTGTCATTCTTTTTTTTTTTGGTTTTTGTTTTTGGTTTTCGGGTTACACCCAGCACCACTCAGGGATTACTCCTGGCTCTATGCTAAGAAATCGTCCATGGCAGGCACAGGGGACCTTATGGGATGCCGGGATTCAAACCACCGTCCTTCTGCATGAAAGGCAAACGCCTTACCTCCATGCTATTTCTCCCGCCCTTATTTGTCATCCTTATAGTGGCTGGTAACAGGGGCTGGGGGAAAAAGTGAGATAGTCATGTTGTTTTTGGTTGTTTTTGTTTTGTGATCTCAGGGACCAATTCCAGGACCTGACGTAACACAAGGCAAAGATGGTCCCACTGAGCTTAGATCCCAGCCTCATCCCTGCATTTGACAGCATTCATTTTGCTTCTCCTCTTCATGGCTTGACCACTGTTGTGTGGGAATGACATCACTGTGGTTCTTTCTGCTGCCTCCCCACAACCTGTGGCATGACTACCACCAGATTCACCCTAAATGCTTCCCAACACCAGTCTACATGGAGCTGGTAGGAAATGTTCATGAGTCTAAGAGGCTCACTTTTCTCTTCACCCACTTTGGGTGGGGCTTGTGGTTCAAGTGCCAACAAGATGGCGCTCCCAACCTCATTCACTCACTTCACTCCTAGAGGAGCAGACTGGCTGCTGTTGGGGAGGGGTGGACAAAGAAACAGAAATGACAGAGAAACTATGTCTTTTTTACTAAAAAAAAAAAAAAAAAGAAAAGAAAAAGGAAAAGAAAGTAAATTTAGCATAAGGTCCTTTCTTAATTCTCAGTATATTCATTTATAGTTTCTTGGTAAGAAAAATTAAAAATTGATAACCAGAGGCCTGAGAGATAGCACAGTAGGTAGGGCCTTTGCCTTGCATGCTGGTGACCCAAGTTCAATCCCTGGCATCCTATATGGTCTCCCCCCTCACCACCACCATCCCGTGCCTGCCAGTAGTAATTTTTGGGCACAGAGCCAGGAGTAACCCCTGAGTGTCACCAAGTATGGTCAAAAAAATAAAACAAAACAAGTAAAAAATTTTTTCTAACCCAGTGATATGACCTTTTCCTACTTTCTTCCTGTGGGATGGGGTATGATGTATTATTTTTCTAGAATAATTATATATGAAACCAGAAGCTCTGGACACACCTTTTATTGTTTTCTTCTAATACCTAATATTGATTGCCTATTCCTAAGAACTCGTCAATGGGCCTGAGGCTTCTCTCCACAAATCTCAGTCAGTGCAGGGCAGCGTCATCCAGGCAGTCCACCTCAGTCACTCTGGCAATGCTGTGGTGCTAGTCAGGGAATGATATGATGCCAGGGATCGAATCCAGGGCAGCACATGCAAGGCAAAGACCTTAATGATGTTTCTGATTGTTGCTTTCTCGATTTTCTTAGCCTAATGCAAATCATGTCTGGCATGTCAGACTCGGGTTTTCAGTTGAAGGCAAGGACACTACAGATTCATGCCAGGAATCTGTTTCCATCCATTTCATGTGTGCCCCCGGGGAGCAGACATTGGATTGCACTTGTTTTCCTTGAGTTGAAAATCAACTACGAATGAAACAATTCATGTTCTCTGGCATGAACCTTGCCCTCTAGTTGGTGGTTGACTCAAATTTTCTTAGATCCATGTCTTCAATGAGAAACTCGGGGTATTGGTTCCAGTGGAGAGGGATATAGCTCACTACTTGGATTTCACGGAAAAACTTAAGACTGATTCCTGACATATTACTTTGATTTCACATTCCTAATTTGTCTCAAATATGCACAGTTCATAGATTCCTTTATATGTTCTGTGAATGACTTTTTGTAGGAATGTCAGATTAAAATATTTGGGCCAAGACCAGTGAGAGATTTTCCTTACATATGGCCAACAAGGATTCAATCCTAGCCTGATACAAGAATGATCCCTGAGCATAGAGCCAAGAGTAAGCTCTGAGCACCACTGAGTATGATTCCAAACAGAAAGAAATAGATATGACAGAGATTAATGCTCTTATCCTTCATGAGGCTGACATGACTCAATCCTAGAGTGACCCAACAATCCCTTTCGTGGGCCTGGGAGATGTTGTCACCAATAAAAGCACCTGCTATGCAAACATGAGGCCATAACTTTGATCCCTAGTTCCTCCCTGAAACTGTGATACCCAGAATCTGTTGTGTTGTCTGAAACACCACAACAGAATCTCCCTTACAAAGCTTGCTCTGTGCAAGTTCCACAGCCCTGAAGTGTGAGCCTTGCAAATCATTAGAGTCAAAGCACAATCACCAATACATTGAGGACTGAACACCATAGGGACCCAGCATATGACCAAGCACCACTATTACAGGGCCATACACCCCTAGCAGGCATACTCCTTATAGTGTAAACACCATTGTGGTGGAAGTATGGCCCCGGGTCATTGCATCAGGGAAAAGAGGGAAAGAACAATCCTAACAGAGCCCGAGAGATAGCATGGAGGTAAGGCGTTTGCCTTTCATGCAGAAGGACGGTGCTTCAAATCCTGGCATTTCATATGGTCCCCTGTGCCTGCCAGGAGCGATTTCTGAGCTTAGAGCAAGGAGTAACCCCTGAGCGCTGCTGGATGTGACCCAAAAACCAAAAACCAAAAAAAAAAAAAAAAAAAAGAACAATCCTAACTGAAATCACACAGATTTATAGCAAGACCAAATTTCTTTTCTTCAAGTGGTAGAGACGAGGTAACAAATAGTATTGGAACTGTGTGTTATGATATGCTAGAAAAGGGAGACCAAAGAATCAATGAATCCATCTTTTCTCTTACAGGGAAATAATCTATTGGCCTCTTCCTGCCTCTTCTGTGCCTAGAGGAGGATGATCTAGAAGGTTCCACAAGTAAACCACTCTGGCAGACCATGCCATCTTTGACACCCTCACTTCTAGATTTGCACCCTCACTTCCTCACTTCCATGTTCGGAGAACCCAAAGGCTTTTTATCTTTCTTAAATTGTCCTAACTCGGTCAACTTTTACAATGAAGGAGCCTATCTTGACATCGTAATTGCAGCCAATTTATTATTTTTTCATAACTGTCAAGTTCAAAGATTTCCTGTGTTTATCCATAATGAAGAGGAAGTGAATTCTAAAGAAAAACAATTAATTTTCTTCTTATATTTGTCCCTTCTTTTTACTTTGATTCCCTTCTGAATTAAAATAATAAATTTATTTACTTAATGTTTTATGGTCACTTAACAGAATTCTGGGGGAAAAGAGATGAATTGCACTCAGTTCAATAATGTAGGTTGAAGGCTACAAGTTTCTCATAATGTAGACTATGGCATCACCAGTACTGGGCAGTATGCTTAAAATTATGTTTCAGTGCTTCATCTCACATTATGTGTCCTTAATAGTCAAAAAGAAGGGGGTGGAGGGATGGCTTTCCCGAAGTTGCAAACATGCACAAAAATCCTCTAAGCATTCTTATATTTAAATGCCTGAGAATCTTGGATTAAAAAAATATCTAAGAACAACCAAAAAAAAAAGAGGAAATGTAAGCATGCCCATAAATTGTTTCAACATCAATCTTGAGAGATTAAGAGCAAGCAGAACACAAAAGACTCCTATGAAGGACAGAGTTACGAGATAAGTTGTATCCCCATGTACAACGGTAGCTTTGTTAGCCAGGGTCCGTTAAAATTGAGAATGAATGAGTTGGGGCACAGAGGGGACGGCAGGAGGACATGAAAGGGCAGGATGTTGGGGAAATTAAAATGGTGTGACCTTTTCCCTCAGCATCCATACCTGCCCCACCTCTCCAAGGAACAAGCTCTGCCTTTTCACAAGAAGCCTACTAATGTATTCTCTAGGGTACTTGTTTCTCTCTCCAGTAGAATCTAGTTCAGAAATCCTTATGCTAGAATCCCCTCCATGCATGGGATTCTCAGAGGTTCTTTAAAAAAGTTTTTTTTTTATCTTTTTAAGGTTATAGACTTCAGATTACTCAAGAATCACTGTGAGATCACTCTATAAAATAGTGTGTATATGTGAGTGCGTGTGTGTGTGTGTGTGTGTGTGCGTGCGTGCGCGCGCGCGCGCACCACATGTCAGGTGTTGAATTTGGAGACTCACACATGTAAGATGTACCCTCTTCCACTGAGGCACATCCCTGGCCTAAAAGGTATTTTAAATTCAGAACAATATATGCGCCTGCTCATGGGATGGACTCCCCCCAATATAGCTGAACTGCATTGCAAATAGGATCTTTTATGCAGTCTGAGCAAAAATCCACAGGAAGCAGGAAATGTGTTATATACCAGCATTTGTGAACTCTGTCAGACACCAGCATTGTTAGAGTTTGGTCACATGAAATCAGCCAGTTGTTCTACTAGCAAAAATGAGTTTGTTTGGGAATTGTATCTGAAGATAGACTTCTTGCTGTTCTTCTATTACCCTAAAGTTTATTTGAAAGTACATCTAGAAGGTTCGGGTATAGCTCATAGGGCAGAAGTGCATGCTTTGCATGTGGAAGGCCCAGGTTTCATGCCTGGTACACCCTCTCAATCCCAGCATCACAGGTAGCTCTGTGATAGGAGTATCCCCTGAGCACTGCTGGGTGTGATCCAATTCTCCTCTATCCCCAATTAAAAAGAAAAGGTAAGTAAATCTTGCATCATGGGAAATCAGACCTTGAGGAAATCCAGAGAAACAAAGAAGGAAGGAAAGTGCTTTTAGCAAGTAAAAATCAGAGTCCAGAAGGATCTGTTTCAAGTGAAACTCCATTAGAGGAGAAGAAGAGTGACTTCTCAATGGCTGGATTCGCCATGATCCTATTGGCGATATTGTTGATGGGTAGAATTCCCTTCCTGTAGAGCCATCTTGTTGACCTCCTGTCTTCTATCATACTCAAGGAAAAGGCGGTACAGGCAAATGATGGCCTAGGTACAGTGGTCGGCAACCTTTTTTTTTCAACTGAGCCAAATGTCGCCAAAACCACGATTGAAATTTATTTTGAAAGCCACACAGGGCGAGCACTGACAGAGGCTAGGAGCAGAGTCCTGACTCCTGGAGCGGCCGCCAGGCACACAGAAGAGCCAAATTAAAAGTTGTAAAGAGCCACATGTGGCTCGTGAGCCGCAGGTTGCTGACTACTGGAGGACGATGCCTGAGTGGATCCACTACAGGCCTTCCCCACTCTGATTTTACCTGAGGTTTCCTGTATTGATTTGTTTTCTCTCTTAACCAATTCTGCCTCAGAACTCTTTGTTAGGCCTACATTTATATTCATCTCTTCCTCACCATAATTCTAGGAGTCTATCTGTGCTCTCACTGAGGACTTTTAAAAATGAACTTTTCCTGAAGTCACCTGGGACACCCACCTCTGAAAAAAAATGATTAGAAAACCTGAATTCTAGATAGTTAGTCTTCCCATTTAGCAGGAAGCAATCCATCTAAAATATGCACATAATTGAAAATATCCATTGTTATTACTGTTTTCATTTTAAGTGTCCTGGCCACTCTTCAGCATTGAATCTTCCTGGGATTTGTTATAGATGATTTGCTTCATTTTATTGTTTATGCTCCTGGATAACAAAACACAGCTTGAAAGATATAAAATTAAATGAACATTAGGAAAATACAATACCTCATTTAAAAAAAAAAAGTGGGAGAAGAGCTGAACAGACATCACCAAGAAGACAGACAGATGGCCAACAGGTATGTGAGAAAATATTCATTGTCACTTATTACTGAAATGCAAATCAAAATGACATTGAGATACCACCTCAGCCCTGTGAGAATGTGCTTGGTCAAAAAATAAACAGGCCTTAAACCACATGTGTTGGTTTTACTGTTAATGGGAATTAGTTCAGACTCTGGAAAACAGTACAGAGACTCCTCAAAACATTTCAATGAAAACAATTAGAACCAGCAGTTTTACTCCTAGGTATCTAGTCAAAGAACTAAGTTGATTTAAATAGCTGGAGTGTAATGTCTTTATATAGGGCTCTGGTGTGATCCCTAGCACCATATGAATCCTGGGGCATTGCACAGTGTAGCCCCAAAATGACACACAAAAATGTTAAGAATGTCAATGTAAAAATGGATGCACACATTGATGTTCATTGCAGCACTATTTGCAGTAGCCAAGATCTGCAAACAGCCCAAGTGTCCAATAACAGATGAGTGGATAAAAGATGTAGCATATACACAACAATAGAATACTACTCAGTTTAAGGAAATGGTAAAATTTTCCTTTTAACTATTGTATGGTTGGGACTGGAAAGAGTCATGCTCAGTAAATGGTCAGAAGGAGAATTCCTGTGCAGACTAGAGAGAAGCAAAGCAAAGAATAGACAGAACAGAAACAAACTTAGACCTAGGAATTGAAATGATGGATTTGAGGATGGAGGTTTGAAGAGGCAGGAAATTAAATAAGGGATTGGTTCTAGGGGGTTATAGTGGAGAAATGTGGAAGCCACACTTTAAAGAGACATGACATTTTATCCTTAAAACATGCATAGATATGTAAACTGATGTTATCACTATGTTAATTGGTTACAAGGTACCAGTATATTGATATGTGTGTGCAAAGACCATGAGACCCAATACAGTGAGTCTCTTTACTGGCCATGCACCACCATCCTATCCGCAACATATGCACGCATGTACACATGTGCGTGCTTGTGCACCGGCACACATGCACGCAAATGCGCACTCACACACTCACACACACATACACACACACACAACTCAATGTAAGGATCAGCATATATTAAAAAGCCAGTTGATAACATTTCGAGTTTTCTTTTTTTTTCTATTTTTTTATTTTAGAGGCACATCCAGTAGTGTTCAGGACTTACTCCTGGCTCTGCATTCAGGGGTTCCTCCTGACAGTGCTCATGGGACCATATTGGGTACTGGGGCTCAAATCCCAAGTCAGCTGCATGCAAAGCAAGTACCTGTATTATCTCCTCAACTGCTCACTTTGAGTTTTCCAGATAGTGATGGCTCTTCTCCAGAAGTTCAACTCTGCTTTTGTACCTGAGTCACTATAGATGAGACATAAATGACTGACCACACCTGAGTTCCCTCCTATTTGCTTGTTTTAAGCACAATCCTCGGGCTTGATCTCATTCCTCCTTTTCAACCAACACATACAATTCTAAAAGACTTTATCAAGTATCAGAAGTCCTAATCTGTGCGACAAAGGAATAGTACATGGCTACAGCATTTGTCTTATATGCAAGTGACCTTGGTTTGATCCCCAGCAACATGTTTGGTCTAGAAGTAATCCCTGAGCAATGCCAAGAGTGATCTCTGAGCACAGAGCCAGGAGTAAGCCCTGAGCAACATTACATGAGACCCGATCCCTTCTCTCTCAAATCTTAACCTAGAATCTTAGATTTCAGGCTTCTGGGGTTGACAAAAATTGCTCACTGGTTGGTGCGATAGCACAGCAGGTAGGGTCAACCCATGTGCGAGACTTGATCTCTGGCATCCCATATGGTTCCCTGAGCCTTCCGGGAGTGATTTGAGCTCAGAGCCATGAATAACTCTTGAGCACTGCTGGATGTGGTTCCCCCACCAAAAAAAAAAATATTGCTGGCTAAATTTTGCTTCTTAAGTTTTTTTGTTTGCCGAGGGAGTTTACAGTCCGAGGATCTCAAAGTTTTCAAGTGAGTCTCACAGGGATAACCTTGCACTCTGCAGTTCCTACACCTGCAGCTGCCTTCCATCAGCTCTGTGCCCACTGGGCCCTCAAACCCTGGGCTTTCTCAGCTGCTCTGCCCATGACTCCAGGGCATTGCTCAGTCAGCTCTTTCTATGCTTCCCAAAACATCTTACACAATCTCCAACCTCTGGCAAATACTTTTAAACCTAGTTGGCAGCTGCCCTTCAATTAAATTCCACTTTGTTGATGATGGACCCGGGTTTCTGAAGTGGCACCTCATTATCAGGCTTTGTGCCCTGCAAACACAAACACAGATGCTGCTGTTGTGAGTTTGACACACCTGGGAACTTGCAATTACCAATTTAGTGTGGCCCAGATAGGTGCCATTCAGGAGGGGAGCAAATGCCAGTCTGGGGTTGGGGGGCATCTGGTCACATTTTCTCAAGAAAATGCAATGAAGAATTCAAAACAGTCTATGTCTGGACTCAGCTGCTAACCAAAGAGTAAGGAGCAGAGTAGATGAAAAGATTTTACCAGAAGTCTGTGAAGAAAAGATAATTGAACTCACTAGAACTCAGTGTAGGATTGGACTGGAGAAGGGAAGTTTGCACCACAGAGGAACCTGCATATGGGTTAAATGTGCATTGTTATAAAGACAATGACAAGTCTTGTTTGTCCTCAGTAACTTCATCCTAACTGAAAGATAGTTAGAAAC